>NC_083233.1:46786138-47101372 GCF_032191835.1 Heteronotia binoei
ATGAATGTTCTACCAAGGATGATGTTTTTATTTCAAACTATCCCAATAGTGAAAGATAAGAAACAATTTAACCTGTGGCAAAGAAAGATTTCAGAGTTTATCTGGGCGGGCAAGAAACCAAGAATCAAAATGAAAATCTTAACAGATGCGAAAGAAAGAGGCGGCTTCCAATTACCTGATTTAATGCTATACCATGATGCAGTTTGTTTGGTATGGATTAAGCAATGGATGACCTTGATCAACAAAAAGGACATGGAAATATCTTTGGCTGGCATGCTTATATGTATTACGGGAAAGAGAAGATGGATGGGTTTTTTCACATCACTATATAAGGAGGAGTTTGCTGAATACTTGGAAAAAATATAGTAAGTATGGAGATGAGAGGAAACCACTTTGGATTGTGCCAACAGAAGTAATAAGTATGCCGCAAAGTGTAAGGGAAGGGAAATGGGTATCATACGAACAACTGCTAAAGTTTAAGGGGGGCAAAGTTGAAATGAAATCGATTGAAGAACTGCAGGACAAATTTGATTGGTTTCAGCTGTTACAAATTAAAAGCTTGATAGAGAAAGACATTAAGAGCACAGGTATAAGACGAGAGAAAACAGAAATGGAGAAAATGCTGTTGGGTGAGAATGAAAAATTGATCTCAAGGATGTATAAACTGTTATTGAAATGGTCTACAGAAGAAGAGGTGGTGAAGCCTCAAATGATTAAATGGGCGATTAACTTTAATAAAGAAATACAGATGGAGACGTGGGAACACCTATGGAAGAATTCAATGAAAATATCAACGCGCTATAACATAAAAGAGAACTGTTTCAAAATGCTGTACAGATGGTACATGACACCTAAAAAGCTAACAAAAATGAGTAATCAAGCTCCAGATAGGTGTTGGAAATGTAAAAAACATGAAGGTTCTTTCTACCACATGTGGTGGACTTGTGAAAAGGCGAAACAATTTTGGACAAATCTTGGGTTATAATATTAAGAGAGCACCAGATGTCTTTCTGGTGGGATTACAAATGGAAAGCTTTCCGAAGCAAGACAGAACATTGTTGTGGTATTTGCTTTCAGCGGCGAGAACATTGTATGCGCAAATGTGGAAGCAAGACAGAATACCTGAAAAATGGGACTGGGTCTTAAAGGTTCTTAACTGGAGTGAAATGGACAAACTTACTAGAATCTTAAAAGACAACAATTTGGAGAAGTTTAAAGAAGACTGGAGTAAATTCCAAAGTTACATGGAAATACAATGGAGGGTGAAGAGTCATTTAGTAGTTTATGACAACATCAATTGAACTTTAAATGATAATGAACAATCGTGATTATTGAGTTAGTAGAATATAATTACATGGTAATTATGCATATATGAGTTAAGATAAGATTAAGACAGCTGGAACTCCGGAGTTGACTTTATAACTTTGAGCTTTGTGTTTAATAAATACTAAGTGAATTATAGAGAAAGGGCTATTGAAAGATAACTCTTTGTGTAAAAATTTTATAACGGTGAAAAGATATTTAGTAGTTCAACATTAATTGAACTTTTAATGTTAAAGAGGTATTATGATATTGTGATAAAAGTATTAGTAGAACATAGCTATTTGGTAAATATATATATATGAGAGTTAAGATAAGACTAAGATAGGGGGAACTCTGGAACTGAATTAATAATTATGAGCGTTGTGTTTAATAAGTGCTAAGTGATTATTAGAGAAAAGGCTAGCGAATGATAATTTTTTTTTCTTTCTAAAGATTTTATAATTGTGAATTTACCTTTAATATGCTTTTAATTTGTTTTAAGTACTGGCGGAGGTCATGAATAAGAGTGTGGGGGGGAGGGAAATATGTAATGTATTGGAGAAGTATATTTGAATAGATGAATTTATTCCAATATATTGCAAAATAAAGTTTGGTTACAAAAAAAAAACAAAAACAAAAAACAATAAGTCAATAAAATCTATAAAACATTGATACAATTAAAATTTAAAAACTATTCCACGGTGCTGTACCATTACTATGTTCGCAGTTCTGCTTTTCAGACGGTTGGTCACCGGGAACTCTAGCTGATGTCAGGTGGCAGCTCTCTCTCAGTTTAAGCATCGAAGGCCTGTCAAAATAATTCAGTCTTACAGGCCCTGCGGAATGTAGGAAGGTCCCGCAGGGCCCTTATGGCCTCCGGGAGAGCATTCCATAACTCCGGTGCTGCCACCGAAAGGCTCTGGCTCGTATCAAACGCAACCTGGACTCCTTTGGTCCAGGGGTGGACAGCAGATTTTTTGTCCCTGAACGCAGTGCTCTCTGGGGGATATATGGGAAAAGGCGGGCCTGCAGATAAACAGGTGCCTGACCATAAAGGGCTTTAAAGGTCAATACCAACACCTTGAAATGGATTCGGAACACAATAGGTAGCCAGTGCAGCTCTTTCAGCACTGGCTGAACGTGCTCCCATTGAGGGAGCCTCATTAACAGCCGTGCCGCAGCGTTCTGTACTAACTGTAGTTTCCGAGTCAGCGTCAAGGGTAGCCCCATGTAGAGAGCATTACAGTGATCCATTCTTGAGGTGACCATAGCATGGATCACCATTGGTAAGTCATTGTGCTCCAGAAAAGGAGCCAGCTGCCGCACCCACCGAAGATGAAAAAAGGCGGATCTAATAGTGGCTGCTACCTGGGCCTCCATCGTAAGGGAGGACTCAAGGAGCACGCCCAAGCTCTTGATCTTAGGGGCCTGTATCAATGGCACCCCGTCTAGAGCCGGCAGCTGGACCCCTCCCCTTGGACCACCCCAGCTTAGCTAGAGAACCTCCATCTTCGTCGGATTCAATTTCAGCCGACTCAGCCTGAGCCAGGATGCTATGGCTTGAAGAACCAGGTCCAGGTTTTCCGGGGTACAGTTGGACTGGCCACCCATCAACAGATAGAGCTGGGTGTTGTCTCCGTATTGGTGACAACCCAGTCCATATCTCCTGACAATCTGGGCAAGGGGGCACATATAGATGTTAAATAACATCAGGGACAGAACCACACCCTGAGGCATACCACATGTGAGTGAGTGCCTCTGGGATGACTCCTCCCCTATCACCATCCTTTGTCCCCAATCTTGGAGAAAGGAGGTCAACCACTGTAAGGTGGACCCCTGAATCCCCACATCGGCAAGGCAGCCAGTCAGTAGCTGATGATCAACCGTATCAAAAGCGGCTGACAGGTCCAATAATAGCAGCACTGCTGAGCCGCCCCGATCCAGATGTCGCAGGAGGTCATCCATGAGAGCGACCAGAACCATCTCCGTCCTGTGACATGGTTGAAAGCCGGACTGGAATGGATCTAGTGCGGAAGTGTCCTCCAGGAATCCCTGTAGCTGAATTGCCACCGCCCGCTCTATAACCTTACCCAAAAAGGGAAGGTTTGATACCAGCTGATAGTTCACCAATACGGCCGGATCTGCAGATGGTTTTTTCAAGAGGGGACAGACCACAGCCTCTTTAAGGGGCATGGGAAAGATCCCTTCTATCAGGGATCTATTGATGATACCTTGCAGTGGTTCATGTAGCATCGCCTGGCTAGCTTTTATAAGCCAGGACGGGCACGGATCCAACCTACAAGTCGTAGGCCGTGCAGCTAAAAGGATCCTGTCGACTTCATCCAGGCTGAGTGGACTGAAGGAATCCAGAAATGGACCAGAAGACGTGCTCGGTGCCCCAAGTTCTTTCACTGTATCAAGTATGGCGGGAAGGTCGTGTCGGAGCGACGAAACTTTATCTGCGAAAAAGCTCGCAAAAGCCTCACAGCCTATTTCCAATTCTCTAATATTTTGTTTACCATGCAGTAAAATCGTTAAAGTGACCGAATTATACTAAACAATTGTGCTGGGCGCGAGGTCTCAGATGCAATCCGGGATGCAAAGTAATTCTTCTTTGTGGCCTGGACTGCCATCTCATAGGTCCGCATAAATGACCTATAGGATGTTCTCGTAGCTTCATCGCGAGTATGTCACCATTGTCTCTCTAGTCGTCTTAATTGCCGTTTCATTGATCACAGCTCCAGGATATACCATGGAGCAGATCGTGAACGACATTGGGGAGCGATCTTGTCGATGGCTGTGGAGAGCTGGCTATTCCAGTTCTCCACCAGTTCATCCAATGAGTCGCCAGAGGGCCAGGGATCCTGCATAGCCGTTTGAAGCCGCAAGGGGTCCATCTGGCCACATGGGTGAGCTAAAACTTGCTCACCGCCTAGACGGGGTAGAGGTGGTGTATTCCCAAGAGCCCTCAGGGCATGGTGGTCAGACCATGGCACCGCCTTGGCAGAAATCTGATCCACTCCAACTCCCGCTGCAAAGATCAGGTCTAATGTATGCCCAACTTGGTGCGTGGGCACTGTTACATATTTGGAGAGTCCCAGTGCTGCCATGGAAAGCACTAGGTCAGTCGCCCGAGAGGAAGATTGGTGATCTATTGCCTGTATTACCCATGTAGGACTATTCTCAAAAGGGGCTATTTGGAAAGTCTCTACATCAAATATGAATAGAGGTTTTTATTCGAGCTACTTATTAATAAATTTAAAAGCTGGTGGTAAAAGACTGATCTTAGACCTTAGAGGTTTTAATAAACATCTGAAAGTTTCCAAATTTAGAATGTTGTCAGTATCTGAAGTATTATCTTTGTTGAATAACGGGATGTAGTTTGCTATCTGAGACCTCAAGGATGTCTATTTTCACATCTCTATTCATGAATTCCGCAGAAAATATTGACTATTTCATAATGAGAACACATCCTATGAATGCACAATGTTGTCCTTCAGCCTAGCTACAGCATCAAGAGTCTTCACTAAGTATGTCTCAGAAGTTGTTGGTTTACTTGAGGCTCAAGGGATGCAATTTACCTATACTTGGACAACTGGCTTTTTGCAGACAACACCTAAGTTGCTGGTCTCCCATGTCCAACTAACACACTAGGTCCTTTAAGGTTTGGGATTGAGAGAAGTCTGATTTACATCTAACTAGGTCCATAGGGTTGGGGGCAGGGGGGCTCTCCTAGATTTCATAGAGGATCGGCTTATTTACCTCTGCAAAGAGCTTGTGCTATCTAGTTACTTATGGCCCAGTTTTCTACACACAGGTTTCAAGAAACTCTGTATACAAACGTTATTGGGATTGTTACCTGAACATCTGTGGTTCCCATGTAAGACTGCACATATGTCAAGTTTCACAAATTTAAGATCAAATCCAACCTTTGGTGGGTTAGATTATCTATTCCTAATGTTGAAGTTGGATATATATCCAGAGACAGAAGTTTGCTCTTGTAATTCCTTGGGAGGTGAGGTGTGATCACTTCGATATCAAGATCGATCCAAGTGGGCAGCCGTGTTGGTCCTTGATTCCCTTGTCTGTTTTTAGCACACGAAAGCTTACGTTCTGAATAAAACTTGGCCTTAAAGGTGCAACTTGACTTCTGCTTTGTTCCATATCAAGGGACTATGGTCTGAGAAGGAACCTGGGTTACATATTAACCTAGTAGAGTCAGAGTGATTAGAAATACTCTTGCCTCTTTGGCAGCTCTCCTTGTAAAAAGGCAGGTCCTGCTGGTCACAGACAACATGACAACAAAATTCTATCTGAACAAGCAGGGAGGGACAGACTAACTAGCCTTAAGCATGGAAGTCACTTCCATTTAGCAGTGGGCCATTCAAAGAAACATCACAGTATTTAACTACAATGTCACAGCAGATACACTAAGCAGCGGAGGCAAAAGCAGACCACAAGTGGTCTCTCAATAGCTGTTATTTACAGCTGATTTTTCAAAAAGGGGAGACACCCTTGTGCAGAGCTGTTAGCTTAAAAAGAAAATGCCAAATGTTCCTTCATAGACAATAGCAGACAAGGACTCCGTTGGGGAAGGGGCCTATTTTGTGCTTTCCACCCTTTTACTATACTGCACAAAGTAACTGCCAGGTTAAAAGTGGAACAGTTGACATGCATATGCATAGTGGCCTAGGAGGGTATGGTTTTCAGCTCTATGGGACCTCTCACAATGAAAGCACATGGAGCTTCCAGTGGAGGACAACCTACTGTACATAGGTTTCCTCCTCCATCACTATGTCAGGTTACTACCTCTCACTGCATGGTTGGATAAAGTCACAGAATTTCTCATTTTGCCTGTAAACCAGCCGTACGTAAATCTTATACAGCCAAGTGTTGGAGTTTTAGTGAGTGGGCAGCCCACAATGGAACCTAACTTGATAACTGCCCTATAGATATTTTTAGTATTTATTTATTGTATTAGATTTATGAATTACCCAATCTCTGCTATTGTGTGACTCTGGGCTATATACAACATGGTGAAACATTTTAAAAGGTTAAAAATAAATACTAAAATATTTTTACAGCAATCTAAACAATCAGGTGGCAAAGACAAACAGTTACAGTTCAACCCCTAATTCTGGACTAATATGCCTTGCCCTTTTCCAGACAAAAGTCACCACCAGAGCTCAGGCCTCTTCAGGCACCTTTCTTGGCAGGGTCTTAGTAAATGACATTTGCACGGCTGCTATCTGGTTGACTCCATCCAGATTTGTGAGTCATTACTCGATGTGGATTCCACAAAAGATGCAGCTGTGGGGCTAGCAGTGCTAGAATCACCTTTTTGCTGACCAGCCCACACCCACCTCCTCAATAATTAGCTTGGTACTTTCCCATGTGGAACTGCACAAAAGCCACTAAGATGAAAACAAAGTTGACACTTATGTTTAACTGTTGTTCGTCGAGTGGTCTTTTGTTGGGTACTCACTCCACGCCTCTTTTCCTACTGTGACCTGATCACTGTGAGGGCCTATCTTGTTCACAGCTGCAAAAGGAGAACTGAAGGAGGAGTGCTCTCATCAAACAGCAGTTTGGGTGGGAAAACCAGTGCAAGATAGTAGTGCTCCTACTGCTTCAAGTCTTCCAGAAAGCTTTAGAATCCTCACCTACAGAGCTGGCCTGCACCTGCACAGGCCCATGTTTAGGGTTGCCAAGTCCAATTCAAGAAATATCTGGAAACTTTAGGGGTGGAGCCAGGAGACATTGGGGGCGGAGCCAGGAACAAGGGTGTGACAAGCATAATTGAACTCCAAGAGAGTTCTGGCCATCACATTTAAAGGGACAGCACCTTTTTAAATGCCTTCCTTCCATAGGAAATAATGAAGGATAGGGGCACCTTCTTTTGGGGCTCATAGAATTGGACCCCTTGGTCCAATTGTTTTGAAACTTGGGGGTACTTTGGGGAGAGGCACTAGATACTATATTGAAAATTTGGTGCCTCTACCTCAAAAAACAGCTCCCCCAGAGCCCCCGAAACCTCCAGAACAATTCCCCATTATACCCTATGAGAATTGATCTCCACAAAGGGAATAATGAAGACGTTTCCCTCTTCCCCCCCCCGGTTTCTGGCGAGTCTGAAGCAGGGGATTGGCCTCTCTACTCACCAGTTGCTGCCAGCTTCTTCACAGCAACACAGACACACCATTGAAGCCTTTCAAGTCAAGCCTCTGGAGGTGCAAAGGCACATGGTCCTTTGCAGGCTGGGCAGGGCTTCCCCTCTCCCCCCACCAGCCAGCTGACTGGGGGCGGGAAGGTAAGGGCAAGGAGAAGCTGCTGGGATCGGGGCTGGGTGGGAAGGGCCAGCATTCCCCCCCCCCCGCTTTCCGGATTTTTGGCGAGCAGGGGGAGGAGGCTCCAAAAAGGGGGGCCCCCGCCCAGGCGGGGGATTTGGGAAGCCTACCCATGTTACATAGAATCAGGCTAGGGCAGCCAAGTCTGGATTGGACAATACCAGGAGGCTTTGGGGGAAGATCCAGCAGTGGGTGGAGTATGGGGAGGGGAAGGGAAGGAAGGGACGTCAACATGGTACAATGCCATAGAGTCCACCCTTCAAAGACACCATTTTCTCCAGGGAAGCTGACCTCTGTCAGCTAGAGATCAGTTGTAAAAGCCGGAGGTCTCTAGAACCCACCTGGAGGCTAGCAACCCTAAATCAGGCAGAAGGAAATGCTTCCTCCAGCTGTTGGGTTTTTTGAGCACCAGGGGAATGACATGCTCATCTAGTAAAGCAGGGAACTCCTCCTTCTGGACTTGTGTTGGAGCAGATATACAGAACCATGATCCTAGCAGAGTTCACTGTATCAGTATACTACCAGTATAGTTAATCCCTCTTGCCTGATTGTAGTTATTACTGTCATTATACAAATCCTAATAACTGTGATCAGGGAATGAATAACAGGGGTGCTTTTCAGTTACACCACTATTATTTGAACATATATTTGGAATTGGTGTAGTATATTTTTAGTTATTACATACACCACAAGGGCATTTATAAGTCCTTCAAGTGTATGACTGGATAACTATTGCACTTCCTGTCTCTAAACTAGTTTTGATTAGTGTCTCTGAAAATGATACATTTCCCCTCTCTCTCTTTCCTAATGAGCATAGCCATTTCAAACCATGTGAGAACCATTATGCTTTCCCCTCTGTAGCAAATAACAATAATATGGGGAGGGGAGGAGGGCTAAACACCCCCTCTTCACTCCACAGCCCGGATCTAAACTGGAGGTTCCTCTGTGGCTGATGTTTAAGAAACAGCCCAACATGGGAGATCTTCTTAATTACAAGTCTTCTTTCTCATATATAGCTTGGCTCCATATTAAATTGTAGAAATCAAGGGTGAGATGCAAATAACATGTATATACATAACAGTTTTTCCCCCCACCAGAACCTGATTTAGTTAATCTCTTCCCAAAAATAAATATGTAATTTGTGCATAAAATCTAGGAAAGGAAACAACAGCAATTTAATTGGGGGGGGGGGAGAAATAGTTTTTGTTCTTATGCAAAATGAAGGAATCTGAAATATAAATGAACAAAGTCAGCTATATTGAGCCGAAATACTCCTAAGCAAAGTTATAGCCCTAGTAATGAGAATAATAAACTAGGTAAAATAGAACAGAACAAATTAGAACAGGAGGCAACTCATTTTCCCCTCCCACTCTATTTCTTCTTTCTCTTTAATTTTTTATTGTTGTTCTTCCCCTTTCCTGAAAGCCCTCATAGCCTCTCCCTTTCTCCTCTTCTCCTTTTTTCTCCTCATAATGATCCTTTGAGGTAAGTTAGGCTGAAAGTATATGATTGGCCCCGAACTACCCACTGAGCTTCCAAAGCAAGATGAGGATTTAAACCAGGGTCTTCCAGACCCTACTCTGAAATTTAACTGCTACCCCACACTGCCTTTCATAGGTGGCTGTTGTTGAGCAGCAGCAAGCAGCTAGACCTAGGTGAGTTATGTAAGTCAGGTGGTATAAGATTGCTGTCAGGCCTAGGATTGCCAACCTCCAGGTGGAACCTAAAGATTTCCCAGAATTACAACTGAACTCCAGATAGGGTTGCCAAGTCCAATTCAAGAAATATCTGGGGACTTTGGGGGTGGAGCCAGGAGACATTGGGGGCGGAGCCAGGAACAAGGGTGTGACAAGCATAATTGAACTCCAAGGGAGTTCTGGTCATCACATTTAAAGGGACAGCACACCTTTTTAAATGTCTTTCTTCCATAGGAAATAATGAAGGATAGGGGCACCTTCTTTTGGGGCTCATAGAACTGGACCCCATGGTCCAATTGTTTTGAAACTTGGAGGGTATTTTGGGGAGAGGCACTAGATACTATACTGAAAATTTGGTGCTTCTACCTAAAAAATTAGCTTCCCCAGAGCCCCCGAAACCTCCAGATCAATTCCCCATTATACCCTATGAGAAATATTCCAAATAGGGAATAATGAAGACGTTTCCCTCTCCTCCACACACACCCTTCTCGCAAATCTGATGTAGGGGATTGGCTCTCTACTCACCAGCCAGCTTCTTCACAGTAACAAAGACACAGACACAGAAAGCTGAAGCCTTTCACCACCTCCGGAGGTGCAAAGCCATATGGTCCTTTGGGGCGGGGCAGGAAGCAGTCTGGGAAAGCTCCGGCTGCTGTGATGGAGCTGGGTGGGAAGGGGAGGGGCAAGGAGAAGCTGCTGCAATCCGAGGTGAGAAGGGAAGGGAAGGGAGGAGGAGAAGCATCAGGGATCGGTGGGAAGGGAAGAGGAGAAGCTGCTGGGATCTAGGCTGCGTGGGAAGGGCTGCCATTCCCCCCGCTTTCTGGATTTTTGCCAAGCGGGGGGAGGAGGCTCCAAATCGGGGGTCCCCCGCCCAGGCGGGGGGATTTGGGAAGCCTAACTCCAGACAACAGAGATCTGCCCCCTAGGTAAAATGGCTGCTTTGGAGGGTGGATTCTATGGCATTGTTTCTGACTGAGGCCTCTCCCCTCCCCAAACCCTGCTCTCCTCAGACTCAACTACAAACCTCCAGAAATCTCCCAACCTGGAGCTGGCAACCCTAGCCCCAGGCCTGGTCCCAGGAAGTCCTCCCTCAAAGCCAAAATAGATCTGGAAAAGGCCTTGTCCCCTTCCCCTTGGAATGCTCTGTTGCTTAGGAACAGCCACTGAGGGAACCCATGGCTTAAAACCACAGGTGCTCCATTTATCATTTTTAGGTTTTTAAAACCACTATTATTTTTTTAATTCTAGATTTCACAGGGGTTTTTTTACAAACCTGGGGCCCTTTTCAGGTTTGTAGAAAGATATGTTTTGCTCATTCACAGCTCCAGTCACCAGATTTAAGTATCCAAAGATTTGGGCAACTACTATTAGTTTATAAACAAGCGGGGGCCTGCAAGATCTCTTCCCCCCTTTCCAAGTCATAGATAATTTTTCATCTTTGTCTTATCACAAGTTAGCTTTATTCCTTTCATCTGACAGATTTCCAAACTTGCTGTTGCAAAATTTTTCCATTTGTTTAATGTTTTGTCCATATGATGCTACTTAACAAATGGTTTTTTGACTGTTCAAGGAAATATTAATGGGAAGAAAAGCTCACTGGAGGGGGAGAGACTGTGCTGGCTCACCTAGAGCTGCTCCAGGTGAGCTGCAGAAAGCAGCGGCAGAGGGAGTCTCTGGGGGGAATTTAACCCCCATTTTATATTCATTTATTTAAAATTTAAAAATATTTCAGGTTTTTCTGCACACCTGGGAAGTTTCCCAAGTGTGCAGAAAGATTTGTTTAGCCGCCATATGGCCCTATTCTGCGGATTTAGCTATCCACAGATGGAGGCCACAGGGGACTATTAGACTATAAGACAATATAGTCTAGATTTCTAGATGTCACCGTTTGGTACCCTGCATTCAATATATGAAACATCTGTGTCAAAGATCATCATATTGCAGGATCACAGTGTTAGAGATTTTGGCTGCAATCCTAAGAATACTGGAGTAATATAGGGCTTGCTTCTTAGTAGACTTGCTTAATATCAGTCCCTTTGATACCAATTTGTTACATATTGCATCACATTTGCTAAATGGTAAAATACCTTCTTATGGTTTAGGTACCTTCTTATGGCTTTGGTACTGCATGCCTACTCTAGTCAAGGGAGTAGTGTCCTTTGAAGAGATAAGATTAGGGATTTAGTGTATCACTGACTCAAATCATGCTGATAACTTTACACTAAGATATTGGTTATAAAGAATAATTTCTTTGAAAATGTGGTGGTACTCATAGGCCTTAAGAAAGTCAGCTGTAAACTTCAGAAAACATCAGAGGGACTGTAGCTCAGTGGCACAGCTCCTATTTTGTGTGTAACAACTTTGAAAATGTGATGTATTATATGGCTTCTGTTTAAACCAGTTCTATTCCAGTGTTTGTTGTATATTATACTGTCTTTATTGCATTTTGTTACAACTGTAATCTGTCTGGAATCCCAACAAGAAAGGCAAATAATAAATAAAGTAAATAACATACATTGAAGGATCTTGGGTGCTCGCAAAGAACTTTATTAGGGATCATGAAGAGCCAGTGCCATTCAGAGAACATTGGCCTGTAGTCTCATTTAGCGTAAAGAAGCTTTATATTATCCATTGTATAGGAACAGCAGCAGACTATTATTTATTATTATTGTTGTTCTTGTATTTTCTTAGCTTTTGATGCCATTGTGGCAATGGGGAAGTCAGCAGCGCAGCTGGATACACTATTAACAGATGGCGGCATGGCTACCAATCTTCTAAGTTTAGCAGCCCAGATTGCCTTGGAGGTACCAACATGGGCTTATTTTCAGATTTTGAGTATCTTTGATGTATCTCTTTCTAAATTTGCTCTGGTCTGATTTATCACAGGAGCAGGTAGCTGTCAGCCCTTGTTACTCCAGAGTACACAAACTGGCCACTTCATTCCTAATCTGCAACACTACAATTCAGTTTAACAGTGGTTCTTTTCTGATGCTAGGTAACTGTTTTTGAAACAAGTTGGATATCCTGGTAGCATCAAGGATTTTTAAAAGAGGTCTTTCTGTATCAGTTTGCTTAGAAAAAACTGCAGTACATGTGTGTAAACAAAACATATACATAACCATCTTGAAAGTGCAATCCTGTGCAGAATTAATCCAGCCAAAACCAAATGAAATCAGAGGATTTAGGTAGGAATAATTCTGTATGTTCCTAACAAAATCTTATCCTCATGTGGAGTCTAGCTAGCATTTCTCCTGCACACAGATTTCCTTTGTATGCTATATAGTCAGACCAATAAGAGATACTGTTATAACTGAAGGCATCTCTTATGAAGAGGTCTGAGCTGGTACATTGTACCTCAGGGGTGTCAAATATATGGCCCAGGGGTCAGAACCAGCCTGTTCAGAGCTCTTATCCATCCCACAAGCAACTGGTGCAGGATGGGAAAGGAAGGTGGCTGCTTGGGGGATGAGTGGGCACACATGGTGTGGTGTGTGTGGTCAAAGCTGTCAAGAAATAAAAAGGAAATTGCTAGGGGCAAAACTATGAGGCTGAAGTAAAATACTGGGGGGGGGGGGGGGAAGAATGACAGCAAAGGCAGAGAAAGAGGAGGAGTGGTGTATTTTTACCTCCTGGCTCCTACAGCTGTAGCTCAGCAAGGATTGACACTACATGAAAGGGCAGAGCTGAGAGGCCAGAGCTGCCACTGCTGTAGCAAATGGCAACCATGAGGGGGGTGGTGGCAAGAGCAGGTGAACAAAGCAGTGGTTTGCTGATGAAGGGACGGGGCTAGCAGGGGAGAGAGGAGGAAGAGGGCTAGCATATGGAATGGGAGGCAACTAGATTATCTTATGCATATTGCTCTGAGGGGAAAGATGTCCCAGCCTCAGAAGTAAAGGGGAAAAGGGGCACTGCTGTCACTGCCACACGTCTGAACAGCCGTGGAATCAAGAGGCAGAGTGAATGTCAGGGAGGGTGACTTCCCTTCTCTTCCACACCTGTTTTCAGTTCATGAAGAAAAAGGGGCCATGGGAGGACAAAAAGCACTCCTTGGAGGTTTCAGAAACAGCCTCTCCATCAGACCTTCTCCTCAGCTCCACTGTTTCTGTGAGAAATGGATGAGAGATGACCCCCTCCCCGCCCCCAGGAACATGTTGTCTGGGTCACCCAAGGCTGGTTGCTCAGCCTAGTCCACCTCACAGGATTGGTGGGGGGTTGGGGCAGTGGAGGGGGAAGTCCATTGTGCCTCCTCAGTATCCTCAAAGGTAAGACAGGGGAAGAGAGGAAACAAAGAGTGAGAGATGGATCGAGCCATGCTTGGCTGCTGAAGCTGGGTATATGGGGGAGTGCTGAAAAACCATCTTATTTACGTGCAAAGGTGACTCCATCTCCTGAGAGTGCTATATATACAAAAAGTAACTAATTTGTATGGGAATGTAAGCTTTCCCCCTTTTATGGTATCCCTCAGAATAAAACTAGTCTTTCACATGATTACTTATATTTATTGGGAGTCTGTGAATTCCCCAGTAAATCAATTACTTTGTATTTTGAGTAAAACATAACTGGGGTTGCCTATGTCATTTATAAAGTTTATATCTCTAGTACCTGGCATTACATTTTATGGCATACATAGCCCAGCCTTACAAAGTAACATACATGCCATATCCAGCCCTTGTAACAAATGAGTTATGTAGAGTTATGTACACCTTTAAAGCCCTATATGGCCTAGGACCTGCCTACCTTAGGGACCGTCTTTTCCCATATGCCCCCCCAGAGAGTGCTGCGATCTGGCTCTCAAAATCTGCTTGTAATCCCTGGGCCAAAGGAGGCCCGGTTGAAGTCAACTAGGGACAGGGCCTTCTCAATCACAGTCCCTTGCTGGTGGAACCAGTTACCGGAAGAGGTCAGGGCCCTGTGGGACATTGGACAGTTCCGCAGGGCCTGTAAGACAGTCCTCTTCCGGTTGGCTTATAACTGACCGGCATTGAAATACTCTGAAGGAAGTCTATAAGATAGCACACTGACATTGACTGATATATTGATATACTAGTTGTTTTAATTATGTAAATTATTGTATTTTAATTCTGAATGTTATTGTTAGAACTTGTATGCTGTGAGCTGCCCTGAGCCTGCCTCGGTGGGGTAGGGCGGGATATAAATCAAATCAAATTAAAAAAAAAATTGTAGACATTTTATTTAGCCTAAACCCAGTTAGTATTTGAATGGGAGACCTCCAAAGAATACCAGGGTCGTGATGCAGAGGCAGACAATGGCAAATCACCTCTGAAAGTCTCTTGCCTTGAAAACCCCATGAGGTCAGCATAAGTCAGATGTAACCTGACAGCAGTTTCTAGCACCACCATGGCTGTCTGTAACATAGTCATTTCAGTATATTTAAACACTTTATGGTAAGGCAAATTAAGATTAATTCAATATATCTAGATACTCTTTCCTGATCCAGTTTTTGGTAAATTAGAGTATATTTAAATATTTTTAGGACCCTCTATGTTCCATTGTAGGTTAAATGATATTTATATTATACTTAAAATGATACAGGGACTACTTGTCCTTTATGTTTAAGTACCAAATATGTTTTGTTTTCTTTTCAGAACGAGCAACAGTCTGTGGCTATCAAAGCCTTGGAGTATTTATCTCAGCTCCTGCAAGACAATCAGCAAGCACTTACGGCTTTAGAGTGAGTTACAATTTATGTTTACATTAATGAAATTAATCAGTTCAGAGTTATCAAGTGATGTAGAACTATATAACTTTTTTTTGTTAAAATGATTCGTTTCATATTGCTTTTAGCAACAAATGCAGTTGATTGAATGGCTTAGTCATATGTGAGAAATTCCATCTGTCCTGTTTCATTGTACCTCTAGCTGCTTGTACCTCTAGATCCTTGACTGGATCTCCAGATGTAAATTATGTTCCTGAAAGGCAGCCATATAATGCATATATTATTTGGATCAACACTGGGGGGTGGGGCTTTCTATTCCCTGTGCACTATTCCCTGATCAGAAATTCCCCTTCAATGGGCTGCTCTTAGTCTTATTAAGCAAACGGAAGATTGGAAGCTCTTACCGTGAAGCTTCCTTCTCGGTGGTCCTGGAGTGGGACGGTCCGAAACTGTTGGGAGTAGGCTCCTCCTCCAGAACAGGGTTGTTGATCGCTTGATCCGGCCTGGGGGAGGGGCCGCTCCCTTAGAAACTCTCCAGCCCATAGAACAGCCATGCTCCCCCATCGACATAAATCTGTAAGACAAAACTCTGCATCATGGTAACAAACCACGCGGAGACCATAATGATGCAACTCCATTTTAATAACTGCAAACAGCAGAAGTAGCGGTAACCAGACAGAAAACCTCCGCTACCAGTGCCCCAGTACCTCCCACAACCAAGCTCTCATAGCTATCCACCTAGAGCAAGGTACCACACCGGGTGGGATGGACCGTCCCACTCCAGGACCACCGAGAAGGAAGCTTCACGGTAAGAGCTTCCAATCTTCCGTTCTCCGGTGGTCCCTGGTAGTGGGACGGTCCGAAACTGTTGGGACATACAAAAGCAATATGTACCCTGGGCAGGAACCTCTACCTTCAATGTATGACCTGTTGTAGCAACCTGCGACCAAAAGCCGCTTCAGCAGATG
Organism: Heteronotia binoei; assembly: GCF_032191835.1. Classification (NCBI taxonomy): domain Eukaryota; kingdom Metazoa; phylum Chordata; class Lepidosauria; order Squamata; family Gekkonidae; genus Heteronotia; species Heteronotia binoei. The sequence goes on from NC_083233.1 coordinate 46,802,130, forward strand.
CCCACCTATCCACCCTATAATGCCTGGTGAAGGAATGGACAGAACTCCAGGTGGCTGCCCTACAGATGCCTTCTAGAGATGAGAAGGACTTGTATACTGCAGATGTGGCCGCTCACCGTAGGGAATGCGCCGTGACTCCTCCTGGAGGTTCCAACCCTGACGCTGTATATGCAGACGAAATACACTGCCCCAACCACCTGCTCAGGGTTGAAGAAGAAACTGGTTTTCCCAACGAGGGGGAATTAAAGGAAACAAACAAGGACTCTGACCTCCTAAAGTCCTTGGTTCTATCTATATAAAAACTCAAGGCACGCCTCACATCTAACTGGTGCCACTCCTCTTCCCTCTCGTGCTTGGGATTAGGACAGAATTGAGGGTAAAACCACATCCTGGGATCGGTGAAAAACTGAATTTACTTTAGGAACAAACGTCGGATCAGGTCTCAACACCACCCTGTCCTTATGGAAGGTACAAAGGTCTTTATCCACGGACAGGGCCTGCAACTCGGATACTCTGCGGGCCGAAGTAATCCCCACTAAAAACAACGTTTTAAGGGTAAGATCCTTCAGACTACAGGTGGCCATGGGCTCAAAAGGTGCATGACACAACGCCTTCAGCACCACATTTAACTTCCAGGTAGGAAACCTATGTGCTGTAGGGGGATTCAACAAGGACACTCCCCTTAAAAAAACGTTTAACGTGCGGATGCAGTGTCAAAGAACCCCCTTTCTTAGTTCCACGCACCACCGAAATAGCTGCCACCTGCCTACGAAGGGTATTAGTGGCCAGCCCCTTATCCAGGCCCTCTTGCAAGAACAGCAACAGCTTCCGGACTGGTAACTTTAAGGGATCCCAGCCCCTTTCTACACACCAACTGGAAAAGACCCACCAAGTGTTATTATACACCCGAATGGTAGAACCTTTCCTAGATGCCAGCATAGTGTCAATCACGGTTGAGTCAAACCCCAACTTAACTAACTGCGACTGCTCAACCTCCACACAGTTAACTGCAACATGTCCGGTTGAGGATGGCATACTGTCCCTTGTGTCAGTAACGTCTCGGATACTGGAAGACGCCAAGGCTTCTCCGTCGACAGCCACAAGAGATCCTGAAACCACCCCCATCTCGGCCAGAAGGGAGCAATCAGAACCAGCTCCGCGGATTGTTGAAGAATCTTGTGCATCAATCGAGGAATCAGTTGCAGTGGCGGGAAGGCGTACAGAAGCCCGTCCGGCCAGTCGCAGTTGAGAGCGTCTACGCCCTCCGCCTGATCGTCCTTCTGTTTGGCAAAAAACCGTCGCACTTGACGATTGTCCGCCGTTGCAAACAAGTTCACAGCCACTCTGCCGTATCTGTGCTGAAGAGACTGGAAGACTGCCGTGTCCAGTGACCATTCCGTCTGATCCAGCCGCTGTCTGCTGAGCCAGTCCGCCAGCCCGTTGTCTTTCCCGGCTACATGAACCGCCTTTATGGATAAGAGATACCTCTCTGCCCAATCCAGCAGGCTGTTGGCCTCGCTGCACAGTTTCTTGATTCTGGTCCCGCCTTGCCGATTGACGTAGGCTTTGGCTGTCACGTTGTCTGTCTTCACCAACACGTGACGCCCCTGCAGCGTCGTCTGAAAGCTTAACAACCCTAGGCGAATCGCCCGCAGCTCCAACAGATTGATGCTCTGTCGAGACTCCAGCAGGGACCACTGACCCTGACTCATCACCCCTTGAGAATGCGCTCCCCAGCCGGAGAGGCTGGAATCTGTCGTTACCACTATCCTCTGTGGTTCCTTCATAGCGACTCCTTGTTGAAAGCGGGATGGTTCCAACCACCACTGAAGTTGCCTCCGCAGTTCTGGTGGAAGAAACACTAGCCTGTGCAACTTGCGAGCTATCACGTGCTGATAAGGAAGCAGAAAGCAGATAAGGAAGCAGAAAGCATTGCAGGGGCCGTAGATGGAAACACGCCCAAGACAGCACATCCTGGCATGATACCAGAACCCCTAACAACTTTGCCAAAGTCATCACAGGAGTCATCACAGGAACCTGAGTCAGGGCCAAGACCTCCTCCAACAAGGATCTGAGTTTCACCTGTCGTCCTTCCGACAAAAACACTGTGTCTGAGTATCGATCAGGACACCCAGATGCACTATCTCTTGCGTAGGGATAAGGTTGCTCTTTGTCCTGTTGACCACAAATGGATAAAAGGAAGTACTTCTTCACCCAAAGGGTGATTGACATGTGGAATTCACTGCCACAGGAGGTGGTGGCGGCCACGGGTATGGCCACCTTCAAGAGGGGTTTGGATAAAAATATGGAGCAGAGGTCCATCAATGGCTATTAGCCACAGTGTATGTGTGTATATAAATTTTTTGGCCACTGTGTGACACAGAGTGTTGGACTGGATGGGCCGTTGGCCTGATCCAACATGGCTTCTCTTATGTTCTTATGTTCTAAACCCGTGGTCCTGCAGAACTTGAACAGTCCGCTCGGTGTCCTCCAGACTCTGCTGGTGCGAAGAGGCCCTGACCAAGAGGTCGTCCAGATACGGATGAAGAGCCACACACCCCATCCGTAAATGAGCAACCAACGCCACCAGGATCTTCGTGAACACCCGCGGGGAAGACTTGAGCCCGAACGGCAAAGCCCGGTACTGGAAGTGCCTCCCATCATAGGCGAACCTGAGTAACCGCCTGTGACTTGGTTGAATGGGCATGTGCAAATAGGCCTTGGACAGATCGATGGACGTCAGATACTCTCGCTCTTGCACTGCCAAAAGAATGGAACGTAACATCTCCATCCGGAACTTTTTGGTTTTGACAAATCGGTTTACCCATTTCAGGTCCAGAATGGCCCGGGTATCGCCATTCTGCTTTGGCACCAGGAACAAAATGGAATACACCCCGTGACCCCTCTGGGTCATGGGTACGGGTTCTATAGCCCTGATGTCCAGTAGATGCTGGATAGCGCCCAGTATCCCCTGGTGCTTGATCGGATCCTGCTTCCTCAGGACTGGACGAAACCTCCGGCGTGGGAAGAATTCCAGTTTTAAGGCGTAGCCCTTGGATACCATGTCGATCACCCATTGGTCTGCAACCGATGCCCTCCATTGAGCCGCAAAAAAGTGTAGCCGCCCTCCGATAGGAAGCAGCTCCGGCCTTGTGGCATAGTCATTGTGACCCTCCCTTTTTGGAGTCACTCTTATTTCCCTTGTCGCTACGGCTAGAGAAGGGTTTGGCATCCCTACTGCGAGACTGCCATTTCCCTCGGAAAGGCTTAAAGGACGCAGGCTGGGAAAAATTTTTAGAGTCCCGAAAGGGCTGGAAGGGTTTCTTAGACTTAAAATCCTTCCTCTTAGAAGGCAAGACTTTCTTCTTGTCCTTCCCCTCAATCAGGAAGCGTTCCAGTTCGTCCCCGAAGAGACTAATGCCCTTAAATGGTACAGCTGCCAGTCTAGCCTGTGCAGCTGCATCGGCATCCCAGGTCCGAAGCCAGACGTTCCTGCGCGCTGCCATGCTGCAAGCCACTGCCCTAGCGGACAACTGCATAGCGTCCAGAGTCGCATCTGCGATAAATGCTGTGCCCAAGGCTATTTTCTTGAGCTCATCCTTGAACTCTTTTGGCGTATCACTATCTGCGGATGCCAAATTAGAAGCCCATGCAAACAGCGAGCCCGCTGAAGAAGCCCGGATGGACCAGGCCAAAGCTTCAAAGTTTTTTCGTAATGCCTGCTCCATCCGCCTATCACAGGCATCCTTGGGTAGCCCATCCGCATCCATGGGCAGCACAGATGTGGATAATAAACTATTCACAGGATCGTCCACTAGGGGCAATTTCAGACGTTTAGTAGCCTCTGGGCTCAACCCATACAGTTTAGAAAACAAATGTGGATTAGATTTTGGCTTAGCTGGGTACCGCCTTAATCAAACTAAAAAAGGGGGCGGGCAAGGGCACGCCCGTCTGAGAAACCCCCATTTTTGGCATCATTTTTCCTGAACCTGCAGGCAAGTCAGGGTCTAACTCTGCCTTCTCTCTGGGTGTGGTAGTGAAATCCAGTTCCCTAAGGACCTTAGGAAGGAGTTTAGAATAGTACTCCACTGGGAAAACCCTAGACTGCACAGAGGGAGTAGCATCCTCCTCCTCAGAGAGTTCCCCCTCCTCCTTTGCAGAAGAGTCTACCGAGGAGTCAGCCTCCTCTTCCTCCTGAGAACTATCACTAGGAGAGTCCAAGCTCATACTCAATTTTGCTTTCTTTGGGTCCGTAGGAGCTGTGGCAATGTCTAAAACTGCTTGTCTCTTCCTCTGAGAGGGAGCCGGCGCAGCAGCGCCTCGGGCAGGAGCAAAATCCTTGCTCAGTTCCCTTTTTAACCAAGCGAGTAAGTTAAGCTTGGCATTCTCTCCAGATAAATCCGGTTCAGAATCCTCACGATCCTTTTCGGAGGCGGATCCTGAGTATTTTGGAATGGAGAAATCGCTGGTTGAGCCTGTCTCACTAGTCTGTTCCCGTCCGTCAGCCATCTCAGCTACCGCAGAAGGCTGAAACGAAATTGAAAAAAGAAAAAAGGCGAGGGGGAGAACTGCCGTTACCAGGCTAACTGCCTGAAATGGCGACCCCTACTGCGCGGTAAAAAACAACCCCAACCCCCCCGCTCCCAGCCCACGCGAAGTGCGCCTGAAAAGGAGAGGCCTGTTATGACAACGGTCTTCCCGCCCCCATTCAGGAAGGCGGGAAAGGCCAGCTGCAAACTACCGGGTGGGCTTTCCTCATTCCAGCGGAGCCCGTCCCAAGTAATAAAAAACAGACCGCGCATCACAAAGAGCTTCCCGCTCTCTCTCAGACAGCTTACCACCTCTCGAGTAGACACGCTGTCTGAATAACACCGCCAAAGATCCTCTGCCGGACGAGCCGGACCCTGGTCGTCTGCACTATGCCTACCGGCGCTGCATGGGACCGGACCGTTGGACTTGCCGCTCTCCCCACCCCCGCCTCAACAGGCTTAGGAGGGGCGACCTCGCTCTCCACGGCAGCCGCTGGTTGAGGCGCCTTTGTTAGGCAAAACCTAACGTTGGCAACAAAAACTCTCTGCCCGCCGCCGTTGCGGCTGAAGAACCAGAAGGCAGAGACTTTCTCACTAGGAAAAAACTTCGTCTTTCGGATCAATGTGCTCCAACGCACAGCGAACACGTCCTGTCTCTCAACAGGGCCGTTTGGGCTGGAGAGTTTCTAAGGGAGTGGCCCCTCCCCCAGGCCGGATCAAGCGATCAACGACCCTGTTCCGGAGGAGGAGCCTACTCCCAACAGTTTCGGACCGTCCCACTACCAGGGACCACCGGAGAATGTCTTTTTCACTATTGAGCATAAAGCAGAGAGTGTGTGTGTGTGTGGGACACTCCCTCCCTCTTGCCTGTACTGTGGTTTGATCCAGATCAAACCCCTTCACATCTGTTTCTGGGCAGAATTTAACATCTGGTATTCAAGTCATGGAACTCTGATGTTACAACTGGTTTGCTCCTTAGCTTGTATCTGGGCAGAAGCTACAATACATTTTGACCTAATTTTTAAAGATATACACGATTCCTATTCTGAATTTACATGCATTTGTACTTAATGGTAGTTAGAATCTTGCTGCTGATGTATACCATTAGAAGAGTATTCACATACTGGAATGATGCAAAAAGGGAGTCCTTGATAAAAAATTCAAAAGAAAAATTAGAGATCTTGGCAAAAGGCTAGTGCTTTGAGTAATAGCATTATTTGTGTAATTTATTTGCTTACAGATGTTTAATTCGACTTGTGTTGTCCAAAACCACACTGAAATCTGAGGAGATGTAAGTACATTTCTTCGAACTCTTGATATTCACTTTGTAGAAGACATTTATGTCTTAAATTGGTAAGACAGACTGAGGTATGTGTGTGCAAGTATGTGTACATAATACAATCTATAAAACACGCTCATCTTAAAGTTCTAGCAATCTGTTATATCTTGGACTCAAGTTTGGACCTCACTTTACACACTGGCTCATTGCTAAGGGCTTGAGCAAACACCACTATTTGTCAGTTTCTGCTCTTTATCCATATGGTGAAAATTATGATCTTTCTCACATGACTGCTCTAAAGATGTAATCTAATTGTAAAGCATTTCTAACGGCAGCTAAGCCCTTTCATAACTGCTTCCTAACAGCAATTAAGGGAGGAAAAACAAGTCAGTTTTCTTTTTTATGTACCATTTAGTTCAGTAACTTATTCAAATTTTCCCCCTCCATTTGTTAGAATAAACGATATGGAAATCCTTCTGACATATTTGACTGCAGGTATGTAGCTATATTTTCATGCCTCTTATTGACCCTGTGCCAGCTGAAAAGGGCCACCTAATTCCTTTACAGGTACTTATCTGGTTTACATTTAAAAATCTCAGGAAAGCAACCTATCTAAATTTTTACTCTGCTTGGAATTATAGAGCTCGTAATTCTTCCTTAATCATTTTTTTCACATTACTACTGTGGAGTAGATTAAGCTGACTGAGAAAGGCATTTTGCACACAGGAGCAGGCAAGGATAGTTTCTTCATTGCATTGCAACTGCCAGTACAGCATGGCTGCAAAAGGTTTCCACATAACAGATTCCCTGCTCCTCTGGCAGGGACATTGTAACAGATGTACAACAAGTTCTTGGAGTTTTAATTTGTAGTCTTTATGTCCTTTTATTGACAAAATAGGTCTCTTCCCCATATAGTTTTGCAATGAAAGCACTAGATTATTTTTAAAGGAATGAAAGCTGTGAATTCAGAGAATCTGTTACACATAGGGCTTTGCTATACACTCGACATAATCCTGATCAATCACAATCAGTTTGGGCATGGTTCTTCCATGTTTGCCGTCCCTGTGCGTTTTCACAGTTGTTGAGTCAGTTTATTTACTTCTGCACATCTTCAATAATGATCATTTTCAAAGGAGGGCGCTGGTGTCATTGGAGGTGTCTCAGCATGCTCACATCTTTTTTAAAAGGGCTTCCAGAAAAACACTGGGGTAATGTTATGATATTCAGTTACAGATTTTTAAAAAAAATCCCTGGCAGAATGAGGAAATGGAACCTGAAGAGAAACTGCCATGTAGGCAGGATTGGGAAAATCCAAACTTCTTGACACATCTGCCATTACTACAGTTTTCTCCAAAACTTTAGAGCAAAGCAGGTTTAGGAAACCTGTGTGCAAGCAGGGAAAAAGCCCACTTCCTATCAGCATTGAACCGGGGGCAAATTACCTGTGTGGAAATTGCCAGAGTGACTGAGCTTCATGGCAGAGTGAGAATTTGAACTCAGGTCTTCCCAATTCTGGTCCAGTGCTCTAGCCTCTATGCCGTGCTGGCTCTTTTTTATAATGTATGCAGTTTATTAGATGCTACATGTTCTTGCTCTAGCTCTCCAGAGGCTTGATGCACCAATTGGAGAAGAAAGCAAGACACTGGACACACGAGTCAGTGAAGCTCACTGGTTCAGGAAGATAGGTAGGTGGCAGTATTGGAGGCACAGGGAAACAGTCAATTAAAGAAAGGACTGAAATGTTTCCACTTTGCAGTCTGGAATCCAAATAGGGAAGCCACTCTGTTGACAGGACTAAAATATTTTAAGGCAGTCTTAATAACACAGCATGCAGGCTTACTTTCCTGCCTAGACCAAATGCAGTGAACCACTTCTTGATCTGGTATGATAAACTGTGGATTTTCTCACACATTTCAGATTTGTGAGATCTGTGCACATGAAAGTCGAATCGGCCACTGACTTTGTGTTATGAACATTTATTCCATATTTACCCTATCTGCATGGATTGAAAGAGATAAAAGATGGTCATATGGATTGTACAGAAACAATATAGATGGGGGAGTGTCACTGGTGTTTAAAATGTTGCATTGTACTGTGAATATGTGCATTGAAAAATGATCAGCTATTGGCAGGAAATAATTGATATAACATTGCAACTTAGCTGTCATTTGTTGGCTTTTTATGCCTTATGTTGTTGGAAGTCACTATTGAACTTATATTGCCTGTTGGAATAGACAAGGTTCTGTATTATGAAAAGATTGACTGGTTGGTTGGTTTTTAATTATGAACTTTCTCCTCACTCTCCTTATGAGCCTGGAACTTGGCTGTCCAATGTGAGAACTGCCCAAGAGCAATGAGAGATTTCTTTGTGATCTCATTCAAGGTATGTGCTTTTGCCAACATTTCTTCTGTGTACTGTGATTGTTTTTTTTATTACAAACTCAGATAAAGTTCACAGGGAATCCTCTTTAGAAAATGTCACTTGGCACTTCAATAGTATGAGCTTGTTGGTCAGTCATGGTGCACTGTTACAGAGCTGGGTCAGAGAAAACTTATTTGTAATTAAGGGGAAGATGTCTTACAGTAGTTTGCCAATGATACAAATCTGGTTGCCAATGATACAAATCTGGTACTGGTTTTAGCAAACCTAAATTAACTTATGTCATACAGTGAAGAGGTTCTACCAAGCTTTAACTTTGTACTAGGTACTTTAATCAGTACATAGTAACCAGTGTGCCATCCTGGAGTGGTTATAAACAAAATAGACTGAATATAGACATGCAAAGTAGGAGTCTGGGAGGGAAATAAAAATCACTTGTGTATTTATTAATCAACTGTCATAATTGCTTAGTTGTTGTTGCTTCAGTGGATGCACAATGAGCAGTATGATTCACTGCCAAAAGCCCCTTTGAGTAGAAAAAGCTTCTGGCAAAAATGCAGAAGTCAGGTTGTTGGGCTTGTTTCACACTGCTCAATTGTCAAGTAGTAGCTTAATACAGAATGGAATATTGGTTGCTGACCAATATATTTGTAGTAGCTCAGTTCAAATCTTGCTTTTGTTGGCAGAGTAATTAACACAATGGTGCACACCCTGATTAAAGAGTAGGAAAAGATTTAGGAATTAAAATACTTGATAGGGGTTTTTTTTGAGCAGGAACACACAGGAGCGCAGTTCCTGCTGGGCTTTTTCTACAAAGAAAGCCCTGCTTGATAGGAAAGAGGAGAGACAGAGATAGGTTCCTAACTGCATCTCTAGCTGAGACAGAGGGTTAGACTGACACTTCCAATATTACCTTCAGAGTAGCAATCTGAAGACAGACAAGAAATGACACTAACAGGAGAGAGAAGGTGCTGCCCTCACTATCCTGTCTAATTGTTGCTGAATCTAAACAGCTTCACTGGAGTTAAACAGCTTCCAGAAGAGGCAAACTGAGTTTCAGTAAGTTGTTTGAGCTTTCATTATACCATTCAAAGCTTTTTCTATTCGTACTAGTTGAGAAAAACGTCTGCATTTGAATGGCACAGAGCTGACTCTTTCCTGCTTCCACTGATACAAAGTTGAAGTAACATTGATGAGATTCATAGCATCATCTTGAAGCTTCAGTAGGGCAACTCCTGTGGATCCTGTGAATTTGAAGGGGGGGCAGTATTTGTGAATTTCCTGCATTGTGCAGCGGGTTGTACTAGATGACCCTGGAGGTCTCTTCCAACTCTATGATTCTAACTGAAGCCACTGTCTGGCCCACAACCCTACTTTGAAAATGAACCCAGTTTTCCAGGAGGTAAATGGATACTCTTAGCTCTTAACCTGTGCAAAATATAATTCCAAGATAACTCTGCAACTTAACTCTGGAACACTCACTCTTAAGGTGGTATTACCCTAGAATCTCTTCCTAGAATTCAGATGTTCCTCAAAAATGGTTTGGCAGGAATACCAGTCTTTCTGTGCTTTGGCAGAACTATACTTACTGCATGGCTTACAGATGAGGGACCAGGGATCGTATCTGCTGTAGCAATATGGAAAAAAGTGATGTTGTAGTTCCTGGGAGGATCCAGAAATAGGCAAATGTAACACCCACTCCGTTTCTCTTCAGTTAAAGCCTGTCCAGAATGAGAAAAAGGCTACAACTGAGGGAGCTCTGTAAATTAGTTGTTAATATAAAATTTAAAGTTTGTTCAAAGGTTGAGAATGTTTTAATATAAAGATAGAAACAACACACTTTGAGACATGGTGATTGAACCCTAGACAGAAAACCAGCAATAATCATTAAGTAGAACTGGGGGAAGAGGGAAAAAAACCCCACAAGAAAAGAACAAGAGATAAAAGGAGAGTGTGATCCACCAGTCACAATGGACCTCCAAGCCTTGAATTTAGCCCGGGCATGGAAGACTTGAAAAGAAGAGTTTAATTTGTATGTGGACATTGCAATGGCAGTAAAGAGGAGGCTGTGAAAGTGAAACTTTTCATACTTAATTGGAGAAACAGGGAGAGAAGTGAGACATTGTGTGCAAATATTCTCCAAGCACAGTGTAATCTGATTACAATACTGTCATTTTTTTTATGCCCATTGCAACCCCAGAAAGAATGAAACAGCAGAATGGACACCATGAACCATCTGAATCTCCAAAAACCACATAGAATTGTGGGAGATTCGGCTCACGAACCTTAGCTCACAAACCATAACCAGCCAATTTTTCATCACAAATTTAGGTTCATGAGCCTGTTTGTGCCCCTCTCTAATGGAGATTGATAGTGAATATGAAGACATGTTTTGAGCAGCAGATGAAGTGATAAATGCAGTCAGGGTTTTTTTTGTAGAAAAAGCTTAGCAGGAACTGATTAGCCTATTAGGCCACACCCCCAATAAAATCAATGGGAGACTTACAAGTTAATTTAATATGATGTCCTGTTATTATTCACAAGCATTTCTTAGGCTCCATGAAGGAAGGAATTATTTAGATCATGCCTTCATGCCCTATAGGATAGTATACGAAATGATGCACTATTATTTTAAAATTATTTTGGGAAATAAAAATCAATGTTTGGCAGCATTGGTGATACTTGTTATTTCTCCTGGAGGAAACCAAGAAGGTTTTTTTAAAAAAAATCTTCTGGACTTTTAAAAAAAATCTGGACTTATTGTGTGTGTGTTATACAGTGCATACATAACCTGTGTAATTGAACATTATGTGCTATTTCAAAGGATCTTCATCGTGGTCTCTGTGCAGTCCCACACATGGGTCTTGCCGCAGGCAATGGATCCATACCTCGGAGTCTCCAATAGCTCACCTAGAGCATTTTTTGGCGCACTTTCCGCTCGCCCTGGGGAGCAGGCATCGACTGCGCATGCCTGGAGCGAGCAGGAGGTGCCATTCCCACTCAGTTTCTTCCTTTCCGCCGCCCAGACAACACCTACCTTGCTGCGTTCCTCTCCTCAGCTCGTCTTCTCCTGTTTGGTATCATATTCTCCTTTTTCTCTTATCTTTCTTCTATCATTTTTCGTCCTTATAATTTTTTTTTTAAGCCTTTGTTTCTGCGCTTTCCTTTCCCTATTTTTCTCCTCTCCCTCCCCTTCCTTGTCCGGAGCGTATGGAAGGGAAAATTACTTTCAAAAAGTGTCAGAGGTGTGGATCTAAAATCCCTACTTCGGAAGGACATTCGTACTGTCTTTTCTGCTTGGGTGAAGCTCATCAGGTAGATACTTGCCCTCATTGCGCCAGCTTTGGTAAACAGGCGTGAAAAAACCGAGCGGCCAGACTTCAAAGTTTCCTGCTCGAAAAATCTCTCCGGACTATGCTCAGCTCTGATTCACCGCCTCCCCCACACCGAGCGGGAGATTTGGCTGCATCAGCTGCTCCTCAACTTCACAAGAAGCATAAGTCTGACAAGAGACCATCCAAGCACTCCGACACCGGCCACAAGGCTTCGAAGAAGTCTCGCTATACCGATTCGTCCACCTTGGCCCCAAAGAAATCCCACGATCTGACAAGGTCGACTCCCAACGACTTCCCCGAGGGCCACCACTTCGACTGCTATAGCGACATCGATGGCGTCGGTTTCCACACACTCGGCTCCGATCCAACCTCTTGTTCCACCAGAGCTTTCGGTGCCCTCCGACGTCATCTCCAATATGCCTCATCTCACTCCTCACTCCCCAGCTGCAGTCGAGGTTATACTGGTTTGATCTTGCTCGCCCTCAGTCCATAACGTGGTGCCGTTCGACATCCTCGAACCCGACCCCGTTCGGATCCGACTAATTCCAAGCTTAATAATTACTTGGCTTATTTCGCGGCATATACATTTAATCTCGCCAACCAATTTACTCCTCTCATTCCTTCTCTGCCTGAGACTTCTCAGAGAGCTGCATCTAATTTAGTCTGAGCTATCACGAGTTTTGAAACAGCAGATTAACACCATCAGACATGCCGTTTCCTGCTCATCTAGAGTGTTTGCTTCATCAGTGGCACTGCGTCGACACACCTGGCTGAGGTCAACCAACCTGCAACCCAATATTAAACAAAAAATCGAAGACCTACCTTTTGATAGTCTTGGCCTCTTTCATGCATCCACTGATGAAGTCCTCACTTCGGTAGATGACGGCCGCAAGAGGGCGAAGCGTCTTGGAGTCTCTCAGCCAGCCTCCCAGCAGTTCAATCCACCTAAGCCCTGGAGACCATCTTTTCAGAGGCGTCAATGCTCTCCTAAGCAATCCAATTACTGGAAGAGGAACCCCCCCCAACAAAAGCAACCCTTCCAACAGAAGCCATGCTCTCAGCGGACAAAGAAGTCTTCTCAGCCAGCCAAGCAGTCTCTTTGACTCCCCTCTGCATCTCACTCAACAGCTGAATCCCTGATATCAAACACATCTTCTCCCGTTCTATCCAACCTGGAGCTCAATCACCACGGGCTCTTGGATGCTCACCATAATCCCCCTAGGTTACGCAATCAAGTTCGTTTTGCCACCTCACCACCACTACTTCACTGTTACCCCACCCTCCCCTCATCTCAAACAAGAGATTCTGGACTTGCTCCAAAAAAAAATGCCATAGAACCTGTTCCTCCTCACCATTGGGGGACAGGTTTCTACTCACGATATTTCCTGGTGCCCAAGAGGGACGGGGGCAAGTGACCCATTCTGGATCTCAGGAGACTAAAGTGGAGAGTCTACAAGAAATTCAGAATGATCTCCGTCCAATCCATCCTTCCCCTAATTCCGTAGGATTCCTGGATGGCATCCCTGGATCTTCAGGACTCTTATTTCCATGTAACCATCAGACCTCAGCACTGCAAATATCTTCGCTTTGCCATGGGAGAACATCACTTCCAGTATCGATCCCTCCCTTTCGGGCTGTCCACCGCCCCCAGAGTGTTTATGAAGTCACAGCTGCTCTGCATCTTCGCAACATTCCAGTGTTCCCGTATATAAACGACTGGTTGCTCATCGCTCCCACAGCACATCAACTGGTGAAGAATCTCAAAACAACACTCTCTCTTCTTGCCTCCCTGGGCCTGTGTGTGAATGCCACCAAATCTCACCTCACCCCAACTCAGGACCTACAGTTCATAGGTGCTCGTCTCTGCACATCTCATCTAGTTTTTCTTCCCAGGGATCATGCCCACACCATCCTGTCCCTGGCCCAGGAGGTCATACGTACCCCAATGCAACCTGCAATCACCATTCAACGTCTTCTGGGCCTCATGGCCGCAACAACCTCGGTTCTTCGATTCACAAGACTGCACATGCGACATCTCCAGCTTTGGTTTGTTCGTGCCTACCATCCCCACGTACAACCACAGAATACCGTTCTCATTGTACTTCAGAGGGTTTGGCTCTCCCTTGTTTGGTGGACAGTACCAGACAATTTACTTTGCGGAATGCCCTTTGTTCTTCCTCCTCCGTCTGTCATCGTGACTACAGATGCCTCCAAGTGGGGATGGGGAGCCCACTTAGAGGACAAGACCGTCAGGGGCTTGTGGACTGTGCCCGAGAGGGCTATGCACATAAACTGCCTAGAACTCATAGCCATTCACAGGGGTCTTCAATCTTTCCTTCCGTCTGTAATCAACCGACATGTCCAGATCACAACCGACAATATGGCCACAGTTTTCTATGTGAACAAGCAGGGGTGGTACCAGATCTATCCGTCTGTGCTGCATAGCCACACTTCTTTGGGAATGGTGCATCAAAAACAGCATCTACCTGACTGCCATTCACCTTCCAGGGATAGAGAATGTCTTGGCCGATTCTCTCAGCAGGATTCGCATAGACGACCATGAATGGTCCCTCAATCCACGCTACTTGCATCGCATCTTTGTATGCTTCGGGACGCCAAAAGTAGATATTTTTGCTACGAAAGACAACTCGAAATGCCCTCTCTTTTATACCAGGAGAGGCAACAGCTGGAGGGGTCCTCTTCATTATCTTTTTCCACCAACCCCTCTAATTACCCGATCTCTACTCAAAATTGCTTAGGACGGTACAGACTGCATACTGATAGCGCCATGGTGGCCACGGCAACAGTGGTTCACGAGACTCCTTCAAATGTCCCATCATGCTTACCGCCACCTTCCCCTGGCAGACAATCTCCTCACCCAAGATCACGGCCAGGTATGGCACCACAACCCCCAAATTCTAGGACTTACGGCTTGGAGCTTCGGCCACATCTTTACCACCGAGAGTAGCGGAAGTTATCCTGAATGCTAGAAAACCTTCTACCAGGCGCTCATACCAGTGCAAGTGGAAGCGCTTCTGCTCCTTTGCATCCTCTCAACAACTTGATCCAGAGTCTGTACCTCTCACTTCGATCCTGGAATACCTGCTGTCTCTACAGGAGTCGGGGCTCAGCTATTCTTCTTTAAAGGTTCACCTTTCAGCCATTTCTGCTTTCCACGAGCCTACTGATGGTCAGACTGTTTTCTCCCATCGACTGTCCAAATCATTCCTCAAGGGCATGTTACACCTTCACCCTCCTATCAAACCGATTGTGTCAGTTTGGAGCTTGTTGTTAGTTCTCTCACAACTTATGAAACCTCCGTTTGAACCCTTGGCCACTGTGGACCTTAATCTTCTCTCTTGGAAGACTGCCCTGTTGGTTGCTCTCACTTCTGGCAAGCGGGCCAGTGACTTGTGTGCCTTCGGTTCTGACCCACTTTATAGTTTTTCATAGGAACAAAGTGGTCCTGAGAGCGAATCCTGCTTTCTTACCCAAAGTTGTATCGAAATTTCATCTTTCAACTTCTACTTAGTTGCCCACATTTTTTCCTAATCCTAAGGACTCTGGACAAAGAGCTCTACACACCCTCAACGTCAGAAGAGCTTTGTCTTTTTACCTCTCTTGTACACAACCATTCCGTAAGGACCCTAACTTATTTGTGGCCTATGGCAATCCTCAAAGAGGACGCAAGATTTCTACCCAGAAACTCTCTAAGTGGGTATCCTTTGCAATCTGGTTGTGTTACGAAGTTGCTAAGCAACCTTTACCTGAAGGCCTTAAGGCTCACTCGACTAGAGCAGTCTCGACCTCCTCGGCCTTCCTGGAGGGCGTCTCCTTAGAGGACGTCTGTGCTGCTGCATAATGGTCCTCGCCATCCACATTTGTCTCGCACTATGCCTTGGACGTTCATGCCAGACGGGACGCCTCCTTCGGCCAAGCGGTCCTCAGGTCCATCTTCCACTGAAATCACCCCAGGTGAGTGCATACATACATTGTAAGTATGAAAAAAAAATTTCTTGCCAGTACCCACCTTCCCTTTGACTTTCAGCTGGCTAGTCACCCATGTGTGGGACTGCACAGAGACCACGATGAAGATAAACAGGTTGCTTACCTGTAACTGATTATCTTCGAGTGGTCATCTGTGCAGTCACACACGCCCACCCAGCCTTCCCCTCTGCTGGCTTTTTCTGCCTTGGTTTTTACCTTTGTAGACTGTCAGTAGTGGCTGGAAGAAACTGAGTGGGAATGGCGCCTCCCGCTCTCTCTGGGCATGCACAGTCGATGCCTGCTCCCCAGGGCGAGCGGAAAGCGCACCAAAAAAACGCTCTAGGTGAGCTATTGGAGACTCCGAGGTATGGATCCGTTGCCTGCAGCAAGACCCATGTGTGTGACTGCGCAGATGACCACTCGAAGATCATCAGTTACAGGTAAGCAACCTGTTTATTTCTAGAAACTGATATCACACTGCAGTTGGAAATTCAGTGACCTCAGATCTGCAGATTTCTTTCTAGGACAAATTCTTTTCCTAGCTGTGCTTCATGAATGAATTTTTGTTGAGAACTTCAATGCGAGGTTATTTCTCACAAGGAATCCTGCTGTTACTTATGCTGTGTGCAGCCATCTCAGTTTTACAGAAGCGTTAAATCAGATGGGTGGATGAAGCTACAAACTTTAGCAAGAAATACAAAAAGGGAAAGGGGGTTAAATCCAGGAAGTTGTGCCTAAATCGGGGGGGAACAGTGTGGGTTTTTTTCTGTTTCACAGGTAAAAACAGATATAAGTCTTTTCTCCTGCATATACAATGATTGCAGCAGACTAAGCAATCCTTTCTTATCTAAACCCACACAGTCCTTTGATATCTTGATGATTGTATTAGGGAAATTTCTAAAAAGGACCCACTAACCATAAGATAGAAAGAGATGGGGGTGGGGGAGGGTTGCTGGAAGTGAAAGAAGTAAAAATTTCTCCCTGCAAAGGTGCTGCCTCAAATGTTATGCACACCTATGAAATTTGCAGGACTGAAAAGCCAGGGATCCAGACCCCCATAGTCCACCCATGGCAACAAGTTCCCTTTAAGGAGCTTCCAGAGCTGCTATTGGTTGTGCCCACAGCAACCTGCGCGGGGGGGGGGGCAATTACTGACCACTGGCCTTGATACAGGGTATCCTGACAACCACTTCTCAGCCAGCGACCTCCATCCAGCTCCCCCCGCCAACCAACCAGGGCATGCACAGGTACGAGAACCCCCACCTGACATTCATGCAGCTCCACTTTGACCCCTTCCTGGGGGGATTGACTCTGGACCTTGACCCCCCCACCCCATAGAGACAAGAGGCCAACATCCAAGTTTGGGGCTGCCAACCCTCCTGCCATCACTGGGAGAACCCATAATAGCAAAAGGGGGGAAGGGCTACAGCCAAAAGGGGAGGAGCTAAAGGGCTACTGCCAGTGGCCTCTATAAGGGGGAGAGACAGTCTCCAGAATCCCAAGAGTTGAAATCTCTAGTGCCCCTTCATGACTGGCTACCCCTGCGAGAACCCAGGAGAGTGGCCAGGATGATCCAGAAGAGTAGGAAACAAAAGCCAGCCAAAATGGCATTTCAGTGTGTTCTGGCTCAAAAAAAGCACTGAATGTGGTACAGAAAAATCTAGCAAGACACCAGAAGCACTTGTATGCAGCCATGGTTTTGGGGGATAAAATGATACAATTCCAAT
Source organism: Heteronotia binoei (assembly GCF_032191835.1). NCBI lineage: Eukaryota > Metazoa > Chordata > Lepidosauria > Squamata > Gekkonidae > Heteronotia > Heteronotia binoei. The sequence goes on from NC_083233.1 coordinate 46,819,367, forward strand.
TAGACTGTGCTACCAGTTGTAACATTGTCCTGAGGTATCTAGTGAATCCCAGCATTCCACTGGAAGAAACCAACTGTATGTTAACTATGCATAACCACACTACATTGAAGCAGGAGAGCAGGCCCTATTGGGGGGGAGAGAATCAGTAGGTGCATCACACCAGGGCCTTTGGACCTCGAAGGGGCTGAAAGGCCGAAAGAGGCCCAAAGGGAGCCTACGAGTTTTCTGTAGCCCCATAAAAACTTTGCATATGAAGACTAGTATTTACCGTATATCTTCTGTTGTTAGCCAACATAGCATAGTTTTATCCTTTACATTGTTGTTACCAGGCCTCGGATTAAGTGGGAGCTCACAGGAGCACAGCTCCTGAACTTTTCTGACAGTTCCACCTCCCCTTCCCACCTTGTCCACTGAATAGTAGGTGCAGCTTCATAACAATCCCTGGATGAGCTCCACCACCTTTTTTTCTACAAAACAACCCCTGGTTGTTACATTGCATTCTCACGACTCTCCACTAGCAGAGCATGTACCAGTTAGAAGATCAAGCAACTCTCCACTCTCCAGTCAGGCAGACAGAATGTTTAAGCTGGTAGCTACTGTTGTAGTGGAAGGTTTGATGTATTAACACATTTAAATTCCATCTTTAAAGAACAACTTTGGACAGATAAATTGAAGGTATGTTCTCATTCTTTCCCCTAATTAATAGGCTACACTGTCACTGATTTATTCTTTTTAAAGCTTTATAAGTTTAGGCTCAGGGTTTTTTAAAAGCAACATAGCAGTCATCAGACGTGATCAGGAATGAAATTTCCCCTTTTTAGATATAAAAGAACAAATTATAAATCACCCATTGAAAATGTATTCTCACAATTTTTTTGACAAACGCAGCATTTACCTTCAGTACATAAGGCAAATTTTGAAAATGTACAGTTAAAACCACTGGATCTGTTGAACATATTAACAGAATACAGACCTGATGACCTGTTTCCAAATTTTGTATCAGCTTACCAATTATTTTTAATAATTCCAGCAACAATAGTGACTGCAGAGAGATCATTTAGCAAACTTAAACTGATTTAAGAATTTTTTAAAGGTCTACAGTGTCTCAAGAACATCTTGTGTATTTGGCCAGGCTGCGTATTGAATCAAACATTGCCAGAACAATTACTTTTGATGCTGTCATTAGAAATTTTTCACAAAAAAAGCAAGTAAAGCTCATTTTAAAATACAAAGCCTGTTTTTAACCTTTTTTTGGTCATATGCTTAAAAAACCATTGTGGATTTTTTAAAAATGATGACTAATGAAGCTGGAAAGGGGATTTGAAAAAAAATGTTTTTGTACCACTTCATAAAATTCCTCTCAGAGACCCTGCCATTGAGACAATGTTAACTCAAAATTACTAACTCAAGAGCAGGCAAGTAATACAGGGTAGAGTTTGTGGTTGTACCAACCAGACAGTATTTCACTGTTAGGCACTACAGCAGCACAAGCTATGAATCTGCTAAAGGTACAATATCACAACATATTAAAGGAGGACAGTCGAGTGACAGCAAAGAACATGGAGTCTACAGAAGATACAAAAGAAATTCAATGGTGTGTTCAAAAGAGATGGACAACTTGAGAGTGTTTATAAAACTGAGATTGACAGCAGTGTGATATCCATTAAGTTACTGAAGAGAAAAGCACAGACTGGATAAGCAGAATGGTGGTGATGCAGAAGCCTTCCAATAAATTAAGGATATGCATAAATGCAAGGCCCTTTAAAAAAGCGCTTAAAAGAAGCCATTTTCTCCTACCTACTAGATGACATCTTGACAGATTTGTCTTAGTAATCTTCTCTGTTTACGATGTAATAAACAGGTTCTGACATATTCAGCTGGATGAAGAATCTAGATATTTAACAACATTTGCCACACCTTTTGGGATGTACCATTAGCTGAGAATGCCAACCGGTGTCAGTCTGTTTCCTGAAGTATTTCAGAGCAGATTGACATAGGCCTTGGAGAGGCTGACAGGAATTAAAGCAATTGCTGATGATGTGCTGATAGTGTGGGAAGGATCATGATCACAAACCAATAGAATTTTTTTAAAAAATAGATGCAGATAAAGGAAAATTGATTTGGGACAGAGTGTCACTGAAGTCCTGTACTTTGGACATTTGGGGGGGGGGATATTTTTGGATTTTGTGTGTGTGTGCACGTGTGTGTATTGTGCCCCTGTGCCTAGAAGTCATGGCAACTTCTGGTGACTCCTGCTGGGGCATGGAGGACATTCAGAGAAGTGGCTTGATATCCTGCCTCTGCTTCCCAACTCTTGCATTCTTTGGAGGTCTCCCATCCAAATACTTGCCAGAGTCAGCCCTGCTAAGCATCTGAGGTCATATGAGATCTGGCTTGCCTGGACTATCCAGGTCAGGGCATTTTGGATAGCCCAGGGCACTTTAGACATTTATTGACCTCAAGAGGCCTGAAAGTAGACCAAGAAAAAGTTACAGCTACCCGAGATATGCCGAGACCTCAAGATGTCAAGGAAGTCCAAAGGTTTCTGAGGGTGACCAACTACCAACTACCTAGTCATATCCTACAAGCAACTCTCAGAAAACTGCAAACATCTGAGACAGCTGACGTATTGTGATGCAGGAGTGGCCTGACCAACAAGAAATTTCTAAACGGTAAAGGAGATAATTACAACTGCTCCTGTTCTGAAGTATTATAACCCACAAAAAGTGTGGTGTGGTGCATGAGAGACAGGTCTAGGCACTTCCATATTACAAGGAAGTTTTCCAGATGTATTTGGAAGCAAGGTCTTATCAGAAACAAAAAAGAGCTATGCTAAAATAGAAAAGCTATTTGAAACAGAAATTTCAAAAGTATACTTATGGGCAGTGTTCCCTCTAAGCTGAGTTAGTGTGAGCTAGTTCACACTTTTTAAGCTTCTGCCTCACACATTTTTGTCTAAGCTCAGGAAAAATGACCCCAGAGCAAACTAATTTATGCAGTAGCTCATAACTTTAATGCCAGTAGCTCACAAAGTAGAATTTTTGCCCACAAGGCTCCACAGCTAAAGGGAGTATTGCTTATGAGCACAAGGAAGATATAGTCTGACCATGAATCTCTAGAATATATATAAGAAAACGCTTACTCAGTACACCGGAATGTCTACAGCACATGATGATGTGTCTGCAGAAGTATGAGATACAGATTAACTACTGCCTTAGTGGAGACCTAGTCCTAGCAGAAACCCTAAGATGAGCATGTTTACCAGAAGCAGCCACAGAGGGCTCAGTAGGAGCAGAAGTAGAAACAATATAGTATAGTACCTGCCCATTTCACAGCAAAGGCTGAGGGAAATTCAACAGCAAACAGAAGACAATACTATACTCCAGAGACGAAGACTAATGATACCACAAGGGTGGCCAGAAACAAAAGACCATGTTCTAAAAGAGAGAACTTTTGCCAGATGCAGTATGAGCTTTGTGTATAGAATGGCATTAGCTTCAAAAGAGGAAGGGCACCAATACTGGAAACTCATGGGCAGAATCATGCACAAAGTACACTCATCCCATCTGGAAATTTAAGGATGTCTGTTATGGGCCAGAGAAACCATTTATTGGCCAGGAATGAATGAGCAGTTAAAAGACTTCCATGGAAAAATGTGATATGTGTAAGTCTTAGAAAGTCATCAACCTAATGAAACATTAGTATTCCAGAAGCACCTTAAAAACTAACAAAATTTAGATTTAGATAGATATTGGATTTATATCCCGCCCTCCACTCCAAAGAGTCTCAGAGCTGCTGGTAGGGTATGAGCTTTTGTGATCACTGCTCACTTCTTCCTCTTTTCTACTGGTACCGACCCATCTTGATTTAATATTCCAGAGAGACCTTGGGCAAAATTAGGAGCAGACAAGGAATATCTGATTATATATAGTACATTCCTTTTCAAATTTTGGGGAAGTAGCCTATTTACCAGCTATTTCATCCAAAACAGTTATATGCAATTTAAAAGTACACTTTATGCACTATGGGATACCAGATACAGTCTCCTCTGACAGTGCCACCCAGTTTGTATGAAAGGAATTCCAGAAATTCACTAAGGAGTGGAATTCTGATCATATTACAGCATCACCTGAGTATTCTCAAAGTAATAACAAAGCCAAGTCCATTGTTAAATCAGCAAAGAAACTCTTACGAACAGTAAAAGCTGCAGGGGCAGACCCATAGATCCCTTAGATCACAGATTGTGCTAGGCAGACCCCTAGCACCCTTAGATCACAGAAACACTCCCCCTCAGTGCCTAAACTCAAGTCCAGCACAACAATAATGAAAAGCAAAACCAAGACCCTTACCCACATGTGGGAGATTACTACAGACAGGGTTTACTGGGACATCCCTTAGTGAGCTTAGGAGCCCTCATCAACAAGCATCACAGTCAGCCTGAGATCTTTATGTAAGAACAAGAAACCCAGAAGCCTTTGAGGGCCAGCTCCAGTGGCAGCAATATAAATAATTGAGCTCCATAAACAAGGAGGGAGAGGGGAAAAGAAAGCTACAGATTCATTGGAGCAAAATATCTGAACTCAAAGCCACAGGCTTTTAACTAAAAGGATAAATCAAAATGACCAATTTTCTGCTGTCGTAATGGGCAGAATTCTCATTTCCATTTTTGGTTGCAGTTCTCCCAGTTTTGCCCACCTGATAAAGCTGTCCTGCTTGCCCAGAGAACCTGCCTGCTCATGGCTGCTGCCGTTAATCTGGACATGGGCCGAAACAATTTGTTGCCTATCGATCAGGTAGAGTTTGGATGAGTGAGACTCTTATGCTGCTCAGTTTTATGACATTAGTGGGTTAATGCAACTTGGAGTTGATGTGATTTGATTCCATGTGGAGATGACAGTTGCCAGCATCCTGCTTAAAATTAGTTTTGGAATGATACTTGGATAACTCTAGGCCATCTCTAGAAGTGCCTAGCCATCTCCTAGCTCCTCCCATTTTTATTTTGCAATTCCTTCTACTTATTTGGTGTGTAGTGATAGCATTTCAAAATCAAAGAAATACAATAGGCATTGATTACTCAAAGGTGGGGCTTGCTATGTGCACAGGGCATTGGGAGAGTCTCCCTGGACAGCAAATATTTTAACCTTGTGTATTCATTTCCAAAAACAGACTGAATTGCTTACTCAGGCTCTTAAACACATCCAGTCATGCAGGGAGATATGGAAGGTCCTGAAGCAAACAGGTGAGCCAGAAATTCTGCAATTAGAGGTGATGCTGACTGAACCACATACCTGTATACAGGCTTGGGAAATGATGATAGTCCCTCCTATCTGCTAAGAATGGGGATGGAGTCTTCTATGGGAACAAAGAAGTCTGAAGCTTGGAAGAATGAAAGCACACAGATGAGATTGGAGGGAAGAGTGTGGAATTATTTATAGAGAGTGTTGATCAAGAGCCTGATTCTAGAAAGTTACTCAGAAGTAAGTTTCCCTTCACTGCGCTTAAACAGCAGTGCACATGGGGTGACTGGTATTGTCTTGTAACAGCCACCCCAAAGGAGGTGGAGGAAGAGAAAAGAAAGGCAGCCGTGGGATAGGAGAGACTATCAAACATTTGACCCTGAAACATTTGCCAAGAAACTGCCAGTAGTAAATCCAGGACAGCATGCCTGTTTTGAAAAAATTCTCTTCAAAATTGCACCTGTGGATGAGATGCTGCTTCAGACAGGAGACACTAAAATGTTTTTAGATAAGCCTGCTGCCTTTTTAGTGCAGTCTTTCGCATGACCTGTGCCCTGGAGTTTCACTGAGAATGGAAGAGTATTGCAGAAATTAGCAGCCTGGACTAAGTGAAATGCAATGTAATTGGTGTAAATGCCAGTACATTCTGCAGAAGAGAGAGATCCAATTAAAATTTATTTTAATGCATTTTACATTATTGAATCTGCAGTTGCTGTCAACATTAATTGTAGCTACTGAGATAGCAGAACCAGGACTGCAGATGTGACAGAGACAGATGAGAAAGTACATTGATGCTGGGAAAGCTTGGTAGCTTACTGCCAACTAATAAGCTTCTGGCCTTTGGATTTGCTCTTGCAAGGCCATGTAAGGTAGATGTGTCCGTACTGTGAAATGTGTTAAGTGTATTTCCCCACACAGTCCAGGAATATGTATACATACACACACCCCCTTTTGACCCTTAACAATAACCAGAATCTGCTGACTTAAGTGGTCTCATTTTCCTTTCTAGTAGGACAAGCTGTGCTGGTGCAAATGCTGTATATCAATCCAAAGCTTGTGCGTAAATGAGCTCAGCAAAATCTGTACCCCTGTGGGTTTTTCTTTTCCTACTGCCCATATAGTATGAAGCTTGGAGCCCTTGATTCTGGCCAATCTGCATTTCTCTCACAACTGCATATGCTAATGTAGTGAAACAGCCAAAATATGGCTCTTTTTCTTTAAAGGTGATTTCCCCAAAGATCCAACAGACACACTGCTGCTGCTTTATGAATTCGAAGCCCGGGCCAAGCTGAATGATCTGTCAGTGGGCAGCTTGCTGGATCAGGTTTGGGAGCTTCCAGAAGTAGAGATCAAGACACTAGAAACCATTGCATGTAAGAGCCAACTTGCACTTTGCGCATGTGTTCCACATAGCCCCTAAGCTACTATTGCATCAAGCCCAATATCACAGCTTCTGTGCAAAAGATTTTGCTGTCCTGTCTGTTACTTGGCTACAGCCTGCCTTATTGCAGATTGGCCCCGAAAGATGACTTGATGAGGAAGGAGAGGAAAAGAGATACACCATTCAAGTAAGGAGGTAGATTGCATTGAAGTGACTGGTGCTTTGCCAGGGAATCTCTTCCTACCCCAGTTCTGTAGATGGACATCTTGAGTATAGCTGATGCTCAAGGCATCAAGTAGTTATGACAAGAGATGCTCAGCAGGTCAGTCTTACAGAAGGAAATGGGAGGGAATGCCTTCAGCCTCCGAAACCTCCTGCTATACCTTCAGCCATTTACTCATTGGGCATCTATCAGTTAGCAAATGCAAAGAACTTTACACTTTAGGAGTGATTTTCCACCCTATACTTTTGTTTCTCAAGCATTGGCCATGGAGTCACCTGCTCACTACCCCTCTGTGTGTAAAAGGGCCCTCAAGATGGTTTTGACTCTTCTCAAGAAACAGCAGACCACTGATATAGTCACATTCAGGTAAGTGACTGTTAGGGAAGGAGTGATGCCAGCTGATGGCTCTGTGACCCATTAGCTTTGTAGAGTGTATCCTGGCTATATGTCCATTTGCTCCTACAAGAACAAAGAACTTATAGCAAGAGATAATTTTGGCGTAGTGAAATCTTTTCTACTCTGTTGGTAAAGAAGGGAAGATAAGCTGGGTTGCTCATCTCATGTGCTTCAGACCATGCAAGTTTGCTGAGACTTATGTTCCTGTTCCAGTCATATCTGCTTTGCAGCACAGTTCTTTTTACCTTAAATCCTTCTTGAAACTTGTTATCCTCATCCAATTGCCTCTATTTTTTCCAGAGCAGATTTTAGTTAATGTTTCCCACAGGAACCTGAGTTATTCTAGCATACTCCTAGCAGATCCACCCACTCTACTCACTAAGAATGGCTCACACAGCAGCATCCTTTGAAGATGTCAGCAGCCTGTCTTATTGAAGAGGCACAATTTAAGGCATGTAACAGGTCTACTACCAGCCACAAAATTCCTTGCTGTAAGATGAAGGGAGCAATGTCTTACAGTGCAAGCAGCTCACTGGCATATTCTTGAGGTGCATAGCAACAAACCCAAGTGTCCTCCTGAGGCCTTGATAACCTCTTTGTAGCCTTGCAGGCATAAGCTAGTGTTAGGAACAGGAACCAAAGCAGCAGGAGTCTTCCAACATAAAGCAATGTGCCAAGAACTGCTCTGGCAGGCTATCTCAGCAACTGTTGTAGCCACTGTTGCTACAAAACTGGAAGACAAAGACAAATATCTGCAATTCAAAATGTTTATCCCACCCTTCTTCTAAACATGGATCCAGAGTAGCTTATGACAAAATCAAAAAGCAAACAGTATATTTAAAAATAACAATATGCCATTAAAACTACATTAACTTCTGACTGTATGTTAAGAAAATGACAGCCACATCAAAGTAACCTTAAAAGCCCTCTTGAACAATTCAGTTTTAAATTGTTTTCTAAATAGCAAGAGGGTGGGAGTTTTCCTCACAAGTTCCAGCAAGCTGTTCCACAGCACTGACACAGCCACAAAAAATATGCACTACTTCGACCATGACAGACCTCAGGGCTCTGCAGTATGTCCAGCTAAAAAAATTTGCTGGGATGAGCATTGCTGCCACAAAGGGTCAAGTGGGAAAAGATGGTCCTTAAGAGATGCAGATCCCCAGGCTGGGAACAGGATATTTATTAATCTTACCTGTTCAGGAATAGGCATTTTCCCTGCTCCATTATCATTGCCATATATATCAATCAATGGGTTCATTCTCCTGGCTTGAACTAGCATCTCAGAAGTCCCTCAGAAGGTAGAAAAGAGACCCTGTTTTCTCAGCACGCCCATAATCAGGACGCTCTCCACCTCTTATTATGGATGCTTGCTTCAATCCTGACTTCAGAGAATGAACAAACAGAATCCTAGTAAACAATTCTGGCTTAGAATTAGCCAAAACAGTAAGAAAACAGAAACAATACAAGCATATAGTTACTTCTTCCTCCACCTTATTCCACAAATTTCTGCAACAGGACCCTGTTCTTTACTGGGATTCAGCTCTCTGTTGGAAGTTCAGCAGAGATTGCTAGAAGTGTTTATTGCAAGTCACTGATAATAACCATCTTAGCTTTACATAGACATTCTACAAATTTCATGTGTTTAACAACCAGCAAGGATTTATTCATTGGTATTGCATGCACACTGCACACCAGCCTGCTGGTACTAGAGTAGCATTAACTTCCCTGTTGTTTGGTCTGGATCAAGATCCAGATTGCAACTCTATAGTCTGTCTAGGATGTCAGATCTCTTTCACCACCTCCACACATAGAAAGCTTTCTGCTTGGTGCTTATCTAGCCACCTGCAGTTCATAGGTATCCTTCCTGAGATATTCACAAGATCCTGAAAGCCCTCAGTAAAGCAACCTTTGAACCACCCATACTAAGTTTCTGTATAACTTGTCCCTTAAAGTGGTCTATCTGGTGGTTGTCAACATTCACAAGATGGATCATGTTGCTGATCTCTCTGGCCTATAACATGAGGTTTGCTAAGTCTGGACCATACCAATGGTCCATCTAGTCTGGCATCCTAATTTATACATCAGCCAAACAGTTGTCCTAGAGAGCCAACAAACAGGGGCCAGAGGCCAAGGTCTCCTATCACTGGGTTTCAGAGGTTTACTTCCTCTGGATGTGGAGGTTCGTTTTACTAACCATGGTAGTGGCTATTGTTGGAGATATCCCTGCAGCATCAGCATTTCTCTAGGTTAGCAATACATTCTACAAGAGGCACAACACTGGCAACTTTCAACACCTCTACAGAATACATTTGAAAGGCAACTCTATGGACCTTAGTTTTTACCTTTATTCAGTATTAGAAACTGGACACTTGTGTGTCTGTTGATGGAAGTTTCACAATGATAGTGTACTGGCCAGTCTTCTCCTTATGTTATTTGACAGGAAATCAACCTACTCAGGATCTATGCACTGTTACTCAAAGTCCTAGCCTGGATTCCTACCTCCACTGACACAGAATAGAATGTTGGCCTTTGATCATATACCATAAATTTTCCTGCCTACCTATCTAAATACGCCACCAAGCTGAGGAGATTCATCCCTGCACTGGCTAGGAATAAGACCCAGCTGATTTGCATGGTCCAGTTTATGGAGCAACTGGGAGGAATCCTGGCTGGGTTACTTCTCTCATCCACTGACAAGCAGCATTCACAGTAAATTCCAGTGTTCGTTCCCTAGTATTGTTTACAGCAGGTCTCAGCAGTATAGTTCCTCTTCTGTTATTCTACCTGAGACAGCTCTACGGGCAACAGCTTAATTGATTCTACTTTGCAGCAGATTGCAAGTCAGGCTATGAATTGCCTTTCCATTCTCCCTCAGAGGTTGTCGGACATCTCTGTGGGTTATTCCTACTATTCCTTCAGGGAGGCAGGAACACTTTTTTTTTCAACTTCCTGTTGGCGCCTTCGGAATAACCCCGCCCTCAGTTTTGTTCCTGCCTCTACAGGGAGCAGCAGCACAAGGCTAGGCTCAGCCTTTTTTCTCTGTTTCTTCTTCTCAATTTCCATTCCATATCCTTTCCTTTCCATATCTACTTATCCCTCCTTTTCCTTCTGCCTTTGCTGATCAAAGACTACCGAGGAAACTTGTTCTGGGTCGTTTTAGAATGGCCTGTAGTAGGGACGGTTTCCTATCGGACGAGGAGGGAGAGTCGCGCGCCGCGCTTCTAGCAGCGCCGACTCACGTCGAAGGAGCCGACCTGCCTTTGCGGCTTGTTCGCGCCCTTCCTGACGCGGCCGCAGACGAGCCAGCTGCCAGCGCCAAGAAACGGCGCGTAATGAAGGCCCAGGCTACGTCCCTCGGGGCGGCAGCAAGCAGCGGCGGCCATTTTGGAAGTGCGGAGCGTAGCTCTCAGACCTTCCAACCCCCAGGAGCAGGCACTCCGGAGACTCGGAACTACCTGCAACCGCGCATCGAAGGCTTCCAGGACGGGGGTAACGTACAAATGGGCAACCCTCTGAATCCAGAGGCTATGCTTTTTATTAGAAGAGCTATGCAGGAGGAAATGGGCTCCTTTTGCGCCCGGCTGGGGCTTCTCCCTCAAGGATCAACCTTTCCTGCAGACCCTCCCCGCTCTTTCTCCTGGCCCACTAAGGCAGCGCGAAAGGCCCCAGTGCAGTCTTCCCAATCCTTAGAGCTCGAGACTATGGCATCTGACTCTGACCAGGAAGACAGGGAAGAGGGGGAATGTTTCTCTGAGGAGGAACAGGAGGAGGTTAAAATTCCTGAACAGGCTAGTCGTTTCTTCCATCAGGAAGATTACCAGTTCCTTCTAGCCAAAACGCTTTCAGCCTTAGAAATTGAGGAGGGCCCTATTGATGAGGAAATCAAGGTAGCTAAATCTAAGAAGTTTAAGTCAAGAACCAGTGGTAATTCTGAGTTCTTGCCCAGGGGGGAAGCTTCTGAACAAGTCTTCCCTTTTCCAGAATACTTTGAAAAGCAGGTTAGAGCAGAATGGGAAAAGCCAGCTTCCCTTAAGCAGTTTCCTCACTTAGTAAAGAAGTTATATGCACTGCCTGCCTATACCAATGAGTTGTTACAAGCTCCAACTGTGGACGGCCCAGTAGCAGCTCTACAGTCTTCGGGACTGGTTTCAGAGGACGGCCAGGGTTCTCTTAGAGATCCCCTGGACAAAAAAGCTGAGGCAACCTTGAAGAGATTGTACGAATCTGTGGCCATGATAGTCAAGGCGTCCTCCGCGGCCTCCCTGGTCTCCAGGGCGTCCATTGTTTGGGTACGTAAGTTACTCCAGATGTTACCAGAGGACAACAGACGCATGTTAGAGGGCGCCTCACGCATCCTTAAGGCAGCGTCATTCACAGCTGACGCAACCTTAGATATACTGACCTTTGCCTCTAAAACAATGGCTTCCGCTACTGTGGCTAGACGCCTCCTGTGGCTTAGGGCTTGGCAAGCTGACTTCCTCTCTAAATCCACAGTGGCAGCTTATCCCTTTCAAGGGGATCGTCTCTTCGGGGACGCTTTGGACAAGATCCTAGTAGAGACTAGGGATAAAAAGAAGGCCATGCCCAAATCCATTCGGAGGAATGAAAAGAGGGGCCCTCAGTCTTTTCGGACCCAACATTCCTTGGCCAGATATCGTTCTGAATCAAAGAAGTTTAATTGGGAAACACCAAAGAATTCCTTCAAAAGAGGCTCATTCGGCTCCAAATTCAATCGTAATAACTTCTCCAAAATGGACAAGCCTGACAGAGAGGGCAAGTCCAAGCAGGCATGACTACGGTCACGTACCGGTGGGAGCTCGACTACTCCACTTTGCAGAAGCCTGGGAGGCCTCTCAGGCAGACCAATGGTCTTTAGAAATTGTAAAAGAGGGGTATTCAATAGAGTTTCACCGCATTCCACCAGACAGATTTGTCAGATCACCTTCCCCCAAGCAGAAGCACAAACGTCTCATCACCTCAAAAGCAATTCAGCATCTTATCGACATTCGAGCAGTCGAACTAGTCCCAGGGTTGGAGAAGGGGAAAGGCGTATACTCCATCCTTTTCACCATACCCAAGAATGGCGACTGGAGGGCCATCTTGGATCTCAAGTTTCTAAATCGCTATGTCAAAGTACGTCACTTCAGAATGGAAACCTTGAGATTCATTATGGACTCTCTATTGTCAGGGGAGTACCTCACTTCCATAGACCTGACCGAAGCTTATCTCCACATCCCTATCCACCCTTCTCATCGTCGTTTTCTAAGGTTCGTGGTACTGAATCAGCACTTCCAATACAGGGCCTTACCCTTTGGCCTGTCAACAGCGCCCAGAGTTTTTTCCAAAATGTTAATTCACCCAATAGCCCAGCTGAGGAAGCAGGGTATTCACATTCACCCCTATCTGGACGACCTCTTGGTCAGATCCAACAGCAAGGAGAAATCCCTTCGGGGGACAACTCTGGCCATTCAGTGTCTTCAGTCTCACGGATTCCTGGTGAACAAAGAAAAGAGTTCACTTCAGCCGAGTCAGAGGTTGGAGCACCTAGGCGCAATGATCGACTCCACTTGCAATTCGCTATTTCTACCTCTGTCCAAGGCCAGGGCCATCAAGGATTTGGCTTCCAGGGTCATCCAGAGCAAATCATCACCTCTGATGTTGCTTGCCAAACTAATGGGACTTTTGATATCGACCATAGACATGATTCAATGGGCCAGATTCCATTCCAGGCCTCTTCAACTGTTCCTACGACCATTTCAACTTCAGATAATGGAGAGAAAGGCCATAAATCTGATAATTCCGTTGTCAGTCAAGAGGAGTTTGCGATGGTGGACGGACTTGTCTCATCTTCGCCAGGGCAAGTTGTTCCATCCTCCCTCATACCTGGAGGTATTCACAGATGCCAGCCTGGGGGGCTGGGGAGCTTCTCTTCAGGACAAGCCAGTCCAAGGCAGGTGGTCTCAGTCCGAGAGTCTGCTTCCCATCAACCTGCTAGAAATCAGAGCCATTCGTCTAGCCCTGGTTGCATTCAGGACCCAATTGTTCCAGAAGCATGTGCTTGTCAGAACGGACAATATCACAGCCAAGGCGTATCTGAACAACCAGGGGGGCTCCAGGTCTTCTCAGTTGCACCGGGAAGCATCAAGAATTCTGACATGGGCAGAAAAACATCTGGCCTCTCTAAGGGCGGAACACATCAGAGGCCAGGACAACATACAGGCAGATTGGTTAAGCAGACAGGAAATCTGCGAGGGCGAGTGGGCCCTCAGCTCAGACATATTCGACCTCATATGCCAGCGTTGGGGTCTACCAGAGGTGGATCTTTTCGCTTCAAACACAAATGCGCAACTACCAAGGTACTTCACAAGGTTCTCCCATCCAGAAGCCGAACAGACAGATGCCTTGACAGCCATATGGCCTCCAGGTCTCTTGTATGCGTTTCCTCCGGTCCCTCTAGTTTCTCGAGTACTGCGGAGGGTGAGAGCTCTACAGGCGGAAATCATCATGGTAGCTCCCTATTGGCCACGGCGTCCGTGGTTCTCAATGTTGACAGAGCTATCAATAGACCTTCCAATGTCACTTCCAGTTCCTCCCGACATGCTTCATCAGGGTCCGGTGTGGCACCCCGACCCGGGGTGGTTTCATCTGACCGCGTGGAGATTGAGCGGGAGACATTCAGAAATCTAGGTTACTCTCCAGAGGTGATGGACACTATGCTAGCATCAAGAAGGCCCTCCACAGTTCGCATATACAACACCACCTGGAAGGCCTTTGTCCGATGGTGTCGTAGGAAAAAGGTTCCTTCGCTTTCCCCTTCCATTGCGGAGATACTAGCGTTTTTACAGGAGGGCCTGGAGTCCAGGCTAAAACCAGCTACGCTGAGAAGGCAGATAGCTGCCCTGTCCACTGTCTTACCGGTCGTTGGAGGGTATAGGCTATCTCAACATCCACACATCCAATTATTTTTGCAGGGGGCAAAATCGAAATCTCCTCCGACAGTCCATCGCTTTCCGTCTTGGCGGCTCCATACCGTTTTATCAGCGCTTACCAAGAAGCCATTTGAGCCCCTTCGAGAGGTGGACTTAAAATGGGTGCGAATGAAAACTCTCTTCTTAGTAGCCATCACGTCTGCACGTCGAGTCTCGGAACTGGGGGCCTTATCAGTGAAGGCGGGTCTTTGCGTGTTCCACAAAGAAAAGGTGGTTCTGCGCACGGATCCCTCCTTCATTCCTAAGGCTGCTTCTAGGTTCCACCGCTCACAAGAAATCTACTTACCCACCTTTTGTCCAGAACCCAAACACCCAAAGGAGGTAGTCTGGCATACGTTAGATGTGCGCAGGGCCTTGAAGATTTTCATTCTACGATCTGAGTCAATTAGAAAAACTGAATCCATGTTCATCAACATCTCTCCTCCAAGAGTGGGAGACAAGATGTCTAATTCATCCATCAGTGCAGTGCTGAAGGCCTGTATCAGCGAAGCATATAGGGCATCAGGGTTACAGGTACCTGGAGGAATCACGGCACATTCTCTTAGGAGTGCCTCCACAAACGCGGCACTGCTGAATAGGGCTTCAGTCGAAGAGGTGTGTAGAGCTGCTACTTGGTCCTCTCCGTCTACATTCATAAGACATTATAAGATCCATTCCATGGCATCAGCAGATGCAGCATTTGGGAGAAAGGTATTACTGCATGTTCTGGGGGAGGTCAGCGATGAAGACCCACCCGATTAAAGGGGACTGCTCTGATAGGTCCCACAGAGATGTCCGACAACCTCTGAGGGAGAACGGCCCATTGGACTTACCGTGAGGGGTCCTTCTCCTCAGAGGTTCGGAGGACATCTCGCCACTCCCAGATTCATTTCATCGCTTAGGTTTCTTTCTATAGCCTATCTCCCTTGTACTGTGTTACTTTCAGTATTATCGGAGTTCAAGTTTACAGTTTACATGTTAAAACGAGTTGTTAGTTGTGTTTATAGTCCTTCTAGTTAGAGGGAAGACGACACTGCTTTCGGAGTCCCACAACTGAGGGCGGGGTTATTCCGAAGGCGCCAACAGGAAGTTGAAAAAAAAAGTGTTCCTGCCTCCCTGAAGGAATAGTAGGAATAACCCACAGAGATGTCCTCCGAACCTCTGAGGAGAAGGACCCCTCACGGTAAGTCCAATGGGCCGTTCTTAAGTAGGGCCATGGCTATTTCGTTTTCAATTGGTACCCCTTTAAAATGGACATTGCCTGGAAAAGAGCACTGGCTTTCCTGATGGTGAAGCTTTGTTGTCCTGAGCTGTGGGGAAGGGGTATCAGACTGACAACTACACAGAAACACACAATCATGGTACCAAGCTGTCTGCCATGGGCCTCGTTGCTTTGCAGATTAGGCAGGGAAGCATTATTGTTGTACTTCCAAGACATCTCCTTTTGCTCTGTTGCTATTCAGCAAATGTCTGCACAGCTTGGTCTCCCTTTCACTTCCATCGGGCATAACAGAAGCAGACACACATGTGCTGGAGGAGGCATGGGGCTACTTTGAAGATGCTCTGAGGATTTTGGGCAACACAGTAAGTTGGACAGAAGGTCTGAATGTGGAATGATATTGAAGTTACTTGAACAGAATATTTTTATCCCAGGCAGTTGGGACTCCCTAGCTAGTGGATTTCTCCTACAAGCCTTGAACATGACCACCAACTGTATACTACATTTAAGCCTTCACAATATATTTTGATTATTCAGTGTTATATGTTTCTGTAGGTGTGAGCTGATGTTTACTGTTGCAGATGGCAGCAAGAGTAGATGGCTACATTGGGCAAGCAGAATTCCCTCTTCCTCAATCCTAGCCTATTAGCATGTCTACCACTTCAGACGGGCCAAGCTCTTGTCAGATTTCCCTAAACATCTAATTTGGCAATTACAGGCTCCCTCTGTAAATAGATCACAAGATTACATTTAGAACTTGTTCTCTCAATAGTTACAGTAGTAACTGAGCCATTTTTCAGGCAGGTTTGTCTGAAGGACCTGACCACTGTTGTATCCTCCTGGTTTACTGGCAGGTGTTACAGGCCTGTTACCCACAGGTGGAGATTATCTGGCTCATGACTAGAGCTTGGAACACAGGAATATACCATTACAGCACTGGCAGGTACAAAGAAGCAGAGCAATGGTGTGGCCTAGGAATCCGCTTCCTGGGGCATCTGGGGACTCTGAAGAGCAGCTATGAGAGCCAGGTAAGACACAATTAATGCAGAAACATTTTAAGTATGTTTCAGTACACTGAACAAAGTGACCTGGAAAACACTGCAACATGCACCGAGGCACTGGCAGCAGTCTCTGAAAACAAACATATGTCTGAACAAATTGTTTTGCTTGTTTTAGACAAGGACAATCCTTTGTATGTATGGAGTACCCATCCATATCCGTCAAGCAGTCTTTAAGGGAGGGGCGGAATGATTTAAAAGCAGGACTAGAATTGGAAGGTCTTGGGAAAGAGATTATAGGCTTTCACACAATCAAGAGTTGATTATCTGCTGTAATTCTAGAAGGCCTGTTAGCTGTGACTATTTAGAAAATATGCATGACTGAGGTTGAGGTAACTGCATTTGCTTGAATTCAGAAAAGCACAATTACTACATGTAGGTTTGCCCATTCTGTTTAGAAATAGTGTTATGCATTGGTAGAATTTAGCATGAGACAGTAAACATATAGGAAGGGGATTATTCTTTGCCTAGTTATCCTAGAAAGTAGCAGGAGATAAACATGGTATGAGGCAGCTTCTCTTCAAGACAGAGGTCCATCAGTGGCTATTAAGCCACAGTGTGTGTGTGTGTGTGTGTATATATATATATATATATATATATATATATATATATATATATATATATATATATATATATATATATATATATATATATATTTGGCCGCTGTGTGACACAGAATGTTGGACTGGATGGGCCATTGGCCTGATCTAACATGGCTTCTCTTATGTTCTTAAGACCCTAGAAAGCATTACATTGATTTTTCAAATCATGCTCAGTAATTTCTGCTTATAGATGACTGGCCTTTACAGTGAGGTACTGGACAAGCTCGACAGCACAAAGAGATTCCTTTCAAAGGAGGCATGAAACCAGCAGCTTCATCCCCATCTTACTAGATCAGAGTTCTACAGGCATCACACAGGAGAAGAGGAAAACGGGCATTACACAAGCACTCCCTTTCCCCCCAAATGTTGGACACTGCAGGCAGCATGGAATGCAGAGCTGGTGCCGCTCCGGAGAAAGAGGGTATTGTATCATGGAAGAAAATACAAACCCACACTTTGACCGAGAGCAAACTTGTTTTGCAAAATGCTGCTTTGGAAAAGTTGTACTAGGAGCAAAACAGCCCAGGCCTGCATTGCAGCCTCTGGGCACCAAACTTTTCTTGCCATATAAATATTTATTGGCTTGTTTAACTTTGTCCACTTCTGTACAACAAGAATGCAATTTCTCAAACGTACATATTCAGAGGCAACCCTCAAACAAGAGCTAGTAACTCAGGGAGAGTAATAAGCATTCAAGATGTTTTCACTCACATCACATGTCACAGCTTTTTAAATAGGTATCATCTGTCCTAAAAGCATCCTGTCATAAGCAATGTTCCCTCTAAACTGCAGTCTTGTGAGCAAAAATTCTACTTTGTGAGCAACTGGCATTAAAGGCATGAGCTACTGCATACATTAGTGTGCTCTGGGGTCATCTTTCCTGAGCAAAGACAAAAATGTGTGAGCTGGAGCCTAAAAATTTGTGAGCTAGCTCACGCTAACTCAGCTTAGAGGGACCACTGGTCATAAGTGCTTCTGCCTTCAGCATTTGGCTTAGGGTGTACACTCTCTAGGTCATAAGATGCTAACAAAAAATGAACTTTGAGCAACTAATCAGCCATTTGTTGCAAGCACTTTATCAGGTGGTAAACTACTTAACCGGACTGGCTATTACTGGCAATCACTTTGTAAAGCAATTATGCAAAGACTTCTTGGTAAGCTGTATTTGCCACAACTGCAGCCACCTGATTCAGCAAAACCAAGCATTACCACAATATTACAATTGTACAATCCATGTGCTATCCAGAGACACAGATGTTTCAGAGGCTGCCTACCATGAATGCCTACTCCAAACAGACTTCAGAGTGAGAACAGCATTCCCTAACAGAAGAAAATGATTTACCATAGTTTCCTGCTCTTAAACCCAATGTCCTGTATTCTTAGCCCTAACTTTTAATAATCACTGCCCCCCTCCCCAGTTAGAAGTGTACTATCCACCTGTTTCTCCTTGTAATCCAGCCAAAGCTTCAATTTATAAGAAACCTCTGCAGACAAGAATTCATTGCAACATTCTGTTTATTAAAAATATATGTCTCCTTGGAAGAAACACTGGTAAACCAACTAGTGTCATGGTTGATACTTTCAGCTACGCCATGGAGTACATAGGCTTTTCCTCCATGTGCCTAGAAGACAAGGTGACAGGCTATTAGAAAAGAAAAGAGTTGAAACCTGGAGACTGGCCACCTTAGAAGCTGCTTCTATTGAGCATAGGCCAACTCTTATGAGTGTGCCTGGCAGCACCAGCTGAGCAGAGGAAGTAGGTGGCAGACCCTCATCCAAATTCCCTCCACCAGAGGCACATACATGACCAGCAGCTTCCTTGTCTTTATCCTTTGTAGTCCTGTTGGCAAGTAGCAGCCTCAGTCCTACCAAAACTCCACTCGAAGCTTCTTGGAACACCAATGGATGTGGAAACAGCTTCTCACTTACCAGAATGAATCTCCACAAGATGACAATTTTCACTCATCATTTAACAATGAGGGTCTGTGCACAAATCACACTGAATGAATGACACAGCTACCTACCAGCTAGGCAGGCAGCATTACCTGCTACAATTTGGGGATTGGTCCTACTGACTGGATTAGGACCATGAATGCTTGGGTCTTCTCCCATAGCAGCCATTGTGTTCATTCCATGGAAACCAGGTGTACAATTGCCTGCTTCAAGGTTGGAAAAGAGGGTTAGACTAGGAAATCAAAGAAAATCTCCCCCCTTTGACTAATAGGGGGTTGTACCAAACTCGGACTGCTTGAAACCCCAAAATTGTCTCCAATCCAAATGATTTGAGGCAGTATATCAAATAAGATTCTTGTAACTCCGTAGTTTACATACTGATAGACATTACTCAGATGAGCACATTTCAAGGCTTCCCAGAAGCAGCTGTCTCAGTCCATGGAAGACTAACAGTCTGTGCCTCACACCAGAGTGCCTTCTGAATTCCAATTTCCTTTCCTGTCTTGAAAAACTGCAGAGGTCGGGGAGGGGAGACTATCCGTGCTGTGGGCATTCTGCACAAGAGCAAAACAGGAAGATCAGCCCAATAGGCTTGTTGGAAAGGACATCAAGTGATGCAACCAGAATTTGCCACATGATTCTGCCCCCACCCCCCAAGTCTGTTCTCAGTTCTATCATGTGGTTGGGATATTGTGTCCTTCTAAGCCACAGCTTCTCCTCCCATTGTCTGCTACTTTTTCCAGCTTCTAACTGCATGGAACTCAGTGTTCTTCCACCAGACAGAACAAGCCAGTGGGATGAAGTTTAGTCTTTCTACAGGGAAACGACCCCACCGCAACACAGAACAGCCAGTGCACTCATTCCACATGTCTGTAGGTTGGATCTGGAGTCTATTTACAATGGAACAATCTTAAAAAATAAGTTAAAAAACTGGATTTTATACCCGTTCGGTTCATTATTAAAATCAAAAGCCTGGAATAATGAAAAGGCCAACACACCAACACAAACTTGATTTTGGTTTAACACCAGCTTAAAAAAACCCAAAAAGCCTCTCATGCAAACACATCAGGTGACATAAAACAATGTGCAATCAATATGTAGCATAATCCATTTGCTTTCTCATAACCAGATCAGCTGCTGTGTTCACCTGGGGCTCTAGGCCTCTGGTTGCTCCAGTCACAGCACCAGCCCTCTGTTCTTCCCAAATGCAGCCTTCTCCACAGACTTGGGTTAGGAAAGCACGGAATACACACCTGGTACCGTTATGTTTGCTCTTTTCCACAATGGTTTCCACGCCCAATGGCTGAGACACAGCAGCAGTATGGTTCTTGCAGTAACAAAGTACCACTTAAACACCCCCTCACATTTGAGTCCAAATATTATATTATATATATATATATATATATATATATATATATATATATATATATATATATATATATATATATATATATAACTACATATACAGATAAATATATGCATTCTGTTGCCTCTCCTTCGGTCACAGTGCTGGGTGATCACGATGCTCTTCGGAAAGCTGCCCCCATGTGCCACATTCCTCAGTATGTCTAACGGGCAGTCACTGTTCAATTCAGTTGCTTTGGCAGCTCTTTAGGCTAGTCCTCAGCTGCCACCTCCCATCTTGCTTCTTGGTTTTACCAATCATAATTTAAAAGGAAAAAAAACCACACAACTCTCAAATAGGGTTTTGTTTCCGTTTCTAAGGAAACAGCAGGAAGGTCCATGCAGGAATGGCAGGGACAGTCACTTGATGAATGAGATTGGTCCATCCCAAGAAAAAGAAACAGGACTAGAAAACTGAATTCTCAACAATCTAAAAAAGGGAGAGGAACAGTATTCACACTCCCCTGCTGGGGGGCAGAGGGTTTGGGGGAGGGGTCTCTGATCTTCTCACAAGGAAGTGGACTGGAGGGTGGAACTTCACAGTTTCTCAGGGGATGGGACCCAGATATAATGCCCAGATTGGTCCTCTATTATCTGTTTGATTTTGCTGTAAATCTCCTCCAGAGAGTCTCCTTGTACAATGGCTGAAAGAAGCAAAATAGTAAAAATAATAATTCTGTTCCAAGTTGGAAAATGGAGCAAGCCACATGCTCTTTCAGTTCTAGGCTGTAAACAATAGCCCCTGCCCTCCCCAACTAAAATACCAATTCCATTGTGACACCAAGCAATAAAGCACTTCATATTAAGTATAGCTTCCTTGCGGGAGGCACCTTAGCCTTAAGATGGTACACAAACTTGAGCTTCATCATCATTTGTTCAACTTTGGAGACAGTCCAGACAGCCTGTTTCAGAAGCTGCTAGCATTGATCCAAATGAATTCAGCTTGTATTATTTTCCCACCACACGGAAGCCTCCCTATTATTCCATGTTGCTCCCTGCTCTGAAATGTAGGGTTATTCCATTCCTCAGGCTTCTTTAACCACCACTAGCTCCTGCCTCAGTGGGCATCTCAGCCTCAGGCCAAACTGTTCAGTGATTGCATATGGGTAATTCTGCCTCATTTTCCCCCAATAATTCAATATTCTACATGCAAATGGTGGCATGAGAGTCAGTCTTCCCCACCTTTTCAAGGCATCCTTACTACTTCAGCATCATCAAACCCTTGCACAGCCCTAGCACATTTCCTCCTTTTTAGCCCTCCCTTAAGAGTCTCCTTTAACCCCTTTCAAGCCCCACAGTAAGGTGCAAGCAAGCTGAAGTCACTAATACCAGTCAGTTCTCACCTGTAAAATACTCTCCAAACTCCTGTTCCAATTTCATGGCTTTGTCAAAGACCTTGTTGGCTTGCTCATATGTCTGCCTCCTGTTCATCTCCCTGCCAGCAGAGATAAGAACCTCAGTACAAATACACCCAATCTGACACAGGCCTAATATTATTTGAGGAGACAATCTATGAGGTGAAACTGAAGGGCACCTATAGCTTCACAAGCAACTCCTGTGCAAGCAGCTCAATAAAAATGCCACCGAGGAGCCTATACTCTGTACTCATCCCCCTTCTACTCAAATTCCAAAACAGAAAGGAGCTTAGGACCATGGAACATACCACCAGGTCATATTCTGACTTGCTTAACAACAGTTGGCCAGCAGCCACATCACCAATACCAGCTAACATGATCAAGCTGCTTGGAGATAGGGATCTTGGATTCCTTCACCTCCCAGCAGAGCATCTAATGAACACAAGTTTACTAGAAAGCTCTCATTTTGTGGCTCTGCCTTCTAGAAAAAGCCACAAAATGAGACACTAATCTATAATAGGCTTCCTGCTGCCAGAGCACGCAACATCCCCTTATCCCTGAAAAAGGAGAGGACAGCCCAGAATGCAAGCATTCCCCTTTTTCATAACTCCAAGGTAGTCTGTTCATCTTTCAAGGACTCCACCCCTTTCACCCAGGCAGCAGTTTCCAGGGTAACCAGATTTGTGGCCTCTGGGTTACTCACATAAGCGCTTCAATGGATTTTGGCTTTATGAAAATGGCAATTGGGTACAGTTGTGCTTGCTGCAACCGCTTGATAGCATTGCCGGACACATCAAGAATGCAGTGTTTCCCCTAGGATGAAATAAGATAACTTTTATCACTGAACCCTTGCATAGCAATTGCAATTTATAGAACACTTTATTATTTATCTCCTCAACAACATAGCAATTTCCATTCTGCAAGAGGGAACAGTGTCTGACACTGTTCACCTCAATAGTATGGCAAAGATAAAAGACCAGTCAAGGAGCTGTCCATATGCCTAAAGCTGCTTGACCATTTCTAAACCATGAAGCAGAAGCTTCAGAACCTCTGATAGTGTCCCAAGAATCAACTACTAAATGTAGCATCCAACCAAGTTCAGTTGGTGTGCCAGCAGTGTCCCTTCCTGGAAAAGTAGAATCTGGCCATGGTTGCTCAAGTTCTAATCACATCCAGGCAAACTGGTCTACTGCAATATACTGTACACAGGGCTGCTTTTTGAAGGCTGACCATAAACTTTAACGGGTTCAGAATGCAGCAGCTAGGTTACCGGTTGGCAGTTTTCAGAAGTACCTATTTCACTGCTTCTGAAAGAGCTCATGGGTTAGTAGTTTAAGAATGCAATTCAAAGTCTTGGTTCTTACCTTTAAAACCAACTTCAAATGGTCTAGGACATGTATATTTTAAGAATTAACTGCTCCTATAGTCTCAGAGGTGGCAGTTAAGATCTCTATCTTCAAAACCAAGCTAAATAGCTACAAAAACAGGGCCTTTTCTGTGAAACTATCTCAGTAATAGAATACCATCCTAAGATCTATCTGCTCTGCAGAGTTTTATGTACCACAGAAAGATTTATTCTAGGCTTCTAATGGTTTAATTATTGTTGCTGCTGCCTCTTAATTTGTTTTTAATTCTCAATGCCACAATTTTTTAATACTTGCTACTTTTCTTTTTTACAAAACCAGTTTGAGATCTGCAAGTTGCTGAAAGAACTATTTGATTATGAGATCAGTATATAAATATTTTGTATAAATAGTCCATTTCCATCCTTAACAATCTTGAGACAAATTTCGGAATGCCTTAGAGTCCCCAAAGCTAGTAAGAACTGGTTGTGTGAACAGCCAGCTCTGGCAACAACTACAGGAAACCTAGGACATGAGCAGAAAGGACTATGGCAAAAGGCCTAAACAGGCTGCACCCATCTTACATCTAGGATAACAGACACACTTACCCTCTCTGCTACTGCCCGCACAGACTGAATACTGGTCCCATAGAGATTGTCATTGAACTGCCCTGCCTCAATGAACTTGCTGTCTTGAATGTCCTTCTCCATCTGCTCCCGGGATGCCACAAAGTGGTAATCCTGACCATCTACTTCATTCTCACGCCGGGGCCTGGTAGTGTCTGGAAAGGAAAGCATCAGCCCAGCAATTCATCAGCCCTTTCTGTTGGTCAAATATCTCTTCTTCCTCCACCCTTATGGATCAAAAGTCTCTTAATTTTTCCAGCAATCAGTAGATATGACTGACCTTGGCTATATAACCTGATAATTCAGAATAAACTACAAAAACCCAGGACTACCTAATCAGTTGTCAGCTGTCCCACCCTCCTCATACAATCGTCAATGTTACTTTTTACATCATTTAAAGAGTTGGAAGGTCAGCACTTACGTGGTACGCAGGAGCCAAATTTGTGAGGGAACTCTGAGATAAGGTCATCATTGACTCGATCCTTCATGGGTCCCAGAATGATCACGGGTCTTGCGTAGTGAACTACAAAGACAGCCACAACATTCTTAAGAGCACTCTGGTTTGCATCTAACTCTGCCTATAGCTACCTCTCCACAACTGCAAGGCAGAACCATCTATCCATGCAGGGAGAAGTAGAGGTAATTCAGAGTTGAAATGGAGAACTACCCACGGCAGCACAGCAAAACCCTCACTTCCCAACTTACTTTCTTGCCGTGTCACAGGTTCGTATGACAGAATTGTGTCCTCTTGTCCTTCTGAAAGAGTTGGGAGGGAAAGAGGGTCAAG
Source organism: Heteronotia binoei (assembly GCF_032191835.1). Lineage (NCBI taxonomy): Eukaryota > Metazoa > Chordata > Lepidosauria > Squamata > Gekkonidae > Heteronotia > Heteronotia binoei. Next base: position 46,843,922 of record NC_083233.1, read on the forward strand.
CCCTTTTATCAGTTATCCCTAAAGCACCCCTTCCCTCATTGTCTTAACAACAGAACAGAGTTCCCCAACAGGCATATCCCCAATCACCCAACCACATGTTTCAGGACAGTAAGTGGGGACATTGTGAACGCAGAACCTTTGTGACTGACTGCGTTCATACTAATGCTCATTAAAGAAGAGCCAGTGTCTTGGAAAAAAGACCACCAGATCAGCTGTGCAGGACGGGGAGCATCAGAGCACCCCTTTCTCTCCTTGTACTTCTTTTCTCTGTGTGCTTTATCCTCCCTTTCCCCACCCCAATTGGTCTATCTTCTGTGTGCCTGCTATTCCTGTTTGGGCTTCTTCTGTGTACATTTATATCTCCCATCCCAATTCCTCTGGTATATGTGTACTTGGCTTCATTTTTGGTGACAGCCATTTTTGTGCTTGACTCCACCTTCAGTTACCGACATTTTATAGTGATGCCTGCCACTGTGTCTCAAGATTCCAAAGGTGCCTTCAGGCTCAAAAATGTTGGGGACCCCTGCAGCAGAGTGACATATGTAATGATGATCAGGCTCCCAACCATCTCAGCCCAGGCAACAGCAGTCATTCTTCTGTAACAATCAACAGGAAGTGGCCATTCCCTTCATGATGTACATTTCACCTTGTCCAAACTTAAAGGGGTGCAGCTCCCAAGGGATGCTGTTCTCTCAGGCACGGAGAGTAGACTACAGGCACTCATTTCATCCCAAGGCAGCAGAAAAGGGGCAACAAGTTTCAAGCATGCCCTATGTCAAGGTGGAATAGGGTTGTTTTTCCCCACATCCAGTGTAAGCTTCTCTAGTTATCTGAATAGATTCATAGCAATAACCGTTTCCTCCAGTGTATGTGAGACGGTTGCATGCACAGAAGCCCAAAGTAACCTTGCTTAGCTTTCTGACTGTAAAACTACTTGAGAATGCAGGTAATCTGGGAACACCACTGCTGGGTGAAACTTGTCTATCTTAGTCACCTTCTCATAGCTGAGGATTTAAGGTATGCTCCACCACAAGCAGCAGTGAAACTTTCAACTGTGGCTTAGACCCACGGTAGAGAATGCACTATGACCCTACATAACTAGTCTAAAGCAAGACCTGGCTTTCAAACAGACATCAAACAGAATAGGGGCCAGCAGAGGATCCCAGATATTTGGACACAATGGCTGGGACAAGGGGGAGGGACACTTACTGGAACTGCTTTCACTGTCACTGGTGTTTGACGTCACTCCCTCTGCAACCAAGAGACTGCAATTCAGTATGAAGATATTAAAAGAGGAGAATAAAGACACCAAATGCTGATGACCACAAGCAGCATGGGGGAGAGAAAAGCCACACACAGGCAAGCTGGACAGACAGTTCACACATGCACTAAGCCCCCACAGCACAGTAGACAGGGTTTCCTCAAAGACTGCAACAAGCAGCTCAGACAGAGCTGGCACTTCTTCTCCCTTCCACACCTAGAGACATTAACAGAAGATAATCCGGGCCATATGCACAGCTAGGCCTGTTTGTTTTCCATATCTGGTGCCTAGCTCTTGTCTGGGCAACACATACTTCCCTCCCTCAGCAGCTCATGTCCAAGATGCACATAACCAGAGGAGGCCAGGCACCAGGAGGGTTGAAGAACAAACAATACAAGCCCTGTTCCGAGCCTGGCTTAATTTGTCAGGCTCTAAGGTACCATCCTGCCACTGGGAACTACAGAGTGGGGAGGAGGAAAAAGAGGAAAGGGAGGGAGGAGCTGGCAGAACATGCAGGTGAAGTCAAGACAGATTACAGAGCTGCCTAAGATACCACAGCTTGGAAGTATTCCCATCTCTACAGTATGAGAGAAGAGGAATTCACAGATAATATCAACAGGAAAATGAATTGCCCTATTGGGACCTCCTCCCTCCCTAACGTCCTGCAACTGGACCCCAATCAAAAGTAATGTCAGCGATCTGAGCCTTTCTGCCACATGCCCGCATTACACTTGGGTGGCACTCTCTCTATCGATGATAAGATTCACAAAGCTTGCAGCAACGTGAAGTAGCTAATGGGGCTGGGATCCCTCACCCTGCAGCAGGCAGCCTAACCTATGGAGGTCAAAGTAGCCATAGTATAGCTGGGCTCAGACAACATGTGGTTGCTTCAAGCACACCACTACTTTCCCAGTCACACACATGCTATCAATGGAAAGTGTACATGTGTAGTGAAATTCCACTTACTCAGATTCTTTGCGCCATAATAATCGTCACTTAACCCAGGGAAGTCCTGATTCACAGCCAGCCAGAAGGGGGAAGGGAGAAAGGAGAGAAGAGAGAGAGAGAGAGAGAGAGAGAGAGAAAGAAAGGAAGGAGTAGAGAGGAGAGACAGAGCCAGGACAGCATTAGTGACAGGAGTGCAGAATGGCTGAGAGCTGCAATAGCAAGTGAAGTTAAAGCTCCCGGCCAACCCTTCTAAAGCCCTCTATGTCCCAAACCCTTTGAATAGGACATCTGCAGCATCTCTTGGCAGCTGCCCCGCTCATAGCCCCGAGTTCACCTTCTCCCAAAGTCCAACAGCCTGACATTCCTTAGTTCCCACAACATGCCAGCCCCAGACCATCTGTGGGCACATCTGAGACCCGCCTACTGTTCAAATGATCTACTGCCTGACTCAGGTAAATACCTGTTCCAGCAAAGTCCTACATACAGCCAACTACAAGAGCCTCCACTTACTGAAGCAAGGACCTTGTGCCTTGTAATTGCCAGAATGCCCGTCTCAGGTGTCAGCAAATCAAATCCCTTCTTCTGAAACTAAATGACCTGACTAGACAGGGAGCAACTGGCAACAAGACACACTGATCACAGTGACTTGCACCAAAACCCAAGGAATAACACTTGCAAATTGAAGCCCTAGTCTTCCCCTCTCTAGTGGGTTCCTGTTTTGCTGCAGACTGCAGTGAGCACACCGCTACTGAAGGCACAAAACAAGGAAAGAAGTAAGTTCCAAAGATCAGCCCTGTGATCCACAGAATTCAAGTGGGGACATTCTGGACTATGACTGTAAGAGCCCTTTTGAAGACTTGTAAGAGGAAAGCAATGGCAAACCATCTTGGCTCATCTCTTGCCTTGAAGTGAAACTTCATGGGATTGCTGTCAGTCAGTTGCAACTTGATAGCACACTTTGCTTTTAAGACATTCCACCTTTTGTTCCATCAAGTAAAGCAACGGCAAGCAAGCCTTGTACATGGGTTGCTGTTTGACTCCACTTTGCACCCTTGGATGCTTTTGCTGCATGCAACCAATGATGGCATTTAGGAGTCACACCCTTTTCAGAATTCTGTTGTCATCTTAGCAACACAAGGACAGCCAAAGTGCTGTAACCAACATGTATATTGCATGTGTGCAGATATCTGACTATACTGTGTCAGTTTAGTCTGCATCTATTAGTTATGGAACAAGGCAAAGAACTAGATAGGGCACTGAAGGGTGCTGTTCTGACCACAGGAGTAGCCTCTCCCAAAAAGTCAACTGGGAGAAACCCGATTAAGTGCAGCCTTACACAGGCCTTGGCCTATAGCAGTATAGAAAAAAAGAATGTTTGGCAAATACCAGGACATCAAGAAAATGTGGACATCTATATAGTTTAGTACAGGCGTTACAAGGGTGGTCTGGAAATGTAACTAGTACAGAAGAGGCAGAGGGAGAGCAAGCAGTACCAGAAGTGGTCAGTATCGCCAGAAGCCACAAGGTTCACCATAGTGCATATTTTCACGCTAGCCTAAATTCTGGCAGCAGGAATACGTCCTGTTATATCCTCTCAGCATAGCCAGGCTGAAGGCAATGCTCACTCCAAGAGGCTGTTCTTGGGAGAGGCACAGAAGACAGGGCCTGAAGATCCTGGGGAAGACACAGGCCTCACTGTACTGCAGGAGTCAGCAAAGCCTAGCTGGATGTGCTGGAATTGCCCTTCTTGGAGGCAGTGTGTCACTCATCACCTTATGGCAGCCACAGGAGCCTCCCAAGCTGGCATTCGAGCAGGGCAGCCATTACTTACGTTCCTGTCCGCTGCTCTCCTGGGCCATGTTCTCTTTGCTCTTGTAAAATGGGAACTTTCGAGAGAGGCGGAAACTCTTTTTACGTTTCGTTTTGATCGACTGTGAAAAAGATGGAAGATGGAAGGAGGGGCAGAAAAATAAAAACAAACAAAAGAACAAAACAATGGAGTTTAAAGCATGCAAGAAAAATTAAAATGAAAAGACAATGATGATCACTGTCAGGGAAGCTACCCCTTAAATGAAATCATGGAAATTACATGTGAACGGGATGCAAGAGGAAAATTAAGCACAGAGAAAAATGGGTTTTAGGGATGGTGGAAGATGACTAACCAATCCACATGGCCACAGCAACAAAGGTGTGTTTTAACAGCCTCCCCCCCATGCTGTCAGAAACTGTAACTCACACTCTGCCCTTTCACTGGCTTCCCTGCCACCCAACCTCAGCTTTTCCCATTATCAGCCACCACTACAGTATCCCATGCCCCCCAGAAGGAGATGCTGCAAACAGGCTGCTGCAAGGCCAATGGGAAGGGCAGCAAAAAAACAAGGCTACAGGTACTGTTGCTTTTCCAAAGACAAACCAACTGGAGGTATTATCTTGAAGGATTTCTAGACAAATTCCAGTTATAAAGCCTCAGATCAGATCCTTCCACTCTCACCTGAAATGGACTAGGTGACATTCCACCCTGGAGGGAGTATGCTTACACTGCCTGGCTTAGTCTCATTCACCCCCCCCCCACCTGCTCCCCTTCCCCTTGACCAGCACTTACCCTGTTGGATTCTATCATCCCAGTCCGGGCATGGAATTTCACTGTTTTCAACCGTGCCCTTTCCTTCTTTTCCACTCTGATCAGAAGTCAAGAAAAAAATAAAGATTATATAGTCCAAGTCTGGATCCCATTTTACATGGATCTCCCCACCCTCAGTTTATTAAAGCATCAGGTGGCTCTTCCTTGCAGTTCTCTGATTCTATATTAAATAGAGCACAGCTCACAGCCACAAGTAATCTTCTTTATTGGGCAGAATTTCCTCTGTCCTTTAGGGCACAAAGAAAAGCTCATCTTGCTTGAGAAAAAAAAATCAGCACAAAGCAAAATTAAAACCTCCCTCCTCCCACCTCCCTTACCAGGTCCTCTCAACCATTTCAGGCACACCTGAAGGAGATACCTGGTCAGAGTGGGTATTGCTAGGGGAAAGTATTGGCAAAGCCTGGACAGGAGAACAAACAACTCACCTCTTCTTGCTGGGGATGACCCCAATCTGCTCACTCTCTCCATGAGGTGTTACTAGTCTCGCCTGCCACCATTCATCATCTGAGGCATTGATAACATGTAGGATGTCTCCATAAGAAAAACTGAGACCCTGACTGGGCAAGCAGCTGTCCCGAGTTCGGTCATAGTCAAAGAGGGCTCTGGACAGGAGCAATGATCATGAGATAAGACTTCCATTCAACTCAACCTTTCATTTTTGATACTTTCTCATCCATCCAGTAACTGGATGCCTTCAGGCATATGAAAGGATAGTTACACCTTTTGATTGTTCAAGATCTTTCATTCAGTGCTAGAACATTTGGCTGTAGCAGAAAGGCAAGCAGCAATTTGGATGGCAGCAAATTGGACTCATATTCTGGGAATGAGCTGCTGGTCACGTCCACTTTTAGGATTCTACTATGGCAGGGGTCTCTAACCTTTTTGGGACTGTAGGTACCTTTGAATTCTGACAGTGTGGTGGGGATAGCCACACAATGGCCATTATAAAATGGCTGCTGCAGGAGGCAAAGCTAGCCACAAAATGCCTGCTTTTGTTTGCCTTCAGTCACACAGTGAAGATCCTTGTGCTGTGGTGGAAGCCACTGCCAAAGCAACATTTTGGAAAAAGCAGCACAGCCAATCATATCTCCAGAGGTCAACTGGAAGCCTTGCTGGGCAAAAAGCCCTACCTGGCCCACCTCCTTTTAAAAAACACTTGGCAGGTGCCAGGAAAGGTATCAGATGATGCCATGTCTCCCATGGGCACCACACTGGGGAACCCTGCACTATGGTTTCTCAATATTAGAGTTTTACAAAAATAGCCTAAGAAATCAGATTATCCAACAGCTAGGGAGTCCTGACCTGGACAGCCCAGGCTATCCAGATCTTGAAGGATCTTGGAAGCTAAGCAGGGTCAGCCTTGGCTAGTATTTGGATGGGAGACCTTCAAGGAATACTAGGATCATGACGTGGAGGCAAGCAATGGCAAACTATCTCTAAATATCTCTTGCCTTGAAAACCCTACAGGGTCACCATAAGTCTTGATGGCACTTTCCACCACCAGAAGCAAAAGCACTCCCTAGGCAGAAGGAATTTCCCTGCTCCAGTAAGGACTTCCCAGCCCACTGGGTCCCCCACCACAGAAATGTGGAAACATCTCCCCAGTCACCACAAACAGTCACCACAACATTATCTCCCATCAAAGGAAGTGTGTAGCTGAAACTACCCAACACTCACAATCAAGCCAACAACTTTGCTATGTTGAAGACACCCATATTTTACTGAGATATAAAGCAAGGTGTTTCCTTCTCTATTTAATGGTTCAGTGAGTTATGAGGCAAGGGAATTAGAGCTGCGCATCTCAAAATCTGACTGAGACATGTTTTCTGAAGCAGCAAAGGTTAACATTACCAATAAACATTAAAAAAGATTGACTCCACTGACTTAACAGTGTCTGCACCTTGCCAAACCTAGTCATCCTAGAGTTGAAGGCTTTGCCACTCGTATTAAGCCACATCACACATAGTATCCTCAGTCCACCTACATCCCATATGCTTCAATCTGTTTCTGTTCAAAGAATTCCACTGACTGCCACAAGATGGGGCACCTTCAGCCCTGTTTTCTGAACACAGGCACCCACATGCAGTTCTCTAATCACAAGGAAATTCCAAGTACTGATGGCAAATTTTTGTGTCAAGCTTAGAAATCATTGACTTCTCCGGCCAAGTCATCCAGGACAAGACCACTGTCGATGTCATAATGTGCACTGTGGGATTACCTCACAATTCAATAGTATTCTGTAATAAGCCTTGTAATTAACATTACCTGCAGTACAACAGGTCATTCCATTAGTTTCAGTTAAATTGTACTCGAAACTACCCCACCCAGTAGGGCTGGGCCTCTTATTCCAAGTGCAAAAGGGTTTTCAAAGTGCCATCTCAACCACAAGAACAATCAAGTTACACAAGATGTTAACATTCAGCAGGGGAAAAACCTTTACTGAACGGGCAACCAGTTTGAGATAACCCAACTGAGAAAGTTAGTCAAGGCATCTATGTATGTGGGGAAGCTTTACCAATAGCTGTAAGCAGTACAAGCCTATTTAAATTATCTTCCAGTACCACCCAGCCATAAAACTCACCAGTGCTTTTAAACACTACTGCAAAAGGGTTAGAATGCCCAAGCCTGACATCTCAAAAAAAATTATAAAAAAGTAAATTTTAAATCACCAAGCTTGTGTCAAATGATATCAAAAAAGTCTTCCTGGAGCAATGGATTTACTGGCTTGGAAGCTGTTCTCTGGGCACACACCTATCCCCTTGCAAGCTTGTCTGAATATGGTACAGACAAGGAGGAAGAAAAGAGATAAAAGGAAAAGCACTGCAATTTCAGGCTCACCTTACACGTTAACTCTGTTCATTTAGTCACAGCACTAATCTTACTAAGAGTTCATCCCTCTTCCAGGGAGGAGAAGACTCCTCTCTTCACAAAAGATTGTCATGCATAGCGAAACCCCAGCAAAACTAAGGGCTACAGCACCTCCATCATCTACTAGTGCTCTCCTTTTAGAAAAATGACAATATCCATTCAATTCAGTTTGACTTTCACAGGACAGCCACACAGAGATCACACTCTGAAAATGAGGTGTGCTGCCACAAAAAGGTTGCAGGATCTGTGTTAACTTTAGTCTACAGAATTCCTATTCAGGAAAGTAAGATCTCTTTCAGCAAGGCTGTAAGCGTCTCGTCCCAAAATAACCAAATCACTGCTCAGATGCCGCAGGAAGAAGTCACACTGCTGCAAATAGGCAATATAAAAGCCAAAGCCACCTTATTAATGAAAGGAGACACATGAACAAATTGGAAAGCTGATCATCTACCAGTGACATATTCAGGAAAACTTTCAAAAGTGCCCTTCTGTGGCCACCTGTAGGAAAATAACATTTTACTTACCGGACATAGAGAGACCGCTTTTCACTTGTCCGGAGTGAGCCAGATCCTGAGCTCATGCTGCTGTTCATCATCTGTTCCCTCAGGTCATGGATCTTAGATTCAAAGCGGCTGTACTCTGCAATCAACAGGAGGATTAGACTGGGGAAGCAGCCTACCTGCAATATTCTTTTCCACTCAGATAGGTGGGTGGCTATGTTAGTCTATCAGTAGCAGCACAAAAGAGCAGGAGTCCAGTAGCACTTTAAAGACTAACAAAATTTGTGGCAAGGTACAAGCTTTCATGAGTCACTTCCAAAGAAGTGAGCAGAGACTCATGAAAGCTCATAATGGTAAAAGTAGTCCCCTGTACAAGCACCAGTCGTTTTTGATTCTGGGGTGACGTTACTTTCACGTTTTCACAGCAGACTTTTTACGGGGTGGTTTGCCATTGCCCTCCCCAGTCATCTACACTCCGCCCCCCCCCCACAAGCTGGGTACTCATTTTACCAACCTTGGAAGGATGGAAGGCTGAGTCAACCTTGAGCCGGCTACCTAAACCAGCTTCCGCTGGGATCGAACTCAGGTCATGAGTACAGGGCTCCGACTGCAGTACTGCAGCTTTACCACTCTGTGCCACGGGGCTCATACCCTGCCACAAATTTTGGTAGTCTTTAAGGTGCTACTGGATGCTTGCTCTTTCCTACATTTCCACCCAGTTTCTACCCAGCTAAAGACATGCATTTGGTATACAAGGTATAAGGAAGCAGTTCACCCCTAACCCATCCACAAACATGCCTTAAGGAGACAATTCACCCATTATTTGTTATCAAGGAACAACAGAGCTGAACCTAATGGGCAGCATACTGCAGAAGCTAATCTATGTTACAACATCCCTGGCTCAGAAAGTGCACACAATATGAAAAATGTGCTGACAGGAGCATAACTTGGAAGAATTTCTACATATCTAGAGGTTTCATCAGGTATGCAGAAATCTTCCAGGCTGTCAATTGTATACTGATCTATTGACTGGAAGGTAGCCATCTACCTTACATCAAAAAGGGAACTGTGGGGCTAACAGGGAATTGTGGGAGGGATAATGCACTTCCCCTTTCCAGGATACTATGTTAGTAGAGGCCTGAGCAGGCCAAAACATCCCTTCATCAATTCTCAGGAACTCCAGCCCTGTAGTGTATGGTCTGGTTTTGCCGCTTTGTAAATGGCATGAGCCACCCATTTTGCTTTAGATATAGTAAACTAGTAACAATAGCTGTAAGACCTATGGTGCAGTAGCATTTAGAATACTGCACAGTTCTGATCATCCCATTCCCCCCCCCCCAAAAGACAGTCAACTGAAAAAGGTGCAAAAAAACAACTATAGCGATTGCCAGTGTAACAGGTACTGCCAGTTCAAATCCCCACACAAATATAAAGTCTGCTGGATGAAATTAAGCCACACACATGCTCAGTCTAATCTACTGCACCACGTTGTTGTGAGGAAAAAATGGGGGAAATCACATGCCATGACAAGATCTTCAAATGAAGGATCAAATAAAAAAACAATACCTATGCAAATCAAAGTCCACTAGTTTGGGGCCTTTTCATTTAAGAAAAAGGGAGCCATGGAGTGGGATAAAAATAAAATTATACATTGGCTGAGAAAATTAGTAAAATATTTTTCTTCCTCTCTTATCCAAACTCAAGGATTACCCAATAATGCTGATTAGCAAAATAAGCAGAGCACAAAAGTAGTATTTCTTCACTCATCCCACAATTATCTATGAAGTTCACAATTTTATGAACTATGCCATAGAATGTGGTGATAGCCATCAGTTTAGGCAACTTTAAAGGGTTAGGTTATTCCCAGAAAGTAGGTCTAACAATGACTTTAGTTCCAACAGCTAAATGGATCCTTTATATTCAGATAGAGTATGTCTCTGGATACCAACTGCTGGTGGAAATGACAAGAAAGGGCTGTAGCTTCAACACCCGGCTTCTGAGCCACTATCAAACATAGAATGGTAGACTAGATCCAATCCAGCAGGACGTCCCTTATGTTGTTATTTGTACATCACAAAAGGTATATTACTGGTAATAGTGTAAAAACAACTTTTTACATAAAAATAATTTAAATGCCTCATCATTCTTAGTCTGCCCTAAAGGACAGGAGTTAAAGAAGTGTCCACACTACATGAGGGATTCTAGGGAGTAGGCCTTGTGATCTGCCCATTCAATTGGAGACTGAAGCTGCTTCTTTCTAGGTGAAACAGCTGTGTTATTTCTGTATTTGTAAAACATCCAGCATCTTACAAGCACTAGCTAACCACTAGGAACACCAGGTGCTGATTGCAGGGGAGCTCCAGTGAAATACAGAAGAACAGTTATTAAGAGAGACTTCCTTCAGGAACACATTATTTTAACCAGATAGGGTAAGCAAAAATAGCTGGTCCAACCAATATGCCTCAGCAAATGCCCATGCTGTGAGAGCTACAGATGTTCCACAGTGCAGTAGTGTTTGCCTGGTCTGCAGTAGTAAGTACTTGCTACTAGGTCAGTGAGTCTACAACAGATCAACATTTTAGACAGGAGACTCACTCACTAGGATGCTACATGCAAAGAATTTCATAGAGCTGAGTATCTAATATATGCAAATGCCTAAGACCTTTAGCCTTTAATAACAACCACTACAAGTTTGTACCCTCTTCAGTTGTAAAAAAAATACATCTAAATAAAGGCAGTGTCTGAAAAAAGCATCTACTATAGGTTCTACTCCTTCATTCTTTCCCCCTCATATTCATCCTCCAGCCTCCTAAATATACCCAAATTATACAAAACCATAAATATATGAGTTAGAAGAGCTATAATCAGAAGATCTGTATCAAAGAAATTCAAATGGAACAGACAATCTGATTATGAATAATAGCATCTTTCCGAGCTGTCCAAGAACATTCTGTAGAATAGATTACTGCACTCACAAACAAGCCAAGAGGGTCTCATTTTCTGGTTTCAAAACAGCAAGTAGCTTTGAGTCTACAGCTAGTACACTAGAGCCCTACAGGCCAGAAAAAACTTGGGGGAAATGGCCCACTCCATGTACATCACATCCCCTGAGAACATCACCAGCAAGGAAGAGCTCGCTACAGGCTCTGGGGCCATCTCCAACCCTTTATTTATTGCTTTGCACAGGATGTTTCTACTATCTGAAACTCCACCCATCTCCTGATGGGTGTAAAGCTCTGTAAAGGAAGGGAAGACATTTTCTGCTTTTCTAATCTGTTGGATCAAAACCAAGCTCAGTGAAGCTCACAGCAAGGGAATCCTCAATTTTCACAATTTCATACATTATAAAAAAGAGCAAAAGACATACAGCTTCTGCAGAAATTACTTATAGGTCTAAGTGAGTTCACACTGAGTGATTCTTCCTTGATATTTAATCCCACAAAGATCAACTATACAAATCAGCATACAATTGCTTATCTTAACCTTCAGGAAAGGGCAATTAGAAAAACTCGAGGGTATCATGGTAGTCTAAAGACTAACAGCTTTACTGTGGCAGAAACTTCGATAGCCTATCAGTGTCAACTCTGTCATATGTATGACACATTATCCTTGGTAGGAAGATGTATGTGTACATAGGTACAAAGGGAAGGGGGCTTACCCTTGTTTAGCATACCAACAGTTCTATCATATCTCTATCACAGCCCAACTTCAAAAAAATAAAGCAATCACTGTGACAACTGAAAACAGACTGTTTTCTGAAACACCAAGATTTCTGTTTCTTCTAATAGAAACTGGTTCAACAAGTCCTATTCTTCTCTTCTATGAAAACAACACAACCACTGAATCATTTTCCAGAAGTTTAGAAACCTTAGCTAAGTTTTATTTGCAAATGTGAGAATATGAAACTCTGGCTGATCCCCAGGACATTCCATAGAATTGTCACCGCTACTAACCGAAAATGCCTTTGAGCTACAAGCAAACAACACACATGGCAATAGAGCATATATAGCCACATCAAAGAATACAATTTTAGCAGGTATAACATCAACCTGCTCAGTATACACACTGAAGACATAAGATGTGAATGGACAAAAACAAAACATAGAATGAGTAGTTTATGGCTTGCTGAAGTTATCAATTAGCACAGGAGAATACAAAAATCCACCCATCACCTTGTTAGATACAGACACACTGTTTCAGATCCAAAGTTCCTGGCTCATAATTTAAAGGACACAAAAGCATGACAAAACTCTGCAGAGACCAATTCAAATATTTCCAGAGGACAATCCTAAGAGCAAAAAAACTTGCTTCAGAACATAATGCTCAGTGTCGTCTTGGCAGCAACCCTATGGTTGAGAAGGACCAGAATGGACAGACAGAATGGTCATAGAATATGCATTCAAAGACAAGAGAGCAAAGATTCTCCAAGTGAACAATTTTTCAACAGAATTGAGGTAGCTTTCAGAACTCCTTCAATTCCTGAAATATACACTTCATTGAGAAAGCAATCAACAATCCTACAGCAACATCTTGCTGATACAGAGGCATTAAGGCAGAGGCAGTTTTCAGGGCAGAAGTGTTTTCCTGCCTCTGGGAATACCAAAGAATGACATGTTAGATAAGGACCTCCAAGCTTAGTGGCCACCATCTGCTTTACCAGCATAGATGGTTTTGCACCTGACCAGTTCTGGACACTCTCATGTTTTTTCCAGATTGTTCTACTGCATTCCTTCTTTCTCTGCATTTGCTTCCTCATGAGTGAGTTATTCATTCACACACGAAGTCACTGTTGCAGATAGTGTTACCAACTCCTACTGTTTTATTCCAAGTCTTAGTAAACAATGGGAAACTGTGTAGCACAATAATACTATGCCAGTAAGAAACAATCATGACAACAATTTGTGCTCAACCTCTAGTATATTATAATAAAGAAAATAAATATGGCTGACAAATAGGCACTTGTCAAGTCTTGTCATATTTATCATTTATTAACATTTCAGTTCCTGGCCCTGCTGTATCTGTATAAAAGCTCTGGCTTGTTGATTGTTGAATCTGATTTTCATAGCTACAGAGCAGCTTAATTTTTTACTGCACAAGGTCAAAAACCTAGAATACAAGAGTAAATTCCTATGTAATATTGTATTTTTCATTCTTTGAAATATTTATTTATTTAAAACATTTTAATGCTGCCTTTAACTCATCAGGGTCCACAAGGTGGCAAACATTTTAAAAAACATCTAAGCTATTAAAAATACAGTCCCTTTCTTGGGCCACCCCCCCCAGCTTCAGATGGTGGGGGCAACCAAAGCTGGAGATCCAAAGATGATTGGAGAATACAGGTATGTTCATATGGGGGGGGCAGTCCTTAAAGTATGTTGGTGCAAGGCTCTACAGTGCTCTAAAGGTCAATACTAGAACCTTGAACTGAACCTGGAAGCAGACAGAACAAGACTGGAGTGATACGGTTTGACTGACTCTAAGTCAACAATCTGGTCACAACATTCTGTACCAACTATATCTTCTGGATAGTCTTCAAGGACAGCTTGGCATAGAATAGACTGCAGTAATCTAGGTTACCAAGGCATGTACCACAGTGGCAAAATCTTTTCTGCCCAGGAATGGCCTCAACCACCTCAGCAGCCAAAGCTAGTGAAAGTCACCCCTGGCTACCACTAAAATCTGTTTATTCAACAGGAAAACTGGGTCCAGAAGCACTTCCAAGCTACAAATCTGCTTATCTTCTTCGTGGTCTCTGTGCAGATCACACACTGGGTGACTAGCGAGCTAAACAACGAGGATGGTGGGTGCTGGCTAAAAGGAAACCAATCAAAGAAGACCCAGCATGTGAGTGAAGAGTGAGAAGACCGGAGGAAAAGTTTTCCCAACCAGCTGGCAGACAGTAAGGAAGGAACAGAGGTGGGATGCGGCTTTCCCTCAGCTTGGGGCATGCGCACTTCACTGTTGCCATCTGCACTGAGGAAAAGCTCGCTATAAAAGTGAAGCTTTGGAACTTTCCCAAAGAAGGGCATGGCACAGGCGCAGTACCCAGTGTGTGACTGCACAGAGACCAAGAAGATGATCAGAAGATAATTCACTTCCTGGATTAGAGCCTCCTCTCACCAGTAGGATCTCCATTTTGTTGGGATCACATTTCAGCTTGTTAGCCTTTAGTCATTCCAAAACTGCCTCCAGGCACCTGTTCGGTTTCCACAGCCTTCCTGGGACCTGTGGCTAGTGTAAGATAGAGCTTAGCATCATTCTGCATATTAGTGGCAGCTCAGCCCAAATCTTGGAGTGATTTCTCCCACTGGGCTTTACATACATGTTCAAAACCACAAGGGACAAGCTGGAACCTTGGGGAACTCCATATAGGCCAAGGGGCAAAGCAGCAGTCTCCCCAGCACCACACTTTGAAGGTTACCCTTGAGGTCACACTGGAACCACTGCAGAACAATGGCTCTCAGCCCCAGTCTCAAAAGACAGTCCAGAAGAATACCATGATTTTTTAAAAAATCTGTGCGTGCACACACGTGCACCTGGAAGTCATGGCAACCTCTGGTGATTGACCCCTACTGAGGGCATGGAGGATATTCAAAGAGGTGACTGATTAAAGCTGTCCCCATCTCCCATCTCCGGTATTCCATGGAGGTCTCCCATCCAAGTATTTGCCAGAGTAGACTCTGCTTAGCTTCCGAGATCTTGGCAAGATCAGACTTGCCTGGGCTATCCAGGTCAGGGCAGAAGGATACTGATGGTATCAAAAACCACTGAGAAATCCAGGAGAATTAACAGAGTTGCACTCCCCTTGTCCATTTCCTGGCACAGGGTATATCCAGCAGAGGTGTACTAGCAGACTAAGCCTTTATTTTTAAAGTCTTCCCCCCGCCCCAGGCTTCACCACTGCAAAGGAAGCATCACTTTTGGCTAAACACTTGGAAACCAAGTGAGGCTGGGTGGGTGGGCGTCAACGTGGCAGATGCGGTTCAGTGTGGCCAAGTGCAAAGTAATGCACATTGGGGCCAAGAATCCCAGCTACAAATACAAGTTGATGGGGTGTGAACTGGCAGAGGCTGACCAAGAGAGAGATCTTGGGGTCGTGGTAGATAATTCACTGAAAATGTCAAGGCAGTGTGCGTTTGCAATAAAAAAAGCCAACGCCATGCTGGGAATTATTAGGAAGGGAATTCAAAACAAATCAGCCAGTATCATAATGCCCCTGTATAAATCGATGGTGCGGTCTCATTTGGAGTACTGTGTGCAGTTCTGGTCGCCGCACCTCAAAAAGGATATTATAGCATTGGAGAAAGTTCAGAAAAGGGCAACTAGAATGATTAAAGGGCTGGAACACCTTCCTTATGAAGAAAGGTTGAAACGCTTAGGGTTCTTTAGCTTGGAGAAACGTCGACTGAGGGGTGACATGATAGAGGTTTACAAGATAATGCATGGGATGGAGAAAGTAGAGAAAGAAGTACTTTTCTCCCTTTCTCACAATACAAGAACTCGTGGGCATTTGATGAAATTGCTGAGCAGACAGGTTAAAACGGATAAAAGGAAGTACTTCTTCACCCAAAGGGCGATTAACATGTGGAATTCACTGCCACAGGAGGTGGTGGCGGCCACAAGCATGGCCACCTTCAAGAGGGGGTTAGATAAAAATATGGAGCAGAGGTCCATCAGTGGCTATTAGCCACAGTGTGTGTGTGTGTGTGTGTGTGTATGTGTGTGACACAGAATGTTGGACTGGATGGGCCATTAGCCTGATCTAACATGGCTTCTCTTATGTTCTTATGTTAACCAGATGGAATCTCTGAATAGACTGTCCATTGTTAACAAGTGGAACTTCTTCAAACAGCGTTAGTCACTAACCTAATTCTCAGTCTTTAGACATATAACAAGTGAGAAAATGAAAAGAAAAGGATCAAAATAAAAGTTGTAAATTCTTTTTACAAACTTGCTTCACTTTGGATATTTATATCCTATTTTTTTAAGGATCACTGATATATTTTAACAGAGTTTCAGCATCACACCTCATTAACCCTACACATTTACTTCATTGAGAGTTCTTTTACAATTTCTTGGCTTGGTTATCTGCATGCTCCAGGCTTTACACAAAATTACTGATATGACACAGTTAGTCAATGATTACTAGCAACAAGAAAGCATAGCATGATATATTTTAAATGGATCAGCAGTATATTTTCATTGATACAGAAAAACTCTGCAATTCACATCTAAAAGAGAAAAGCAACTTGACCAATACTGCAAAGGATTCTCCAAGATACAGATCAGAGCTTGGAAAAAAACATTACCATCCCTATGTTTGGGTCATCTTGTTCCTGTATCATTAGCAGAGTTCATCCTCATTAACTTCCTGCTGACCACACAATGTTCTAAGCTCCAGCACAGAAGCCAACAGAACAATGAAAACAAATTTCAACCACTGAAAACAAATTTTAATGGCTGTACACCAGAAGTGTGACATGTGCTTTGGCCCAACAAATACCTTCTCCACGCGACCCCAGCAACATACAGAACATTAAAATGGAGGTATGGCAATTACTTTAACAGAGACAGTCCAGTCCCTAGGAAAGTTAAGAGCAACATGAGCATCCTCACAAGGACTTCTCTTGACATTCTCAAACAAGCAGGAGAGGAAGAGCGTTTCCTTTTTCAAGATCAGCCAACAGACCTCAGTCCCCCTTTCTGCTTCAAATTACGATCGACTCTCTTGGTTACTGGCACTAATTATATTCAGCAGAAACAGAAAAGCCAGAAAAAGGTAGAAGACTAATAGGTTAACCACAGGCAAGATTAGCACAAGTCACTTGCTTGAAGTAAAACAGTTCCTAGTGACTCCACTGTTAGTAGATCCACATCATGTGTCAAGTGCTATCCATGCCAATGTCATGTAGGACAGAACAGGTTTCTGGCTTTCAACAGCAGTATGAAAAGGGGGTGAGCAATGAAGCATACTTAACATATGCTATCAGCCTTGGACTAGTCCTTTCAGAGTTCCAGCTGTACAAGATCAACCCCCATTAAACCTCCATAAGGGCCCCAAATTGGCTCATTCCATCCTAGAATGACGAAAAGAATTCAGTGTATTCAGGCACTGTAACTTGGCAGGTATCTACTTTGCAGAGGCCATGTGGCAGGGTACAGTGCCTATCAGATAAACCCCTTAGAACAGGTGTCAAACTCATTTGCTACAAGGGTCAGATCTGACATAAATGTCATTTTGTTGGGCTGAGCCATGCGTGCCATAAAAAATGTAACACAAGGTACCAGAGATATAAACTTTATTATAAAGGTGATTTCAGATGTCAAATGGCAACAGCAGGTGAATGACAATAGCAGGCTTGACTGGATTAGGTGTGATATGCAGGGAGATAGTAGGAATGGAGATACCAGCATTGGTGATGAGACAGGTAACCTAGGTCTCAATTCCATCCAGGAGAATGCAAAGAATAAACAGACACAAGTCTGACATTAGCAACCACAACATTCAGTTGCTGACCTAACAGTAGCAGAGCTCTTACAAAGAAATTTCAAAGGGAAATTAGAAAGAAAGATTGCTGAATTGCATTTGATAACGGAACTCAAAACAACTCCTAGACTGAATTGAGAGCTAGTTTTCCTGTCTCATTATCATTTGGCATCTGAAATCACTCCACTCTCCAAGATATAACCAGGTGTTCTAATTCCTAATCCAGGTCTTTTTGAAAGGAAAAAAAATCCAGATAGGAACAGAGAAATCTAATCTTTTTTTAAACTTTTCAGAATAAGCCAAAATGTACATTGTGCAAGGAAGAGGAGGAGAATGCTTATACCTGGAACAATGCAATGTTGGGTCTTGAAGCTGTTTTATTTCTCTCTCTTTCCTCCCCAAAAGAGAAGAAGCCCCGAAGAAGGAAGCAGAAGCTCTGTGTGCGTGTGCACACATGCATGCAAGAGAGACAGGGGGGGGGGGGCTATCTTATCTTTGTATCTCTCCCAAATGAAGCAGCTATGGAGCTCTGTGTGCTCCCTCCCACAGTGTGTGTAAGAGACGGGGGGGCAGGCAAGAATCAGGACGCAAACAGCCACTGAGGGAGCTGGGAAAAAGCAAGCTATTGGACAGCAGCAGTCCTGGAAAAGGAAGCAGGAGAAGAAGTTGATTAGGGGATGGATTTGAGCCCTATGCATGCCAGATGTGGCCCATGGGCCTCATGTTTACCACCCCTATCTTAGAACCTAGTGACAGCAGAAGCTTGGAGAAAAGCAAGAACAGAAAAGCAACAATGCAGGCTACAGAGAAGGAGAAAGGATTAAAGAGCATTAGAATAACAGCATGCTATGACAGTGGGGTAAGGCAACTCAGACTCAAAAGCCAAAACGGAGTCTCTTCCAACAAGAGCAGGCTACAGTACAACAAGAGCAGGCTACAGTACAGGAATAAGTAGAGACTGGTTACCCTCTACCCAGCAGGAATAGTTAACACCTGTGACTATAGTACACTGATCAACATGCCTAACATTAAGAACTTCAGGTGCCCAACTCTGTTTTTTCAGAGATAAAACAAGAGAAAAAAACAAGGCCTTTTCCATTGGAACACCCTCCCCTCTACCTGCTTGCCTGGCACCTTGTGAAGACAAATTTCCCCGGGCATTTTTGTTGGTTTCCACTGTGATGTGCTCCTTGCTACAGTTTTTTAAAAAGGGATGAATCCTTCACATGCACATCCTTCTACATGCAGTACACTTTTAAATGCAATGTCCTTTAAAATATTTACTACTGTTTTAAATTCCTGTTTTGCTTGTCCTGAGTTTTTATACATTTAGATGTTTTTAATTCTGAAATTTTATTTGTGAGCTGCTTTGAAAACCAGTTCCTGTAGGATATAAACAACTAAGGCAAACAAATGGAGCAACACCATAAAGGATCATTTTGATCTATAAACCCTCCTGCTCTATCCCCAAGCTCAACCAGTACAGAATAATACTGAAAATCAGAACACTTTAAAATATAATTTGCACCCCATTATAGTTTCCCACAAGCAACTAAATGTAGGTCCTGGGAACTCCAGTACAGAGACCACAGACCTCCCAAAGCGACCCTTAACTATGGAGAAAAGAAGGTAGAAAATTGACATCTACCCCTCTCATTAGATTATGCAGTCTCAATTCTGACAAGACAGAACTGCTATCTGTGAGCAGAAGGTCTGACTTGGGACTTAAAAGCATGATCCATTCTGGATGGGGTTGCACTCCCTTTAAATGAACAGGGATCCAGGCATACTGTTGTATAATAATGTGGCAGTCAATGCCACTGAGGAGTACACTATAGCAGCCTTTCCTGGACAGAAAAGATACCATTGAAGTGCATGCCCTAGTTTAATCTAGATTAGGTTATTGTACATGAAGCTGCCCTTGAAAAGTGTTCAGAAAATTCCAAGGGTGCAGAATGCTGCACCCAGGATGTTTCTTGGAGCATGTTGTAGGAACCATATCACTCCCATCTTCACCCAGCTACAGCAGCTCCCAGTCTGTTTCTAGGCAAAATTCAAGGCGCTGACAACTAACATAATCGGACCACCTATTTCCTTAAGAGCCTATTATCTTCCTTGTTTCAAATGCCCCTCCCTCCTCAGATTAGGTGGATGGCAATCTGTGACAACACCTTCAGTTGTGGCAATAAAAGCCTGGAACTCTCTCCCTGGGAATACTTATATGTCCCCTTCTGTCACCATCTTTTGCCAATGTGTGAACATTTTTTTGTTTCATCTCCTGTTCCCTCAAAGATTCTTCCTTTTGCTCTACATTTTATCTTTTTGTATGTGTATTTTAGCTTTGGTTTTATTGATGTGTTTTTGTTCAGTTTTAATAGTTTAAGATTTATTTATAATGCATGTTTTACCAATCAGCTTTGGTGGCCCAGATGAGGGCATAAAAGGAAGGATATGACTATTTAATATTTAATACGAATATATAATACAAAAAATAATACAAATAAAAACAAATAAATAATTTTGTAGAGCTTTAAGGATCAGAAAAGCCCAACTTCTTGTCAAAACATCAATGAATTCAAGAACTGGGATGTTGTTATTCCTATCCCACCCAGGAGGAATCTGCTTCAAGTCCTTCCTAGAAGATTTATAAACGTCTCAGACTTCTCTGTTCAGAATGCTGTGAGATTTGAAATCCATGGGACTATTGTTTGCATCTCTACCCCTACTGATAAAATGAACCTCATGCTAATAGCCTGATACAATCCCACAAGGTTTTCCATTTCCATTGAGCCCAGTCTCAGTTCTCTTACTGAGTTTGTTTCTATGGTAAACTCAACCAGCAATGGAATCAGTTGCCATATTAACCTCTAATTAGCCGCCAAGTTCCAGTATTAGGTAGAAACGCTAAGCTCCATGTTGTCACTAGAACATAAATGTTTCACAACAGGCAAGAATCCAGTATCCCACCCACACTAGCCACTGCAGTTTTACTTGGTCAGCTCAAGAGTTGGCAAGGTACATTTTGACTGGCAGGGTTAATCCCCTCTTCCTTTCTCCAGCTTGCAGCATTTCAGCAGGGTCATAATTAAAGACCTGAACTAGTGAGCAGAAGAAGAACTGCCTGCAATGGAACATCATTTCAGTGACAACGACTGAAATTGCTTGCCATCAAGAGCCTTGATACTGGCAATTTTCTTTAAAAGCAGAACTACTAGCCTACCAGCATCAAACTAGGTTTTATGACAGCAAGTTTAGGTAAAATTCAAGAACTAAAACAAGCACAAATTCAGATGAAGAAAGTGTGAGACTATCCATCATGCCTATTCCTTACAAACTGGTAAATCTCCAAGAAACATTGGCAGCTACATCTGCAAAACCATCACAGAATTACTTAACTAAGCAAAAGACGGAGGCCTTGAAGAGCTTATGGGTTCAAACAGCCTCTGTACTTCCCTGTCATCCTCAAGATACTGGCTGCCTGTCGAGTTAGGAGATGGCACTCAGACCATCCTCTGATAAGCTTAAAGTTTCAGAATTACACATCAATTTCATTTAAGTAAATCCCAGCCACATCTAGAAGGGCAGATGGTCCCGCAGAGGCATCAGAATGAGCATTTTGTACCAAACAGCTAAGCTTCTAAATGCGTGATGCTTAGTCTAAGTGAAGAGAACTATAAAAGCTCTGCTTTCTTCATAAAATTGCTGGCATTTCTATAGCAATTATATTATTACTGCCAGATACAGGTTAAAATAAAGTGTTTAATTCAGTCTTACATCAGGTGAAAACAAAACACAGTAAAGAAACCAGGAGAAGGACTCCACAAATCAATGCATCAAGTTATTTTGCTCTCAGTAACTTCATTATTTTCTGAGCTATCTTCAGCTTTGATATTGGTCACTGCTTAAGTGCTCCTCTTAATTTTTCTAATTTGAGTGTTTAGAAAAATGTAGGCACTCTAAACCACTAAAGAAACAAAACACATAACTACAGAAAATTAATATTCAGATTTTTGCTCTCTCCCATCTTTGAAAGCTGCCAGCAAACAGAACTTTATCCAGCTTGCTCTTAGTCCCAAAAACATAGTCTGAAGTAATGAATAACTGCTTGAACTCTGCCATCTGACCTACACAGGGAGAGCTGCTCTAGAGGCTTTTCAGTTTGGGGTTTTAATTTAGACTGGTATCCACTAGCCCAGAACTGTTTACCAAATAGTTTAAGGAGGTCCTGAATATTTGCATACCTGGTTCTGAGGCTTCTAACTCTTCTCAGATGCCTGTGGCACTGTTCCCTTCAGGGTAATATTAAAAACAACCACCACTCCTTTCCACACTGAGCCTAAGTACTAGCGGATTGTCACTTATATATGTTAAACAGTTCAAGAGGACCAGATATTGTGATGTCCAACATTAGCAGGTGCTGACAGAGCAATAGCTTTGCTTTTTATGAATGCAACTACTCAACCTGCAGCATGGCTCAGGTTACTTTTTGTAAATCTCACTTTGCAAACAGACCCTGAAATACAAGAGTGCAGACCAACTTTCCTTTCTGCATTGACTGATAATTGCACAAGATGGCCCACACAGAAGCAACCAAAGGCTCTGATTGGAGGTTCTCCCCTGTTCAACTTTTGTGCTTATCAGGTGTGCCTGCTGCTCTGGCAGAATTTCTTTCACACCCTCAAAAAAGTATGCTTTAATGGGGGGGGGGGGGGCTCAAAAAATGGCAAGACCTGCATATACTAGACATATCACTAGTAAGTACAACAGCGGCAAGAATATCTTTTACTTGTGGCAATGTCAAGAAGCTAATACCAGGCAACTTCTCTCAGTGAATGCCAATTTAAACCCCTGAACCCTTCAACAGATAACCAACAGTAGCTACTGACAGGCAAAGCTTAGAAACAGCAAAGTCTAACTGTTCAAGTTTCCCCAGGAGAGATTCTCTGGCTTAGTTACCTTGGCAGCTGCCAATCAGCCTAGTGTGGCCAGTTCTGTTTGCCAACCTTCCCAATCCCCTCATGCAACTTTAAAGCACACATTTCGTTTTATGTTGCAACAGACAGCTCCCTGGCTGATCCAGCCACCCTCTCCATTCCTAACCACTCATACCTAGCAGTAACTGGTTTTCACTAGTGGAGGTTAGGCAGCTAAACGGCAATCACCTGTGCCTTCCTGGAGTGAGCAAGCCCCTATTCCTAGACAGGCAGCCCATTTCTACCTTCAAGCCAGACAATCATTTAGATCAAATCTTTACCACTGCCTCACAGCACCGTCCCTGAAGGAAAGAAACGTAAGCAGCTGACAGGCTCAGTGCAAATCCGGTCACGGTACGGCGCCGCCCCTCTCCCTACGACACCTGTCCTCCTTATACACGGAAGGAAGGGTGGTTCTTCGTAGGCAGAGCAGGACCCAAGGCGAAAACATCCCTTCTGTCCAACAGCCAAGGGCCCGCGAGAGTGCATCTGAACCACAGGGCCGCCTCCGCGGTTGCACCCCCTCACAACCCCCTACCCCATCGAACCTCTGGAACACAAGGAAACCCACACCACCGTAAGGGGAGGCGCCCGACCTGCCATGACCGCTACTAAGAGCCTTATCCTCGAAATCCACAGGCGGCCTACCTCCCTCAGTTGCTCCCCACAACTCCGGAGAGTGAGGGAAGGGGGCGCGCCCGGTCGGCCTCTCAGCAGCAACTCCCCACCGAGAAGGGACTACCGACGCCCCTCGGGATCTGCCGGGGGGGTCATATCCACGTCCGCGGCGTATCCAATTACCTGCATCTCGGCCCCTTACCTGGCGCCTGCTCGGCTCAAGGGTAACCCTGATGACTCCACCCCTCACCCATCCTGCCGGCCGGCCGCCCAACCCTCACCACACAAAGCAACGGCGCCCACACGGGCGGGAAGGCCACAATACCACCTCCACAGCCGGCTCCCTCCAATCGCCTCCAGCACAGCCGCCCCCAAAGCCCCTCCTCCGCCCAATTGCCACCAGCCCTCTAACTCCTCTCCACCCAATCAGAGTCCGTACTCATGAAACCAAGCACCGCCCCTCAAGGATCGGACTTCGGCCAATCGCTACCAGGGCTTCCTCACCCAAGCGCCCGCCTTCTTGGCTCCTTTATTCAATCAGCATTCACGCTACACGAAGCCAAACTCCCACCCCCATTATCAGCACCGTCTGCCCTGCCTCGGGCTTAACTCTTTACTGTAGCTCCGCCTCTGTCCATTCGGTACCGGCACCTCCCTTTCGGAGCACGGCCTCTCCTTCAAGCAGCGGCCGCATTGCCTTCGCCAAGTAGCAGCCTCCAAATACACGGTGACCCAACTACAGCCTGCGCTTTCACACACTGCAGCTCCACAAATACCCCTTTAAGCCAGTCACCCCGTGCGTCTGTCCAACCCGGTCCTCCCTTCAAGTCCCATCTCCTCTAGCCCTGCCCCGCGCGCCCCTCAGCGAATAATCCCTTTCTTTATCTCTATGAATGCACCGCAGATCACACCGGCTCAATTTACATACCGGTCCTTGCGCCTTAACTACCGCCCATGAGAAAGAAAAATGAATGCCAACGTGTTAATACATTCAGAGGGCACCAAGGGTTATCAAATTCTTTTCCTGATAAGAGGCCTGAGTCTTGGACAGTTTAAACCACAAGCACAAATGCAACAGGTGCAGCAGTGTGAAAGCTGCTCTTTGTTTAAGGCCTGCTGGTCAATGCACAATAGTCCTGGATAGGGGAAAATGTGTTAACCCTTCTCTCTGCCTCACAAGGAGTTATTCAGCCGATAGCTGCCATACAAAACCTTTAAGAACATAAGAGAAGCCATGTTGGATCAGGCCAATGGCCCATCCAGTCCAACACTCTGTGTCACACAGTGGCCAAAAAAAAAATGTAAAGATCGTTTGCAGATCTTTCCAAGACAAGTGCAAAAGGGCAACAGACTCTAGCTTGTGAAGCACCCACAAAACAAGTGGGTTCAGTTGCCAACATCTACCCAAAACAAGTCAGCATGATTATTGCTCTTATTCATATTTCTGATACACATTTTAGCATTAAAATGCTTTACAATTCTACAATGAGGAATAATATCTTGCCTGTGTAAAAGGCAAAGAACCTGTGTCAAACAGCCACATCATACAGCCCAATGGCAACAAGCTGGGATTGAATCCACTGCTTCCAGGACCTGTGCCATCCAGTCATCCTACCCTAGGCTTTGGCAGCAAGACCCCTCTCTACCACTCACTCACATAACACAAAGTTCATACATACTGCTAACGAACAGAATGGAATGTGTTTCCAAGTGGCTCTAGGCTCCCTGATAGTGCAGCAGAGGTACACCAGGAGGAAGTCTCAGAGTTCCTGACAAGAAGAATGTGGCAGGAGATGATAATAAGCAAAGCGTCCGGTATGGTCAGCATAAAAATCTTGTTTGGAAGCCAGCAACAAGTGGCCTAGTTGCAGACTGAATTTCCGTTTCCACCCCATGGTGATTAACCAGTTCTGCTTGCTACTACTGTTGTCAAGTATTTGACCTTTGCAAAGTTCCAGAGTGGAATTTGTCTTCTCTGAAATGTGCTTATGCCAAGCTTCATTCTGCCTGTGATGCTGAGCCTGGCTTGTGACTACTTTGTCTCACATATCTGCCCAAACTCTACCCACTTAGCAAGCAAGAAGGACAACACTCCCCCCTTAAAAGGATGTCTCTCTCATCACAACTCCAGCAGAATTTGCCTTGCCCCCCACCATCAAACCCCAGTGATCAGAAGGAAAAGCTCTTGTGAAAAGCACATAAGACTCCCTGTAGGGTTGCATACCTTCAGGCCTGTACTGAGCCACGATAGTGACCGTCTGCCCAGCCCTCTTCAGTGCTGCTGCTGCTTGTTCATGCGTTGCATTCCGAAGGTTGACACCATTCACCTGGGCAAACAGACCTCACCCCATCAGCCACCTTGAACAGGTACCACCACCACCTTCCCTAGGATGGCATTGTACACTTATTCCCCACTGTAAAAGATCATCTCTCTCTCCACTATCCTACCATGGCCATGCCAACTGTTGATGCCTCACAGTTGCAAGCCACAGCTCCTCCGGTCCCACATACCAGAGCAAGTTCTGTCAGATACCAAGGTGTCCAGAGAACTGCCAAAGCCTATCAGGAAGCAAAAGCCACACACCTGATTGCAGAGTGCAGCTGCTTCTTCCCGGAAGGGAGGATCTGTACTGGCTTCCTCCATCAGTGCATTTAAGGGGCAAGCACTGTGCTTCGGGGCAGACTCCGTTTATATTCAGCCGGGAGATTCGGCTTTTTTTTTCTGGCAAAGAGGAAACAGCTTCCACCACCCTGGGCCGGGCTTACCCAGACCGGTTGGGTGAGCTGCTCAATGTAGGCAAAGCAGGTTAACACCTTAGTGCCTGGGGTATAATCTCTCTGATCTAGTCTCCTCCAAGAATGACTAGAGGAAGGGGGGAGGGGAAGTGATTCTGAGACCTCAGCTTGAGTTGTACCAAATACAGGAGCTGTTTCCAAAAACCTGGGAGATATGGCTGCAAATAGACTCCCCCACTCACATTAATCATCTTGGTTGCTTCCACATGTGCAGTGGAAAGCCCCTGCAGTAAATGGGAACATCCACGCATTGTGCCCTTTTTGTCTCCCTTTAATCTAGAAAAAATAAAAACCTCATTTTCTCTGGTTGAAAGGGGAAATTGCAGGCTGGATGCAGGTGGAGTGTCTATTGAGAAGCGTCTACCTATAGCCACTATGGGTAGGGACCAGAACTAAGCTCTGATTTTAGAATGGCACATGGCCATTCTAAAATCTGTGTGTCAACATAACCCCCCCCCCACACACACACACCATTTTTTAGCCCTTTAAAGGTTATGTTGCTTTTTTCACTTTCACAGCTCGGCAGGGAAGATGAAACAGAGGAAAAAGGTGGGGCTCAGGGCCAGGGGGATGGGGAAGGGGACCAAAATTGCCATGATGCCTGTGCTTTTTGTACAGATGTGACAGATGCAGATGGCAGCAGCAGTGAGCAAAATGGGAATGACTCTGAGCATATGTGGGCCCCCCTTCCTGCCACTGCTGTATCAAGGCCATGTTCTCATTCTGCATATATAGCCTTTAAAAGGATTACAACATCTCACTTATGTCCCTGGGGTGGAGAGACAAGGATACACAGATGCACACACTCACCGAGAGAATTCGGTCTCCACGCCGCAGCTCTCCACTCAGGTCAGCAGGACCACCAGCCAGGATAAAGGAGACAAATATGCCCTCACCATCCTCACCACCTACAATGTTGAAGCCCAAACCCGTGGAACCTTTATGCAAGGTAATCTTCCGAGGTTCCCTGAAAGGACAGACAAGACATGAAAAGATTAGTCCAGCCACAGTTGGGGCAGACTTGAGGGCTCCTCTGGCCCAGAGCTGTGTGACCAGCGAGACTTAACACACTTTTCCCTTGTGGATTATCTATCTTCCAAGACAGCCTACACAACACACAATGGACCCCAGATGCTCCTTGTATGGCCTTTTGTAACTAATGATATAAGTGTAAGCCTAGCTTCAGTTTATTTATTTTATTATATTTATATCCCACCTTCCCCTGTCGGGCTCAGGGCGGCTCACAACAGATTAAGATACATACTATTAAAATAAATTACAATAAAATCATTAAAAATTCATTATATACATACAATACAATACAGTTTTTGTCCTACAATCCAAGATGGCATCAGTATTATTAATTTGTATTTGACGCTGCATTCAGTAGTGTTGTTCAATGCTGTGGTATAGTGGTCACATTCCCCATTAGTTGTTAAAAGCTAATTTAAACAATTCTGTTTTGCAGGCCCTGCAGAATTGTGGCAAGTCTCGCAGGGCCCTGATATTTTCGGGAAGAGCATTCCAGAGGGCAGGGGCTGCTACCGAAAGAGCTCTTGTTCTGGGGCAGCCAGCTGAGAGTCTTTTGGCCCAGGGATTGCAAGAAGATTTTGAGTACTTGATCTTAGTGCTCTCTGGGGCTTCTATGGGGAAAGGCAGTCCCAGAGGTAAGCAGGTCCTTGACCATATAGGGCTTTAAAGGTCATAACCAGCGCCTTGAAGCGAACCCGTAATGCTATAGACAACCAGTGCAGCATCACCAGTGCAGGTTGAATGTGCTCCCGTAGAGGTAGCTCCAATAACCTGGCTGCTGCGTTTTGCACCAGTTGCAGTTTCCGGGTTTGCGTCAGGGGCAGCCCTATGTAGAGGGCATTGCAGTAGTCTAATCTTGAGGTGACTGTTGCATGGATCACTGTTGCCAGGTCGCTGAGCTCCAGGTATGGAACCAACTGCCTAAGATGATAAAATGCAGATTTGGCAGTGGCTGCTACCTGGGCCTTCATTGTCAGTCAAGGCTCCAGGAGCACCCCTAAGCTCTTAACCCTCGAAGCTGGTGCTAAAGGTGCCCCATCAAAGGTCGGCAAAGGGATCTCTCTTCCTAAACTGCCGTGACCTAGGCACATGACCTCCGTCTTCAATGGATTCAGTTTCAGTCAACTCTACCTGAGCCATTTCACCACAGCTTGCAGTGCCAGGTCCAGATTTTCCGGGGTGCAGCCAGACTGGCCTTCCATCAACAGATAGAGCTGGATGTCATCTGCATAACATCAGGGAGAGAACTGCTCCCTGAGGCACACCACATATGAGTGGATGCCTCTGGGATGACTGCTCTCCTATAGGCACCCTTTGTCCCTGGCCTTGGAGAAAAGAGGTAAGCTTTTGAAGGGCAGACCCCTGAATCCCTGTGTTGGCGAGGCGGCAAGACAGTAGCTGGTGGTCGACTGTATTAAATGCAGTCAACAGATCTAATAGCAACAGCACCGCCAAACCACCCCGATCCAGATGTCTCAAGAGATCATCCATGACAGTGACCAGCACTGTCTCTGTCCCGTGGCTCAGGCAGAAGCTGGATTGAAATGGGGGCAAATGTGGCTTTGGGATGGCACACAGATTTCTAGTAGGGAAAATGAACCATGGAATGCTGTAGGTAAGTTAAAAGTCTTGCCAAGGCAATGGTCAGGGCTGCACATTTGATGGATCCTATCAATATCAGATCAATACCAGATCCCATCTCTACCAGATCCTATCAATGCCAGATCCTATCTCTCTGCCTCGACCAGAGGGCATTATGTATCCTCAGGCAAGATTAGGGAATGGATCCCACGCTGGAGCTGGCAAATATTCTTTTTTATGGGCACAGACCTTGTAATCCTGTATTTTCATACCTCTTGTGATGCATGCAGTCTACACTTCCTTCCAAAATATTCATTCGCTGAGAAAAGCTGGGTTCTGTGCCCTGCATGCATAACACAAACTTCTAAACTGTTGTTTGTCTTGCAGAATAAATTCTGCCTCTGCTGGCCAGAGGGGCAGGAAAGGAGCCAGACAGGGTAGGAAAGATGCTGTGTCTAAGGATAGTTTCAAAGTGGAGGGAAATTACTGACTAATAGCTACTAGGTGGAGTCCTTTTGGAGCTGGAGGCAAAAGAGGAAAAAGCCATAGCTCCCTTGTTTTGAAAACCTCCTCCACTATCAGCCTATAAGAGATTCTGAAAGAAACAACCTGCTCTCCTTGGCCTTGCTGAGCTTTTCCAGTGAAGGAAAAGCCACACACAAGCAATGGGTTCAGTACTGCCATCCACGCCTTCATCCTGCTCCAAGGAAGTATTACACAAAGATCAATTCTATCATACCATGCTACCATCATTCCCTTGTCCCAAAGCAGGAAACTTTCCTGCTCACATCCCCATAGCTTACTAGCCCAGTATCTTTTGTCATCTGGGCACCTGAAGGTGGAAGAGGAGAAACTTCCCAGAACATGCAGTTGTGAGATTCTGGCTATCCAACACCAAACTGCAGGTGCCCTGTTCTTCTGGTGGAAGTCTCACGCCTTCCTGAGAAGATAGCATTATGCCCCAGAAGCATCAAACTCATACAGGGGCTACTAACTCAGTCTTGGGCCAGACCCTGCCAAAAGAAGGGCATCATAGCCCCTTGAGACCAACCACGGGAGCCAAAATACCTGATCTCCTTTTTGTGCCTGAAAGCTGGTTGCTGTCTGGAAAAGCTGGCAGCAGGACGTCTCCCATACGACATGGAGGACGAGACGTTGACTGTGATCATGGTGGCAGCTTTTCCCCTGTGCCTGACTGGGATGGAAAGGGCTATGCAGCTGATATTTTATCTCAGCTTCTCTTGGCCCTCCCCCTGCCTCGCTGTGGGGCTGCAGCAGCCGTCAAGGAAATGTTGAGATGAACCAGACTCAGCACTGACAGGACTGCAAAAGACCTGCCAGAAGACCTTAACCCCTCCCTCCCCAACAGCTCTTGTGCCATGGAGAAGACAAAACAGGTGGAGAGGTTCTGATACTAAACTTGACAAATCCCTTGCCCTGTGCCCACCCACTGGAAGCACAGCACTCCTACTGCTGCAGCTGAGAAAAAGCCATGCCATTCCAGTTAATACTTATTTATCCTAATGCTACTGAAGGGGACCAAATCTCAAATAACAGGCACATTACTTATCCAGGATTTGGTGTGCATGCAGAACTGCTGGTGCAATCCACAAATTACTGACAATTACTGTGAATTGGTTCCCTGGATTACCACTTTCTTGTGCTTAGGAGCTTGGGCCAATTTCTCCTGCCTCCAAATGGAAAACAAACTGCAGCTACCTGGCCAGATGCCCAGGTACTTTAGGGTCATGACAAGGTGCAAATGCCTCAGCTCCCTGTCTTTCCTCTGGATCCCCCAATAAGTGCCACAATGCCCCCATGTGGCTACTGCTTGGCACTACCATACAGTCTTCAGGTTGTGGGAGAAGATGATATTGGATTTATATCTCAGAGTCTCAGAGCGGCTCACAATCTCCTTTACCTTCCCCCACCCCTACAACAGACACCCTGTGAGGTAAGTGGACCTGAGAGAGCTCTTACAGCAGCCGCCATTTCAAGGACAACTTCTATGAAAGCTATGGCTGACCCAAGGCCATTCCAGAAGGTCCAAGTGGAGGAGTGGGGAATCAAACCCAATTCTCCCAGATAAGAGTCTGCACACTTAACCACTACACCAAACTGGCTCTCACAGCGAGACACAAAGAGGATGCATGATGCCCTGGTATTTCAGGGTTTGCCCCTCACATAATCTGTTGCCTCCTCCTGCTCCTTTAGGTCCTTCCTCTTAACAGAGCCATTTCTAATTCCAGAATTCTCCCTTGCTGATTCCTCCATGGTCTCACCCCCAGGGCATTTTTTTCTGGAAAAAGAGGTGCCAGAACTCTCAAGAGGGAGATGAAGAAGCAACACACAGGTGCCCATCATGATCTTTTAAACACTTTTTTGAGAATTTTGTTTCCACAAGAGGTTCTGGAACTCCATTCTGCTGAGTTCCCCCAGAAAAAAAAGCTCAGCTCATCCCCATCAGCAGTCCAAGTTCTCTTCTATCCACATGCCTCTGGTCTTATCCATCTCTTATGAACCTAAAACATTTCGTGAAAGAGCCTTTACACCTCTGGGCTCTGTAAAGCACCTAGCATATTGTTGGGTCATACACATGCTTAGCAGTATTTCATGATCAGCATCATAGTATTTATCTAAATATGTTCAAAACACTTAACCTGCATTGTCACAAATTCTAGTGGGGTTGCTGTGTTCACCTGTTGCAGCAAAAACAAGGAGTCTTGCAGCATCTTCAAGACTGACAGGTTCTGTGTAGTAGAAGTTTTTGTGGATGAGAACCTCCTTCATCACACAGATAGATATCTTCTTCACTTTGTTTTCTCAGATGGATGAAGTGGGCTAGAGTTCACTTCACGTACCTCATGCTCCAACAGCCCTCAAAACTTATACTCGCTACATGAAATCTGCTAAAATGGTTATAAAACTCCATTTTGTTTTCACATACTATGACAGCAATCCCTATAGCCAATAACACAAGACAGGCCAATTTAGAACTCTTTGATTCAAATCTCACCTCAACTATGACCTCAGTGAGTGGGGTAGGGGAACCAAAGAAAGCTTGATCTCTGTCTCAGATTCAGCACCCCAGATACCCTTTAGGAATGATAACCGTAGCCTACTTTACAGCATTCTTGTGAAAGATTAGTGCAGTAATATATATTTAAATATTTATTATTATTGTTACTATTACAAATAACAGATAGAACACAGAGGAGAGGCCCCACAGAATCCTCAGTGGGAGGGGCAGGGGGCTTTACCACATTTTCTTTTCCTCCTGACCAGAGGAGTAGGGCTTTACTCAGACTATGAATACATTTTGGTTTGCATTAATACATGAAGGCCACAAAATCCAGCTCTTAATGAACAATCTGGGGCACACCACATTTTGATTGATTCCCCCCCCCCCTTTAACAGAATGGTCAAAATGCTTAGATTTTCATGTTCTGTAATTCACAGCTCACCAGGGTCCCAATCTCCTCCTGAAATCCCCACAGCCATTCCCAGGTCCAGCCAGCTGCCTGCATTCTGACATTGCCAGTTTAGCCAGAGAGAGGCACCAATGGATGAGTCAGAACACCAAGCTTTGGGAGAGGCAGTGAGATATGGGCAAACAGCACATGGGGCAGGTCTCTGCATGCCAATGCTTGCAGATGAACCAAGCCAGCAGTTGTGGCACATATGCCCACCAAAAGGCACGAAGGAAACAATATGCTAGACTCCACGAATTATGAATTTATAACTTTTACAGAGATGAGACATAAATGGAGGAATGGTATTTGCAATTGAGGCTCACCTGGTGAAATCTTCATCACCAATCATATGGCGTGGCACAGGTGAGTATCGAGCAGGTGTGACCTGTGGTGGTGCAGGGTAGGCTGGCTTGCTCTCCATGCCACCCATGTAGCCCAGACCAGGATTATGGCTTATATGATTGTCGGCCAAAGCAGAAAAAGCTACAGAGACAAAGAGAATGGAAGGTAAGACAGAGCAGGTAGTCCCTTGGTCTTCTCATCCCTGTTCCACTCTCTTGTTTTCGCCACATATAGTTATACCAAGGCCAGGGGCTACCATGTGCCCCTCCAACTCTTCCTTGTATTCTCTTCTACAGCTATAGGAAAGTGAGCAGTTGTGGCCAGAGGGCCCAACTAAGGAAGAGCAGTGGTGATTAATGCATATTAGAATTCAACAAGTAGCCCGAAAGCTTCTCAGCACCACTGCACAATCCTAGAACTTTTGAAGTAACAAGAAAGGGTGGAAAGGATGACTCTGAACATATGGTGAGTGGTTTTGTTTCACCACTGAACAAACATAATTAGACCCTGGTATCTATGATTAGGCTTCCAAATTAAAGGACATGGCTTGGAGCTCCAGCATTTCGTTTTTCAGAAATTAACAGACAGGAAAGTGGGAAGAAGTGGAGAAATTGGGGTTATTCCAGCACAGTCAAGCTTATTCATTTCCCAGGAAAATACTGGCATCTTTTTGTGCCAAATGGGCAATGGCAGAGGGGAAGAACTGACAGGTCAGCAACTGTTTAGTGCCAGGCAGGTAAAGCTGATAACTCAAGGACTAGACAGGCACTGCTGAGAACTAATGAGAATTGTGGAGAGCAAAAATCAATGACAGCTGAGCAAGGAGCAGGCAAAAGGCAGATACATACTGCTGGCATAGTCGGGTGGAGCATACATGTCATTGAGATGAGGACTGCCCGGCTTGGCCACCTTCAGGTACACCATATCAGAGGTGTTCTTCAGTGCAGCCACTGCCTCTTCGTGCCGCACATCCTGCAGGTTGGTGTTGTTTACCTGAAGAGAATAAGGCATAGGGAAGAGGGGAAGAAACAGCCAATTTAGATGCTGGAGGTGTGGCACTACTAACAGCCTGACCAAAGAAATGTCCATCAACATTTTAGGGTGTCCTCAAGGGTCTCCAAAGATGAACACATGTCCAGTCTCCAGCTAACAACAGGCAACATCCACAATGCTGCCTACCCTAAAGTCCCAGCGAAGTCAGTCATGTGCTCACCGCAAGAAGCCGGTCACCTATCTGCAGCCGTCCATCTTTCTGGGCTGCCCCACCTTCTATGATCTTGGTGATATAGATGCTGTTGTCTCCTGGGATATGCTGGTTTCCAATGCCCCCAGCAATGCTGAAACCCAGTCCTGGAAAGAAAAGATCAGATTAGAGCACTCCACCATGGCATAGCTAGGCTGGTAGCTAGGCTGGAGGGTTTTCTTAGCAGGAGCAATTTGATATTGATATTACCACCAATGCTCCAATCTTACAACTATGCACATGCACCCAGGCCCTGTCCTGTCTTACCAAGACCAATGTGGCCTGGAAACATGTTTGGAAAATATTTAACAGCCTCACACCCAAGGGCAGTAACATGACCTGCCGATCCCCTTGGAAGCTGGTCAACATTACCAGCTGGAGAGTTGCTTCGTATAGCCCAACCTGACCCCCCCACCCCATGATAGCTCAGCTACCAAGGCTACATAAGTTGTAGCAGTTTTCTCATGATTTCTTTCCTTTGTCTTCAAATAGCCTTTAGCCTGATCCTGTCTCACACCTGTCTCACACCTGTGTTACTTCTGACCTTTGATCCTGCTTTATATGGCATTCCATCCACCAACCACACACATACTCCCTCAAAATTAAAATAATAAATAAACTATTTCCTTTCCATTCTGAAGGTTTTGGTCTGATCTCACGATGGTGGCCATGAGCACTCTGACATGTCAGGTTTATCCACCCCTAGCCATGCAAGAAAGGAACAACCTCAAATAAGACCTAAGTCTAAGGCATCACCTTTAGGTCCTTTCATCAAGTTGACCTCCATTATAGTCTCTGGTGGGGGTTGCCTTCGCCGCACAAGAAGCCGCACCACAGGCCCCGCCTCCTTCAGCGCCTCCACAGCCTTGCTGTGCACTACCTCAGAAACATCTACCTCATTCACCCTCAGTACACAGTCATTCACCCTGCGGTAGATACAGAACAGGCAAAGAGAAGACTGTGAGGGAGTTTGAGGCAGCAAAAAGAAAAAGTTGCCCTCATGCACCCCATAATGGTTCTACAGCATTCTGCATCAAGATAAGCTGACACAACCAACAGTGACAAATTCAGAGATACATCCCAGCCCCACCCACCACTTTGTCCTGTCTCCCCACCACCATTTACTTCTGGTATCTGTGCCTGGTTTCCTGGGCTCAGGGCTTATGCTATGTCTTGGCACTCACCCTAACCGCCCATCCATGGCTGCTGCTCCACCTGGGATAATTTTGGTAATGAAAATGCCAGGATCATCAGGGATGTGTGGATTATCGATGCCCCCAGCAATGCTAAATCCGAGGCCAGAATTACCCTGGAAAGAGATGGATATGCAAAGGCGGATTACACAGGACCAGACAGGTCTCTTTTAATGAAAGTAATACAACAATTCAAGGATGTTGAAGTGTTGTTAAAATAAAGCGATTATCTGTGTAAAGATAGAGCCTCATTTAGCCAGCAATCCTGGCAGAAAAGGCCAATTCTCCCAGCATGCACTGAAGAGCACAGTCTCAGATAACATCTTTGGAACAACGTTCAAGACCATAGGCTCCAGTTTTCCAAATCTCCACAATGAATGGTTATGTGTTTATCTGAAAAATCCCTTTCTGTCTGTGAGCCCTCCCTTGAATATACAGACCCAGAATGTTCATGCTTATGTGGATGGATGAGAAAATGTTTCTGCTTTTCAACAAAAGGACCTCCTAAGTCACCTCACTCACCCTTTCCAAGACAATCTCCTCGTATTTGAACATCCCGTCGCTGCCATTCACCTGTGGAGGCAGACAGATGTCTTAGATAAACTGACAGACACAATAGCCTTGATTCCTTCTATAGATTCTGAATTAGTTGTTATGCTCCACAATTTGTGGTGCAATCACAACTGAGTTGCTCCGCAGACATCCTCCTCCCCACACACACACATATACACTCTGCACCCTTCCCAGGACTTGCTGATCAAAGTGCTCCTGCTAGACTAATCTGGATTTTTAGCACAGTGGTCCTGGTGCCACTGGGTTGAGCGGTAAGGTCTGAATAATTTTTAATCAATTTCAGCAAAGAGCAAACCATTGCATGGGCCATCTTTAAGGGACCTTGATTGTGGTTACTAGACAACATTCAAAGTCATATTTGTTTGAGTTCTGAATAAATCCCATCTTCCCCCACTCCTTGCAAATTCTGCTTCAAAAGAAAAAAATACTTCATGTTAACCACATTTGCATCTTGTTTAGTTTTTCTCCTTCCTAGATTGATAACTGGAGGACCAGAATGTAAGAGAAGATGAAGACCAGAAGCCATGGGATGTAAAATGCACCTATGCAGGGGAGTGGCATGCACAGAATCCTGGAGACAGGCTAGCCAAACTGGGGTTTACCATTCCCATGCCCCCCTATCCCAATAACACACTGGTGTTGATGGCAAGTGTAACTGAAGTATCTTCACCTGAGGGAGTCTGATCACACCTCTTCTTACACAGGCTTACTGCAGATTTTTGACAGAGTCCAAATCTGCTCTAATGAAGATATGGCAAGACACCCCACCCTGCACTTGTACACACTCCATTTGCCATTTCATAGAGCTATGTCTGGGGTTCCATAAAGATTATTGTAGGATCGAGAGCAGAGCAAGGAGAGCTTCTGCCATTTGCAGAGCTCTGCAGAGGTAAGCAGGGACTCTTGAGGACAAAGCAAGGGGGGTACTTACGGACAGACTTGGCTCCAGAGCGTCTGTATTCACAATGATGGGTGATGGGCTAGCCTGAAAAAAAAAGAGAAACTAGTGTCTTTCATTCATCCATCCAAGCTCTTCTCTCTCTGTCAGCATCCAAAGCTCTTCCACATCCCCTCCCACCTTCTTCTCCCAATCTACCCATAAAGCTAGGAATGGCACAACCCCTACCTTGCACACAGATTGCTAGTAAACACACAAATTTCCCCAGCTCATCTTTTGTACAAAATTGGAGAGAACTGCAGGGATTCCAACCTACTTTACTATATGAACCCCACCTCCAAGGGCTTGCTAGACATTGGATACAAGGAGATGCTTTACACCACATCAAACCATAGTCTGCTTACCTTGGTCTTCTCTCATTAGCTTCCTGATCTAGGGCAGATATCCATCTCAGACTGTTTTGAAAAACTGTCAGTGCCAAGGATTAGATTAGAAATCCTTCCCATGTAAACCATGCATTTTCCCATGGAGCTACAGCTAAGGCAGGAAACCTCCGGGGAAGTATATTCAGTTATTTATTTCTGAATTCCTACCCTACCCGAATTTCTACAATTGTCCCCAATTCTACAATTGTTCCTAAAGCAGTTTACAATAAAAACAATTCAAAACATCATTTAAAAATGATTAAGCATGTTAATATAACAAGAAGTATCTACAGCAGCTCCAAAAAGCACAATGCAGCTCTAAATACCCAATGGATCAAAGAACCAGAAGAAACAAAAGAGCTTTCTTCCGGAGGACAAAACAATATAGTATAGTTTGAGTGTCAGGTTAGGAACTAGAGACCCTGGATCAAATCCCCTCTCTGCCATGAAACTAGTGTGTTGACCTTGAGCCAGTCACGCACACACTCAGCCTAACTGAGAGGACAATAAACTGAGACTGAAACTGGTAAGATGGAGGTGATGGTAGTCAGTAAGGCATCAGTCCTTCAGAGGAACTAATGTAGTGCAGCTTTCTTTGACAGATTTAACTAAGAGCAGGACTTTTTTTTTTAGAAAGAACACACAGGAACACAGTTCTAACTGGCTTGGCATCAGGGGGTATGGCCTAATAGGCAAATTAGTTCCTGCTGGGCCTTTTCTACAAAAAAGCCCTGTACAAAACAATGCTGATGTCACAGACTGTGGCCTAATATGCAAATGAGTTTCTGCTGGGCTTTTTCTACAAAAAAGAGCTTGGGAGGTCTGTTAAATCTTGCTTTGATATTAAAAGAGTACAAGCAGAGGATCTGAAGGACTTGCAGGGAACATCCTATTTTCTCCTCCCTCTCAATTTCCCCTTTCTTGAAAGAACTCACAATGCATCTCTCCTTTTCCTACTTCCTTGTCCCTGTGGAAAATTCTTGTGCGATTATGGATGCTGGGTCCATGGTGGTAAACCCTCAAGGACTTTTGGGGGCACCTCAATTTCCCCCTGCCCCCTGCCCACAACATTTCCTTTTTTCCTTCTGATAGCCCCCATCTCATCACCTTTCCCTGCTTCCTTTTCTCCTTCACTCACACCAACCAATCAAACTTTTATCACACTCCATCTGTAGCTATATTTATTATTTGCTTAATTTATACCTCACCTTTCTTCACAATAGGGACCCAAAGTGGATTACATTAACTCTTCTCCTCCATTTATCTTCACAACAACCCTGTGAGGTAGGCTAAGTTGAGAATGTGTGACTGGCTCCCAGTCACCCAGTGGGCTTCTATGGCAGATTGTGGTTTCAAACCCAGGTCTCCCAGATTCTAGCCTGAAACTCTAGCCACTATACCACATAGGCTTCCATGGGGTGTTGAACAGTAGCAAACAGTTGGGCCTGAGTGAGTCATACAACTCACATGGTAGCAAGTTGCCCAGTGGCTGCTGAACTTGGCCCAGATGAATCATCCGACAAAGGCCAAAACAGACCAGGAAAGGGCCGTGGCCACCCTCTCCCTGCCTTTTACTGACAGAACTATGGATTGAAGGCTGGCAATACTGTTGTGGTTTGTTTTATCTCTGGATGATAAATAAAGAATGGAAATTAAATACTGTTACGGCTGCCTAGCAATGGGCATTGAGAACATTCATTTCTTAAAGCTACATGTTGCTTCTGTTATTTTACCAGGTTTTAACTTCCCAATAGACTTTTCATTCAGAATTCAGATTTTTTTTTCTAAAAACCTAGGGCCTTTTCAGGTTTCTAGAAAGGTCTGTCTTGTCTGTTTCTGGCTCCAATATCTGGATTTAAGCATTCACAGATTTAGCCATGTTGAGAATCAGATATATTGATAGTGACTAAAAATGTACTTTTCCAGCTGAAAATAGCCTGAATGCTGCCCCCTACTCAGAGACAAGCTGACACAACTGCACTGTTCTACATTACAATACCATCAAGGTTCAACTATTCTGACAATGTATATAGGGCTGCCCTGGAAGACTACATGGAAACTTCTAGCTACTACAAAATGCAGTGGCTCATTTGTTATCTAAGATTAGCTGCCAGGAACCTATTACTTCCATTTTACAATCTTGCAAAAACTGCCAATTTCTTCCTGGATCCAAAATGCAAGTGCTTCTCATTAAACCGTTTTACAGCCTGGGACCCACATACATAGACCCCCTCTATGACGGTATAAACCTATGTGACAACTGTGTACACAGCAGAATTAGTCCCACTATGTACTAAGGCACACTCATCTGTTACCCATTTGCAGGTATCTTCAGTCACTGCCCATGTCTTATGGAATAGTTTCCTGGATGCAAAGAGAAAGAGGCCTACCATGTTGTTGTTCCAGAGAGGATTCACAAGACTGAATATTCAGGAAGGCATTTGGGACTGTGCATGAGAGTGCAGAATAACAATTGTACTGGGGATTTGTTGTGTAATTGTTTTTAGGAGTCTGTTGTTGTCCTGTATTTCACCGGCTGACTGATGATATTATTGGATGCAATTTTAGTGGTTTTTTTAAATTGATATTTTAATAGACATTTTGACTGTTTATTTCTTTACCTGCACTTCCAGAAAGCCAGGTTTACAGTGGTTTTTTCCCCTATATTTCCACTGTAAGGACAAACAGAGAAGGAATATATGCTACCTTAGAGGAAAGGTGGGATAAAAACACACTACATAGATTGTCATGGCTCTCCTAAAACTATGTGCAGTCACACGCTCAAGCTCTAGATTACTATTTCTTCCTCCCCTCAAGAGGCAGTGAGGTGCAAGAGTTCGCCCATGCTATTCACAAAAGGATCCTTCCACGTCCCCAATAGTAAGGAAGCCCATAGCAGCACCTTTACTAATGCTTGTGGAGAAGCACCAGACTCATGTGAGTGTATGTCCTTGATCCAATGAAGACACAAACAGAAGGAGGAAGGCAAAGCAAAGCAAACTAGAAACAGGAAACTCATGTTCTCTTGGTGTGGAGTTGTGGCTAGAGTGCCCAATTAGGAATGGAGAGACACAGGTTTAAATCAGCAGGTTGCAAGTTGGGGGGGGGAGGTTTGGGGGGGAAGGTTCTTGCCTCGCTGGGGAAGCCTGACATATCTTATAAACCTTTGGGTGTTTTAGGCCCCACTCACATGCTCTTTGACACAATACAAGGCTATTGCTCCCCTTCCGCTTGTTTTGGGGAGCTGTCCAATGCCACAACCTGTTCAAGGAAGACAAAGCTGAAAGAAACCACAGGGCAATGAGAAATTGCTGCTACATTCACAGGAGGGGGAAGGGTGCAGCTGCGAGTCATGAACAGCAGTCACAGGAGGGTGGGTGATCAAATGCGGGTGATCAAATGTGTGAAGAAAGCAGCAAAAGAGGTTGCGAGAAAGGACGTAACTCTTATCTGGATGGCAGAGGCTGGCTGATTAATGCTGCCCTGGATTCTGCCAGCAGCTGGAAGAGATGCTGCCTCACAGGAACAGGTTGGTCCCTGAGGAACAAACCATGTGCTAAATGGGCTTGTCAGATTCCTTCCCATCCAGGCCATTGCTTCCCATTCTTGTTGCTCATTCATTCTCTACAAGTGTAGCTCGGGGCTGCACTCAGGACCCTGTGGAGCTCACCACTGGGGCCTGGTTTCCAGGCTACTGAACAGATTGTCTGCAGTAGAGCCACAAAGAAAGTGGGCCCTAGAGGGAGCTTCTACAAGGACTCTTGCTAAAAGAGCTCCAAGGATAATTTGCTGTTAGGGATGGGGAAGACATAGATCTGGACCAGAGGTTCAGGGATCATGGGTCAGCAGGAAGGCAAAAACAGAGCAATGAAAGGGACAGAGCAACAGATTGAAGGCAGCAGCCTCATGTTCTCCCAGTGATAGTGGTTAAAGTGCTGGATTAGAACTATGGACACCCAAGTTTAAATCCCCACTTGGCCATAAACTTCTTGGATGATCAAGGCCAGTCACTGTCTCTCAGCCTAACCTACCTCACAGAAATGATGTGAGGACCAAATTAAACAGCGACCGTACATGCTGCTCTGAGCTACTTGGAGGAAGGGTCAAAAACATTTTTTTTTGGGGGGGGGGTGCCAGAACTCAAGAATAAGATAAGAATAATGAGGCTGGTGCCTCAGGTTTTGATGCTGGCAGCTAAAAAAACAAAGGTAGGCAAATATCTTGGGCTTAAGGCAGAGAGAGAGAGATTGAAGGCTAGTAATCAGTGGCACAGAGGAAAGACCTAGTGGCCTGTCTCAATGACACTGTGGGAAGACAGTAACTCTATTCAACAGTGGCACCAGACTGACCTTCTGGTGTTACCTCACTTCCCAGGCCAAAATTATGTGCCTGGGGTCATCCTAGCTAGATCTCATTGTGATTCCTTTCACACAATAGCAGCCCCAGCGGCACATGGGATCTGTTTGACCCACAATGTTTCTTCCTGTGCCAGTTTGGCAGTACTTAACAAAAACTGTAATATGTTTGCCACCAGGAAGTTGTGTCATAAGACAGAACCCAACAGAGGTGAGGAAGAGGGAACTGTGTCAAACCTAGCTGAAGATGACCCTGGTAGAACAGCAGAAGGCAGAACCTATCAGCAAAATATCTATATTGGTGGCTATTAGCCACAATACAAAAGACACTAGCTTCCACATTCAGGGCAGCATACCTCAGAATCACAAAATGCAGGGGAGGAGGGGGGCAGAGCCATCACCTTTAGGCTTTGTGTGAGAGATACAAGAGATATCTGCCAAAAGACAGAATGCTGGACAGCTGGGCCTCTTGGTGTGATCCTGATAGTCTCTTCTCAAAACCATACAAAAACTGTAGGGGAACAAAAGTGCACCTAAAAAGCAGCAACAGTTGGCTTATCCGATGCACACTTACATTGCTGAAGATCCCCTCTGAAATCAACAGGATTTTTTAATGAATATATATGAACAGGAACGGGTTGCTAGCTTGAAAACAGCAATCAATATTATCATGTCGAAGTGGGAAAATATAACTGGACATATGAACATATGAAGCTGCCTTATACTGAATCAGACCCTCAGTCCATCAAAGTCAGTATTGTTTACTCAGACTGGCAGCAGCTCTCCAGGGTCTCAAGCTGAGGTTTTTCACGCCTATTTGCCTGGACCCTTTTTAGTTGGAGATGCCAGGGATTGAACCTAGGACCTTCTGCTTACCAAGCAGATGCTCTACCACTGAGCCACTGTCCTTCCCAACATGGAATTTGACAATAGTCTGTATCAAAGTCAAAATTTTCTTAATGAGGTAGAGATGATGATTATTATTATTATCATCATCATCATCCCCCCCTCCCCTCAAGGGCTCAATGCTGATCATGTGCAAAAAAAGACACAAAATCAGGAGAAACCCCATGAAGTTTACAGAACAGCAGGAGGAAGGAGGAGGAGTTGGATTTATAGCCCATCCTTCACTTGGAGTCTCAGAGTGCATTACAATCTCCTTCTCTTCCTCTCCCCAAAAGAGACACCCTGTGAGGTAGGTGGGGCTGAGAGAGCTGTGAGAGAACTGTGACTGACCCAAAGTCATCCAACTGGCTACATGTGGAGGAGTGGGGAATCAAAGCCAGTTCTCCAGATTAGAGTCTGCCACTCTTAACCACTACACCAAAACTTTGATAAACTGGAACAATTTTTAAAAAAGCACCAATGGTTTCCTGTTCTTACTGACATACAACTGCTAGGATCTATACAGAAACCACAACAGGAGAATCACGGGCAATCATGGATGAAGCATAGAGGGTTTCTCTACCCACTGAAGAACATCTATTTGAATATTACCAGCACAAGCACTTTTTGCCTTTCAAGCATGGTATAATATAGTAGGTTCAATGCAATGAAGAGGTGAGGTGGTAGTGATCATAGCTCTTTATTAGGTACAGCATAGTATAGGGCTGCACTCTAAAACTGGCTAACTGGTCCCACAGAGTCAACTATATGCAACTCAGGGTTCCCGCGCAAGCACATTATTGAATCATTCAAACCAGCAGGGGACACGTGATTGGAGCAGGGCAGCAGGGATTTGGATCCTGCTGCCCATTGTTCCCGAGTCCCCAAGCTCAGTCCTTCTGGCTCCGATAAGCCTGGGCAGGCACACCCATATCAGTCTTCACTTTGGTCCACATACACAACACATGAAGTTGGGACTTTAAAAGAATTTTTCAAGACAAGTGTACAATCAATTTCTGGGACACTTTACACTGTGATTTTTGTGGCCCATTTATGAAATATTATAGGAATTTTGATATTAAAACAAAGTATAAAATCATATAAATATTTATTCATAATTGTATAAGAGTGGACATTTGGTTCAATCAAGGATCTATATAAAGCCTAGAAGCTTTATAGCCCCCAGCCAGACTACTTACATTTCACAAAATAAAAAGCTGAAATCCAATCAGAATAAAATTTGTGTTGAAGAGGAAATTAAATGTATTCTGTTAATGATAAGGTTCTAAAAGCTTTTCAGAAAGATCTAAAGGTGATAATGGGTCACAAGTAGAAATGTTTATTTATTCATATCACATTTTTCTCCCCAATGGAACTGAAAGCGGATTGCATTATTCTTTCCTCCTCCATTTTATTCTAACAACCACCCTGTGAGGTAGGTACAATCATCCAGCTTTCTTCTATGTCAGAGTGGAGATCTGAATCTAGGGCTCTCCCTTTTCTTAATCCAACATTCCAACCATAACATTACATGTGGCACTGCTGACTTAAAAAAAATTGCTTCAAGGGATGCAATGCAGCTCTGTGGAGCACAGATTAGACCCCAGGCTGTGGCTTTTAAACAGAATTCACATGTTCTGACAAGTGTAACAGTGCTAGGAAAACATGGCCACCAAAAGCAATGAAGGAACTGACCACCTACAAATGAGAAAACTCCACCACACCAGTTCTCCACACATCCAGCATTTATTTATTTATTTTATCATTGGATTTATATCCTGCCCTTCCAGCAAGTGGGCTCAGGGTGGGTCTCAACAAAGTAACTGTACAAATAAACACAATGTATAACAAATTCAAATTTTTAAAAGTGATACTGTACAACACTATCTATGGTGCAGGGTAATTAAAAACTAACAAGAGAGCCCATTTAGCAGATGCCAGGATGGTTCTTGAGGGCAGTTCATCCTAGGGTTGCCAGGTCCAA
The DNA here is from genome assembly GCF_032191835.1 of Heteronotia binoei. Lineage (NCBI taxonomy): Eukaryota > Metazoa > Chordata > Lepidosauria > Squamata > Gekkonidae > Heteronotia > Heteronotia binoei. The sequence goes on from NC_083233.1 coordinate 46,887,998, forward strand.
CTCAAGAAATATCTGGGGACTTTGGGATGGAGCCAGAAGACTTTGGGGGTGGAGCCAGAAGCAAGTGCAACTGAACTCCACAGGGAGTTCTGCCAATCACATTTAAAGGGACCACATACGTTTTAAATGATTTCCCTCAATTAGAAATAATGAAGGATAGGGGCACCTTCTTTTGGCGGTCAATAGAATTGGACCCCTGCTCCAATCTTTTTGAAACTTGGGGGGTGTTCTGATGCGATGCTGAAAATTTGATGCTTCTACCTCAAAAAACAGCCCCCCTTCAGATCAGTTCTCCATTACACCTTATGGGAATCAATCTCCACAGGGTGTAATAGAGTACCCAGCAGACATTTCCCTCCCCCTTGGCTAGTGTCACAGGAATGTGGTATGCTGGGTGCTGGTGAGTTGTGATGCCCTGGATGATTCAGATAAATTGTATGAAGTGTTGAAATACATGTTAGAATGATGCATTGTGTTGGTTACAGATAAGAGGAATACGTCTCTCAGATGAAGACACTTGAAACAGTATTACAGGCTTTACTGTTAGAGGCTGATGACTATTCACTATATATCAAACTTCTTTAAAGGATGAAAGTCTAAAGTAACGTCTTAAAATAAAAAAAAATTCTGAAAAACAAGAACTATCTGCATTTGTAACACGGTTGACACTGGCACTTTATTTGTCCTGCGGAGTCGGGTGAATAGTCTTCAAGCGTAAGTCAGCAATGGACATGATTAACTGAAAGCACTTTGGAAAATTTATTCTCTGCACTTTATACCTTGTATTCATGAATTCTTGATAATATGCAATACTATGTGATGTTGTACTGTTTAAAAATTAATTAATTATATTTTTGAAGTAATTTTCATGATTCATTTATTTTCCACAGTTTTTTGTGTTGTTGTATAAGTTGCTTTGTCCTGTGGAACTCTAGGCTTCCCCCAACTGGGGATTGGCAACCCTAGTTCACCCAGGCACTGTGGTCAGGGGAAGCCAAGGTTTTCAGCCCATTTTCAGGAAAGGAGGGATAGAAATACAAAGTAATAAAGAAAGTCAGGGGTCTACCACATCACCAAAGGCCTGGTAGAACAGCTCTGTCTTGCAGGCCCTGAAACTGCACTATATCTCACAGGGTCCTGATCTCAAGTGGGAGCATGCTCCACAAGGCTGGGGCCAGGATGGAAAATGCCCTGGCCCTGTATGAAGCTAAGTAGGCATCTTTTGGGCCAGGGACTACCAGCAGAGCTCTTCACACCACATAGAGGGAGAGGTAGTCCCACAGATATGTTGGTTCCAGGCTGCATGTTGCTTTGAAGGTTAATACCATAACCATTGCCCTAAAGGAGATCCCCTGAGGAAAAGTGAGAATCCAGTGCAGAAGAATTAGGCAGGATAACCAGCTCTCCCAGGATTTCCTAGAACATTCCTCTTCCATTACTATTTTTGCCAAAAAAAAGCCCATTGGAAGGCTATGGAATGATACTGGCAGAAATGGTTGTTTTTTGTTTTGTTTTTTGCTGCAATCAGGTCATATGTGGGTGTGACGAGATTTCCCCTGATCAAACACCAACACTTTTATTGTAAATGAATAATAATGATGATAGGTACTTAAAATGGTTCCCCCTAGACATACTATCAGCCAGCAGGAATGCAGAAAGAAAGATTAAGCACAGCTCTGATATCCTGTCTCCCAACCCCAAAGGCCTACCAACTGATCCATAGAACCCCTATGCAACTATTGGAGCAACAAGAATCGAATCAGAGAAGACTTTCAATGATGCCTTTAAATGATAGGAAGCAAAGAGTAGGAATAAATGGACAGTTCTCAGAATGGAGGGAGCACTGGGATTCCACAAGGATAGGTATTGGGGCCAGTACTGTTTAATTTACTTTTAAATGATGTAGAACAAGGGGTGAGTAGTGTAGTGTCCAAGTTTGCAGATGTCGCAAAATTATTCAGGATGCTGAAAACACCAACGATGACTGTGAAGAGCTCCAAGAGGATCTCCACAAACTGGGTGAGTGAGCCACAATGTGGCAAATGAAGTTCACTGTTGGTAAATACAAGGTGACGCACATGAGGACAAAAAACCCTCAGCTTTAAGTACAGACAAATGGGGTCTGAACTTACTAAAACCAAGAGTGGAAAAGATCTTGGTGTAACAGTGGATAGCTCAATGAAAGTGTCAACCCTGTGTGCTGCAGTGGTAAAAAAGACAAACTCTGTTTTAGGGATTATCAGGAAAAATATTAAGAATTAAACGGCCAGTATTGTAATGCCTCCATATAGATTGTCTGTGTGGCCTTTTTTGGAATACTATGTACAGTTTTGGGCACCTTATGTCTTAAAGAACATTGCAGAGCTGGAAAAAAGTATAGACGGCGGCAACCAAGATGATTAGGGGGATTGGAGTAAGTTCCCTGTGAGGAAAGGCTGAAGAGTCTGGGACTTTTCCATTTAAAAAAGAGAAGACTAAGGGTGGACATGACAGAAGTTTATAAAATTATGCATGAGGAGAAATTATTTTCTCTCTGCCAACATATTAGAACTCGAAGGTATCCAATGAAGCTGAAGGGCAGTAGGATCACAACAGACAAAATAAATACTACTTTACACAGAGTGATTAAAATGCGGAATTCACTGCCAGAGGATGTAGTGATGGCCACAGGAATAAAGAGCTTTAAAAGGAAATTAGATTCATGGAGGATAAGTCTATCAATATCTACTAGCTGTGGTGACTGAGGGGAATCTCCGCATTCACAGGGACTAAGCCTCTGAATCCCACAGCCAGGAGGCACCATCAGGGGAAGGCCTCAGCCTCTATGCCCTGTTGTCAGCACTCCAGAGGAACTGGTTGGCCGCTGTGTAAGACAGGATGGACTAGATGGGTCATTAGTCTGATCCAGCATGTCTTTTATGTTCTTATGTGAGAAGGTAAGAGCAGTTCAGCTGAGATACCCTAGCCAACTTATTCATATAGTGTGTTGGGAGAGATCTCAAAAGCCTGTGAAGGCCAGCAAGCCAAGGTCTGGATATGAACCTGTGGGACTGGGCTCACACCCTGTGCCTCCCTTGCTTAGTCCCCTGCTTCAGATCTCTCTCTGTTAAAAACTGGATTATCTACCTTTTCTTTCTCAGAAAATTTATGAGGGTAAATGCCTTTTCAAAAATAATTCAGGGGGGTAGCCATGTTGGTCTGAAGCAACAGAACAAAGTTAGAGTTCAGGGTTGGTCTTAAACTTTGTTCTACTTCAAAATAATGTTACCAAGCACATTGAAAGTACTACACAATTATTAATTTTAAAAGGTACCAAACACTGGCTGATGATCTGGTGATGTTTCTCCATGAACAATTTTCAGTCAGACTGAGCATTGGGACAAATAGCTGCAATCTGAAGGGGTTAAAAGATGGCACAGAAGAAGCCTCTCTATGTCTCTCAGCCAAGTGAAGCACAGGGAATGACGGCAAGCTATGAAGTGGTGAAGTGGAGCCAACTTGTACTGTATGTACATATGCTTTTGGCTCTATGGCAGCAGCACTGGGGATAGCCTAGAGAGCACCATGTAAGGTGAGAGTGTGGGGGAGGGGGGACAGGCAGGTTATAGGGGATTATCTAGCCCAGTCAATACCCTGAGAGAATTTGGACAGCACAGGGAAGGGGGGAAGAAGAGAACAAAAATTCTTATGTGAGGAAAAATGTTCAACCCAGGTCTGTTTCTGATTTACAGAACTGGAAACAGCCTGTCTATGTGGTGGGAGAGACATAGGTCCTGATATTCAGCAAGGGTCCTTAGTTGATATGCTACCCCCAGCCTAAGGAAAAGGGTAAGAGGATAACAGGCCCACCCAATGTATCTCCTTCAGATCAAGCAGAAAAGAAGGATATGGAGCAGGGGGATATGGTTGGGGGTGCCAAAGGGCCTGAAAAGAGAGGTGGCTTCAGGCCTTTGTTGTTGTCCCACTGAAAGAGCTAAAGAAAAGCCACTGGTAGGAAACTGTCAGGGAGTTCCATTCTCTCACTGTCAGTACTGAGCAACCTCAACGTGGCAGACACCCGCTCGGCACATGAGAAGCCGGAGCATCTCAAAGAGAGCTGGATAGTCCATCATATTGCCCTTTGGCTTGTCATCTTGTCTGCTGCAGAGTTGCCATCCCACGCCCAAGGAGGGAGACATTCCCCAGAATCAAGACCCGGCTTTCACACATGCCAGCCAGGAATCACAACCCACTCACCCCCAGTACCGCCACCTCCAGACACTGCTGCTTTCTCCACTCCACCACCCCCTCTCCCCTCCCTATGCTGAGAGCTACCTCCTCCGCCTCCACCTTCCAGTGCCAGGATGAAACTCAATTTCTCCCCTGAATAGAACAGCAAGTAGCCATAGCAACCTCACCCTGCCAACCTCCCCACCTCCAGCTTCTCTGTCCCCATGCTATCGCACACGGTTCCCTCTCATCCCCACAGTAACCTTCCACAAGCAGCAAGCCCACCATCACCAGCCCACCCCAGCTCCAGGTCATCAGCCAGCCACTCACTGCCCACCCACTCCCCTCCCCATTTGCTCTTGGCTTCATCCCAGAAATCCCCCTTTCTGCTCATCCCCTTCTCCTCCCGCCCCAGTCTCTGATGTCACATTCCTTCCGTTGCCACCCACTCCTTTTGCCTCAAGGCACCTCAGAGGCCAGTCACTGTCAGAAGTCCTAAGATACCCCACTAGGCCTCCTCTGCCTCAAGTCCCGGGGTTCCTCTTTGCTCTCTCACACACCCTGTCTCTCAGGACCTTTGATACTTGGAGCACCAGGCAAACCAGTGACAAGGTGCTCCCCGCTTCAACAGCAAACGTCATAGATTTACACACAACTATCACAATGCAGGAACTAGCTTTTTTGAGCCCTCACCACGTCCTCAATTCAGTGTTACAGCATGCTTCCTTCCCCACCCTTTTAAAAGATTTGCCAACTGGCTACCAGCTGTCCAATTCCATTTTAAAATTCCCATGGTTTTAATGTAAGACATAAGACAATCCTGCTGGATCAGACCAGTGGTTCACAATGTTTCATACAGCAACCAAGCAGTTACCTTGGAGGGCCAAACAAACAAGGGCATGGAGGCCAAGAACATCATGCAAGAATTTCAACATGACCGCAGCACATATCCTGCCCCATCTCCATCTTCTTTGAAAGGCACTATAATATGAGATCCTTTAAAACAAACAAACCCTAGTGCATTTTTCCCTGCCCGTCTTCCAAGCAGTTCATGGTGGCATACATGATTATCACCTTTTCCATTTTATCTTCACAACAACCCTGTCAAGGAGATTATGATAAAAAGGGGTCTTCTTGGTCCTAACCTAACTACTTACACCAGATTGCAGCTTCCCTGTAGTGTAGATTCTGGGGCCTCATCTCCTGTTACCATGTGGGATTCAAGAGAGAATAAAAGACTGCTGGAGAGACTAAGAATGAGAGGAAAATGTATATACCCCTGCTAGTCTGAGCCCACTATAGGGTGGTTTTCCAAGCACACATTTGCAACTCAAGCTCTCAAAATCGTCATGGGCCAAACTGGATGGATTGCCTTTCAAACAACACAGCTTGCTCCTTTTGTGGCTATCCCTCTGACCACTAACTTGGACAACATTAGCAGATGTCAATGGGGGTGTACCATTCCAACAGCCACATTCAGGGCTGGAATGTGGGACCAGCCCCAGGGTTCAGGTCAGGGCTGCATGCACCTGCACACACCCATCCCTTTGCCCCTTCCTTCTGAAACAGTCAGTCCTCCCTGCCAACCGCCTCCACACCCCCCAGGTTGGCTTGGTGATGGCTGGGGAATGGAATCTTGAGCGTTCCCTAGCAACAGCATCCCAGACCCAATAAGGCCTGAAGCTACCATGAGAGCTGCTCCTTGAAGGACCAGAGCCTGGGACAAGCTTCCCCCTTCCACTAGTATTAATTTCTAATAATTCCTTCCAGGTAACCTGGTTTGAAACCTTGTTGCAGAATTCTACAGAGATAAGTTCTTCCAATCTGAAAAGCACTGCTCTAGAACAGGAAGGAGCTTCTCTCTGCCTCGTTGACTGCCCCCCCCCCCACCCTTGAAGAAGCCATGTTAACATCCAGAGCATAATAGAGGCTCAGGGCAATAAAGACCTCTAGCAGCTACCTTGCTTTTTCAGAACCTTCCGCCTCTGATTGTTTCAACTGTTTGCTCAAATGTCTCAGCTCCACATCACAGCACGCCATGAGAAAGGAAAGCCAAGAAGGCAGTGAGGCGGGAGAGAAGGATAACCAGGCATGAGTGAGGAGGAAAACTGAGGAGGCAGCATAAGCAGTGGGGCAAGGGGCCCGGCACATGCACTGTGCTGTGCACAAGAGAACCTGTGGGGGCTCTAGCTCTGTGTCAAAGCTCACAGCATGCAAGGGCAATCAGATCACAGCCTGGAAATGTCCCTCCACCAAGGAGCACCTTTTGCATGCCAGTGGAGAAAGGGGGCAGCAAGGGGCAAAACTCCACCTACCCCCTTTGCTTGAGGGGTATCACCCCCCTTCTTGCCCTTCTGACGCTTGACAAACAATTACAGGTAATGTCAGCAACTGCCCCCAGGCTCTGTTCCCCACTGCCTGTCAGCTTCATGCGAAGGAGAGGGCTCCCTGGCCCTGGCTCCTTCCTTGTCCAAGGCAATGCCGGCTGGAAAGCCTTCTTGCTCGCACTCTTGCTGTGTGCCTGCTCTGCCTACACTCCAGTGAGCAATTTTGCCTGCCTTGATCCAGCACATGCTCACACACACACTCACATGTCAGATTCTGCATGCAGAACCTCGCTTCTCTCTCACTCACACACACACACGAGCCCCCTAAGCAGGCACTGCTGGCCCTACCCGTGCTTCTGGGACACAGCTCAGCCTCTTCCCTCTAAAACCACAAAAGCCCCCTTCACCCCGCTCGGATGCAATTGCAGCCCTGCAAAGAGACAATGACGGCTCTCTGTCTCTCCCTCTCTCTCTAGCCATTGCTCTCCTCTTTTCCTCCTTCTTCCAGGGCTGCCTTATCAGACCAGCACTGCTCTACTGGACAGCAAAACCAAGAGGAGCTGTTCTCTTCTCCCCCTCCCCCCCCAATCTTGTTACTGCCATCTTGAGAGGGATGTTTGGACATCCTGACATCCGACTGACAGCAATGGTGGGGGGAGGGGCCTAGAATCAAGCAGCCCCGTGTGGCCCTCCTGGCACCTCTGGCTGCCCAAGGCTGCAAAAAAGGGACATAGGGATGGGGGTAGGGTGGAAATGAAATGCCAGGCTTCTAAACTGACAGAGAAATTCAGGAACCACATAGCTGAGGAGGAGGACTGAGCTCCGATCTTGGATGGAAAGCACTCAACACCTGGCTGGCACTGCCAGAGAGGGTCGGGGTGCATCTGCCTGGCCCATCTGCTTGCCTCTTGTGATGCTCCTAGGCTAGTGATGAGAGGCACAAAGCCAGCCTCAAGTGGGAGGTGGCAGCCGGGAACGTGGCAGGCTCAGGCAAGGTGGATGGACCCAGCCTCCATTTTATTGCCTTGAATGCAGGCTCCATCCATTTTCTCAGCTGGCTGAGAGGGGTTCATTGGAGGAGCGTCTTCTCTGTTTTAGCCGACAGACTGGCAAGGGAGGGCTTCCAGGCCCACCATGAAGATGGAAGGCAGTACCAGAAAAGGGGGCAGAAAACTCAGTGGGATTATATAATAACTCAAGGAACAGGGGTAAGGAGAGGGCTGGAGTACCTTGCCTCTTCAGCAGCTGCCGCGGGGAAGCCATGCTTGGCACCTCACTAAGAAGGTACAGAGACCACGTCTGGCCCCTGCAGACATTTCTAACAACTGACTGCCAAGGCAAAAGATAATTAAGCCCAGGTACACCGATCCAACGAAACTGGAATAAAAGCATTTGTGACTGGCCCAGGAGCCCTGGTGAGCCAAGGCTCAGAGGCATCTGCCACTTCTGTCCAACATGACACCGATCGTGCCTGGAGCGCTTTTCTGCCAAGCATGCTTCTTCCTCCCGTCTCCCTCCCTCCCTCCCCTCAAGGCATGGTGGCCCCACACATCCTCACAAGCAGCACCCACCTGTTCATACCAGTCACGGTTCGAGCAGGTGCACTCAGGCCACCAGCCTGGGCTGTTCCCGTTCATCTTGGGGGTGCCAGTCTTGCCTTGGCTCTGTTTAGGGGGGGCAGGAGGGACGTTGTCACGAGATGTGGGGATCAGCTTGCCCTTGTTCCTGGCAGTGGGGGTGGCACCCCCCTGGGAAGGCAGCGTCTGCGAACCGTATCCCCCGTAGCCATACTGCTCATGTTGCCATTCGCCATAGGTGGGGGGCTCCATCCGCCGCAGGGCCGCCATGCGTGTCACCTCATAGCATTCCGGGCATCGGCAGCAGTGGTGATGCTTGTGCATCTTGGTGTTCAGAGCCTACGCACAGCCCAGAAACAATGCGGGGGGGGGGGGGACAACCCCCGTCCCCTGTGCGGGCAACTGCAAGCGAGAGCCCTATTATCTCCAAAGGCAAAACGTTACCGCATCGCGCTGCATCGCCCTGCCCCTCGGTCCCTGCCAAGCTGTAGCCACGGCGGAGGGAGGGAAGAGGAGGGGGCTCACTGAAGAAGCAGCCTCCCCCCTCCTGTGGGCTGCTGCATGGATTTGCCGGCAAGGCAAATCCCTTCCCTGGTGTGCAGGCGTATGCGGGGGAGGCAAAGGAAGCTTCTTGTACCTAGAGGGCCAGAGGAAGAGGATGCTGCTGCTTTTGGTCCCTAGTCGGGAAAGAGAGAAGACGAGAGCATCTCTCTCCAGCCTCCCTGTTCTCCATCCCTCAGCCAATCAGAGCACAGAGCAGCAGCACTGAGAATGTTAAGAAGGCCCTTAAAGGCACAGAGGCAGTGTGATACCCACCGCACACGCACACTCAGAGCACACCCCTATTCATACAAACACACCATGGAAGGTGCACACAGGACAGACACAGAAAAGCTTGAGAGTGACCAGTCCCACCCACATTCTTGCTGAATTAGCTGGGGTTAATGACTAAGTTCTGCTCCCATGCATGAGCTTACAGAGGGCAACGGGGATGTATGAAAGGCCGAGCCTGCTCCATTTGCTTCTACCCTCTCCAAATGACAGGGAATGGCTAAGGAGGCAGGCTCTGAAACAGGCTCTGAAACAACTCATTATTACATGCAAAACTGGGAAATGTTCAGGTGTAACTGTGGTATTGGGGGCACAAGTTCCTCAAGAGAAAAAAGTCCATCCATCCCACATCTTCATTATGTCAAGGCAAGGCAATTCAGCCGCGGGTGCTTTTAAAAACCCAGGACTGTCTGACAGTGGGGTATGTTCTAAACAGTATGGTACAGCAAGCAAGCTAGAGAGAGAGGCAATGTGGTGTACTAGTTAGTGCTGGACTAGGCTCTCAAAGATCTGAGTTCAAATCCCCATTCAGCTGTGCAACTTTCTGGGTGACTCTGGGCCACTTAACCTCCTTCAGCCTTACATGAAATGAGGGAGAGAGAACACAAATACACTGCCCTGAGCTACCTGGAGGGAGGGTGGGTAAATGGATAGAATTATCTAGTCTGAAGGCTGCCTCAACAGCTACACACTCTGAAGTCCAGCACCGCAGCCCCAGATGATCATGGACAGATTCTGATTACTTAATGGTGACAAAAATTCTGCACATGTTCAAATGCTCCTCTTCTTTATTACAACTTTACATGTTACAGGGTAGGTAAGCTTTGCCTTAGCATACCACCACTCAAATGGCCTAGAGACTCTAAAAAATTAACAGAACAGGACCCTGACTTTAAAATGAGGGAAGGGAAGTGATTACATGTACCAGGGTACCTGCCATGGTGGTGGTGTTTAATTCCCATTCCAAATATTTAGGTTTTAAAGCTCATAGCTTAAATGGCTTTGAAAGGGCAGGAGACAACTTTGTGGAGGATAAGGAAGTCTATCAACAGCCATTAGTCACAATAACTAAATGGAGCCACCATGTTCAGAAGTAATATATCTCTGAATACCAGTCACTGGAAAGCAAACATTGGGCAGCTGGTGTCATGCTTATAGGATTCCTGGAGGCATCTGGCTGGCTACTGTTTGAAACAGGATGACAAGTGAGACAGAGACATTTTGGTCTGATCCAGCAAGGTTATCAATATCCTAAAGCACCCTCATTTCTAATCCTGTCCTAGAGCACACAATTACCCGAAGCTTTTGTGGTAGCCCTAAACCCTTGGTTGCTTATTTGTTTATTACAGATGCCGGGGGTGCGGGTGAAGATGGCTCAATGGTAAAATATCTGCTTTGCATTCAGAAGGTTCCAGGTTCAGTTCTCAGCATCTCCAGCAGATAAAAGGATGAGGAAGCAGAAGACCTCAGCCTGAGGCCCTGAAGAGACACAACAGTCAGAATGACCTTGACAGACCCACAGTCCAAGTCAGGAGAAGGCAACTTCATGTGTATGTGTGGGGCCCTGGCATGTAGGGCTTATCAAGAGGCTTGTTGGCCCCTCTGAAAAAGGATGCTGGAGTAGACGGAACTCTGATCTGGTCCAAGCTTGTTGTGTGAGTATGCAGAGTCAATGAAATTGTCAGCTGAGCCCCCAAAGGTCAAGTTCTGCCTGCTCGCAATCAGGGAGAGGCATTTCTATGCTTAGTACAGATATTTTTGCATACACATACACTCCAGCCTATCTTGTTCACATGCTGCCCTGTGCAAGCACCAGTCATTTCCAACTCTGGGGTGACATTGCTTTCACAACGTTTTCACAGCAGACTTTTTACAGGGTGGTTTGCCATTGCCTTCCCCAGTCATCTACACTTTCCCCCCAGCAAGCTGGGTACTCATTTTAGTCACACACAAAGATGGGCTTTTCCAGCTTTCACACTATTGTATGCATCATCAACAACAAGTTCAACAATTAAAATCAGACTATCAAGACAAGAAGAGGCAGGGCTGGAAGAAATACTTCAAGTCTCTGTAACCACAACACAAGCCTTTTAAGATACCAATCCTGCACAGGGTCTAGTATTTTAGAAAGCCCTAACTCCCAGATTCAAACGTTTAGGGTCTAGTGCAACCAGTTGCCTGTTCTGTCTTTCTCATTTGGAGAACAATGCCAACTTTATATATTTGCTTTAGATTAATAAGGAAGCCTATCCACATGAACAGGTTGAAGATTTTTTTTTCACTAGCTATAAAACAGGGTTCCTGAAGGGATAATTCAGCATGATATTAAGAGCCCAAGACCCAGTTCATACATTCCATGGAAGCAGGAAGAGCAGCTAAACCAGCAAAGCATCTCCCTTCTGTTCTACATAGTTCCACTGTAATGTCAGAAGCCGGGCTGACAAGTTATATTTATATCAAGGTACATAAGCAGATCCTTGATTTTGTGGATCCCCCAAGATGGAGACCTGCAGCCCCCACTTTGCATAGAGGAAGTATGATTCACTCATGCCTCCACTTTCCCCCACCTTTGTGTAATGTGTGAACCATACTTTTAACTCCTGCTGGGTTATGAGGCATTAGCCAGAAAAGCCCGTTTATGCCTTGATTGAATCATTTGTGTTCTTTATTTCAGAAAAGCGGTGGTGGTGGAAAGATTATGAACTGCAGCAAGTGCCATGTAAAAGGACACCTCCTTTCTCAGAATACCAGCCAGGCCTTCTCTAAAGGCCTTTCTGTCAATTCCTCCTGTACCCCAAATGCTCTTAGATAGATGTGGTAACAAAATGGAAAAATCAAAACAACACTGCATAAAGAGGTCCTCTATGCCAAAGCAGGGGAATAGAAGTTGAGGGAAGAGACCAGACCCACTTAGCTTTGGCAAGGCAGCTGCATCATGTGCCAGATCATACCACTTTGAATGAACCAGCCTGCTTCTCCCCAGCCCATTAGATGCTCAAAATATTCAGCCGCTTCAGACTGCAGGTCCTCCTCAACATGGACATCACAGCACTACTGAACATTGCAATCAGTGGGGATGCTGGGAAAAAGGGGGCCACGAAGGGTGGAAGGACTGCAACACAGAGCAAGAGAAAGGAGGAACTTCACTCCACATCAGATCCCCCAAAGAAGGGCCCTTTCATACCCTTTCTGTGCCCATCCATAGGGCATGTGGCCATTGTCACAGGGTGGGGGGGGGAAGGAGTGCAAACAGAGAGAGAAAGGTTCTGTCTTCCTTTTCAGGAAATAAACATTATATGTTAAGGAGCCAGCCTGAAAATCTGGAAGCCTCCTGACTCTGGTTATAGCTAGCGGGGAAAGCAAAAGTATCTCCATGCTATCACCACCTTCTTCCTATACTGTTGCTAGCACATACCAAAAGCAGCACAGCCTTTGTCAGCCAATGGCCAACAGATTCATTGTTGTAAGTGCATCCTGGTTCCTTTATACCAAAAAAACATCTCTGGCCAGGCTCCAGAAAAAGGTGTGCGCCTTCAGGCTGCAGCTGCCTTCACCAACCCTTCCTATTGCCAGCTGGATCTTGGCCTCTCAGCTTTGAAAATCTCAGAGCAGCCCCACAGATCTCGAATCCCCCATCCCCATCCGTACTCTGCTTTTAGGACTTCAGAATGGCAAGACCCAAGCAGCGATGTCAGCAAGGCTTCTGGGGGAGCAGCCAAGCCAAGAGTGAATCGAAGGGGAGGGGAGGAGAAGCAATGAGAGAATCAGGCTGTTCCTTCACCCCGACCCCTGCTCAGTCCCCTTTAAACAGGGAAACCAATGCCGCAGATTTCTGAATGGCTGCTCCCCCCCTCCTCCCTGCCTACTCACTTCCCAGCCAATCAGCTGATGTACTGGAATTGCAGCAGTCAGCCTCGCTGCTGATTTTTAAAGGAACCACAGCCCTAGAAACCATTTCAGGCTTTCTCTTGCTTACAAAAGGAAAACTTTTTGCTACTGCGTTCTAGGGATAGAAGGTTGCTCCCCCGCTTCTGCATTTTCAGAGCTTCCCTCTAACATGGAACTAAGCCATGATGATGTGAATGCTCAGAACCAGAAGCTGCCTGCAGCAGAACATGCAATATCCTCCTTGTAATGTAAGAACTAATAGAGTCACAAAAATGGCATGCAGATACACAAAGCAAAGATGCATGCACCCGGAGCTGAAAGGAGAATTTCATTCACATTTCAGCCTTGGTGAATCAACCACAGAAGCATGAATGGAAAGGAAGTCACAATAAGCATCTTGAACTCATAGTTCTGCAGCTTTAGGCAGGTGCCAGAAGCCTATTCAGCCTCAGACAGGCAAGGCTGTGCCACTAGAAGCCCAAAATCTGTCAGAGAAAGTTCCTGGGATGGGGATCTGCTCACAAAAAGGTGCCTCCCCTCCAAACCAGAAAACAGAGACAGATGAACTGGGTGGATTGCCCACCCCATGACCTCTGTATGCCATGAAAGGCAGCAGTGAGCCACAATTGCGGCATCCTAAAAATGGACTTCCCATTTGATTTTCAGTGGCTCCCCCCGCCTCCCCCATAAAGCCTAAGCTCACACTGCTCTGTTTTTAATCCCCCTTCTTCAGGGAGGGTTGTCAAGGACTTTTGGTGGGGGGCTCCTTTCCCAGCTAAGGAAGTGAAGACTGGCTATGGAAGGGTGCCACAGAGATACATGGGGGGAGGTGTTAGGCCAAGGCTTTCATCTGTACAAGTTTAATTATAACTCTGCAGCTGCAAGCTCTCTGCTCCTCATGAAGAGCAGGAGGGGAAAGAGAAGTGAGAGAGAAAGAGATAGCGATGGAATTAAAGGGCTTGGAGGCCCTGTGCCAAAAATATTCAGGAGAACCCTCCCCCCCATCTTCCTGACCCACAAGCCATGCTTCATTATTAAGGAAAGTCAGCTTCAGATAAATGCAGCCCCCTCCTTTCTACTTTACCTTGTCCTATCCATGCCCATATTGCCCTTCCTACCCCATCTTGTTGTATGCCATACGGGGAGGATCCTGTATTAAACCATGGCCGAATACAACCCATCCAGGCAGTAACAGCCACTATCTCAAAGCAATTGCTGTGATTTGGTGGCATGAACAGCAAGATAATCTAACAGACAGGCAGCACAATGAACAATTGCATTCTACCTATATAACAGCAAGCGTTATTATCAAGTGGGGCCACAGAATAGTGAACAACCTGCTCTGTATTGCAGGTTGAAGTTGTAAGCACACAGAAGTTTGCAAATCATCTGGGAGGCACTTGGGGAGGGGGCTGTGCATCAGTGGTAATATATCTGCTTTGCATGAAGAAGGTCCCAGGTTCAGTCTCTGGCATCTTTTATTAAAAGGATCAGGTGAAGTGAAAAACCTCTGCCTGAATCCCTGGAGAGCTGCTTCCAGCCACGGTAGACAACAGTAATCCAGATAGACCACTAGTCAGTATAAAGCAGCTTCATGCGAATGTGTTTTGGTATACAGCACTGCCTCACACAGCTCAGAAGGAGGCCCACTGAGGACAGTGGGGGTCTACTCACAAGTAAATCTGCACAGAATTACACATTAATGGTGAAAATGCCATCAGGCTTAGAAGAATCCTCTGACACACTTTTCTTAAAATGTTTTGCTCTGTGAGCTACACAGATGCCATCAATAAGAGCATTATTTTCAGTCTCTTTCCATGGCATTGTGGATACTTCCCTTAGGAGAAGTCAACTTGTTTACTCCAACTAAAATGAAAGCAACATTTGGCTGAAGATAGCAACAGCCCTGAATGCTTACCCTTTTAAACATTTGAAGTGCTTCACATACAAGGCTAGATGGCCATCTGACAGCAATGAAGATCCTGTGAATTTAGGGGGAGGTGTTTGTGAGTTTCCTGCATTGTGCAGGGGGTTGGACTAGATGACCCTAGAGGTTCCTTCCAATTTTATAATTCTATGATTATTGTACTGTAATCCTTACAACAACCCTAAAAAGCAGGTTTATCATCCCCTTACTGCAGATGAAAGTCTGAAACATAGAAATTTGCCTACAGTTTCAATTTACTTTGGCAACCATTTGCAAGTGAGTTTTGCCATTTTATACAGTAAAACCCAGTTGCAAAGTGCATTGAAAATGGGTTGAAAGTGCATTATTGTGTGTGTGAAAGTGTGTAAGTCTGCGTCAAGATTTGAACTGGAGGCTTTACTACTGCACTAGACTAGCTTATCCAAGTTCTTGGCGACAATCTTGAACCAGTTCAAAAAGGTTCAATAACCTAAAGGCTGCTATGCATCAATGCAGAGGCCCACGTACTGTGCGTAGACAGCCGATTCAGTGGGAACAGACTAAATGGAGTGAAGAAAATCTGCTCTCCTTAGCTGGTTTTGACTTGCTTGCATTTCTTGCTTCTACTGGAAATTTCAGGCAGTAGCTCTTCTCAAACTCTCTGTGGGTTAACCTCAGCTGGACATATCTGCTCCACCTGAGCAGGATGAAACAGCATCTCCTAGGCAATTTGCAAGTCCCCCTGTGCAACATACTTCCACCAGCAATGTGCAGCTGGTAGGTGGAAGAGAAGTATTTTTTTTCACTGAGCTCCTGCACTACACTGGGAAAATGTCAAGATAATTAAGCCCATAGCTGCAGCCCCCATTTCACTGCAGCCTCTTATGCAGAATACTTTGCTTAACAGTAAATCTAGTCATGGGCAAGAATAATGGCTGCTAAGAGGTAATCATATGAACATATGAACATATGAAGCTGCCTTATACTGAATCAGACCCTTGGTCCATCAAAGTCAGTATTGTCTTCTCAGACTGGCAGTGGCTCTCCAGGGTCTCAAGCTGAGGTTTTTCACACCTATTTGCCTGGACCCTTTTTTGGAGATGCCGGGGATTGAACCTGGGACCTTCTGCTTCCCAAGCAGAGGCTCTACCACTGAGCCACAGTCCCTCCCCTAATCAAATTCTCACAGACACTGTTTCCTGCTCAGAACTCAAGATACCTTCGCCTCCTGCTCCCCACTGCTAGTTGCTCTGTAATAAACCAACACAAAACTACAGTTCACCAACAATGTTCCCTCAAGCTGCAGAGTCTTGTGAGCAAAAATTCTACTTTGTGAGCTAGTGGCATTAAAGTTGTGAGCTACTGGAATTAAATGTGTGAGCTACTGCATAAATTAGTGTGCTTTGGGGTCATCCTTCCTGAGCCAAGACAAAAATGTCTGAACTGGAGGCTAAAAATCTGTGAGCTAGCTCACACTAACTCAGCTTAGAGGGAACACAGTTCACCAATCACCCAGTTACCAGGCCCAGAAAGCATCTGTCAGCAAGGCACTGGGGCTAGCAGGCCTTGAAATACAGGGCAGGGCCTTGTTGTCTTTGCCCCTGCACATCCAGGCTGGACACACAGCTGAACTCTCACTCTCTTCCTTGCCTTTGGATAGGAGAACACACAAGCAATTATTGCTATCACCTCCCTGACTTAGGCATTCGTGGCTGCAAGTGGCCTGGAATTATCTCTTTGGTTCTGTACCAAGGGACCATATCAGTGCACACCCCTGACTACATCTTGGAAATTTCAGGTCCCATATATTGGCAAGAGCTGTAAGCTCCAGGGTCAGGAGATGGTATGCAAGGAGAAAAGGACGGATCAGGCAACATATTCATAAGCCTTATTTGCTTGGCTGTGCCAACAGGTGAGGGGCAAGTTATGCCCTCAGTCCTCCAGGCACAAAGACAGCACACAAGAAAATCCTTATCCAGCCTCATGAAAATGGCTGCTATGCTGTCCCTTGCTTCCTTCACCTGGACACTAGATTGCCTCAGCCAGCCGCCAGTATAACATGGATATAGGAGCTGGACACATATGAAGGATTCCCAGGACCCAAATCACAAAAATGCCCTCTCCTTCCCCCCCTTCCCCCCGCACTTCAGCCTGGGCTCGCAGATTGGGCCCAGCCACAGCCTGTCTCCTGGCTTGATGCAGACAGCAGCTGGGTTGCTAGGCAGCAGCAGGAACATGTCAGAAGGGGAAATGAGCCCACGTGATTCAGCAAAGCTTTGGGGATCCATTCGTTGCCTAAGAACCAATCCCTCACCACCTCCAAGTGCATAACCCCGCATCCCCTGGTCTCTCCTAGCCCAGTCAATGCCCTCTACCTTTGCCTGTGTCTGCTCCGAAATCAAGTAAAGTGGGCATAGTAACAGTATATGAATTTTCTGCCTAGTTAGGACAACCTGACTGGTTATGTGCCCCATCAGTTTTGGGCTCCCCTCTCCAAATCCAGCACTTTGAACAAAGATCCATCCTGCTGGGTACAAGCGCCTTACCTCCCTAATGGACTCAAAACATGGCACTGCTGCCAAAAATGCCACACAGCATGCATAATTAGCATGTGGAATCCACTGCCACAAGATGGAGGGGTGGCCTCTAACTTATATGGCTTTTTTTTAAAGGATCAGACAAATTCATGGAAGGGTAAGTCTCCCTGTAGCTGTTAGCCCTGACAGATAATTCACAAATGACCTTTCAAGTTGTCAGCAATTACTCTGTGTTGTAGCTTACCAGAGATCACCATAAATTCTTGCCTGTGATGAATAACTTTTCATGCTTGGAACAGTTTGATGCATTGAGGCAAGAAGAAAAATGTGCATCTTTGGGAGGATATCCACCGTAAAGGTACTTTGTGTTTTGCTTTAACAGTACAACCCTCTCTCACTCTCTCTTCAGGGGTGAAACCAGTGTTCCTATGACTACCAGATGTTGGTAGAAGCAAAAGGGGATTTGTGTTTCCACCCTTCTCTGCTTGTGAGCTTTCCAGGAACATCTGGCTGGCCACCACTGAAGGGGGGGGGGAGAGAGAGAAAGAGACCCTTGATCTGATCCAGCATATGCTGTTCTTGTAGTAATACTAATTGTAATCCAAGAGTCTCCGAATGAGCTGAGTAACACTGACTTCAGAAATACTGATGCAGCCTCTCAATGGAATGTCAGAACAGTATCAGGTTTCAGTACCCACTGCCATGGAAGCTTGCTGAGTGACCATGGGACAGTCCCTCTCTCTCTCTCAGTCTAACCTCCAAGACAGGGTTGTTCTGAGGATAAAGTGGAGGAGAAGACAACAATATAAGCCACTCTGGGTCCCCACAGGAGAGAAAGGTGGGGTATCAATGAAATAAATGGATCTCTACTTTAAAAATGCACACTGCATGTTTGAGGGCAACCCTGGGCCTCTACCCCCACATATACCATGCAGACAGGAAGTTATCAATGATCTGAATCAAAGGGAGCTCTGGAGTGAGCAACGGTATGAGCACCAGGGAGATTTCTCCTGTTTGCCCCCTGCTCCAGAGAAATTCATGACAAGGAAGACTGAAGTAGTCATAGGCACTTGCTTAGAACTTCTCCTGCACAAGGCTCTGAAAGGCATGTTCAGCATTTGTGTAGTCTCCATCCACTTCCATTAGGGTTGAATATCTGTCTGTCTGTCTAATTCAGTTTGCATCCTGCCCATCCCGCAAGGAGGCTCAAGGTGGGTTCCATCATAAAATTCACAGTATTAAACAAATCAACAAATATATCTACAAACAGCAAGTAGCATAACACATGACTGATGCCTTAGCAGACCTCTACAAGAATCAATTGGATCCCAGGTGGTTGTTTGGATCTGATGTCACTGGACGGGAGGCCAGTTAAAAATGGGCAACCACTGCCTCAACGAAAAGCCTGGTGGAAGAGCTCCATCTTGCAGGCCCTGATCTCTAATGGAAGCTCATTTCATCAGGTGGAACCCAGGGAAGAAAAAGCCCTGTCCCTAGCTAGGGCTGGGGACCACCAGGAGATGTTGATTGATAGATCATAAATTCCTATAGGGCTCATATGGAGAGAGGCGGTCTGAAGAAATGCCCCTGGTGCTTATTTGTGCTGCTGAGCAAGGGTACGATCACAAACACACTGCCATGAACAGCCCTCTTCTTTTAACCAGCATGCCAGCCCACAGACAGCTCCTTTGGAGGCAGAAGACCCACAATGTAGCAGTGCTGCTGCTTTGGCAAGGGATTTAGAGAGGCCAATATGAACACCCCAAATGGAGCACTAACCTCTCCCCCATCCAGCTCCCATCCCTCCTCTGTCCTAAGCCTCACCTTGGGTAAAGTGCTGCAGATGCCCACCACCAGGCTGTGCACTCTGGCTGGCGGCTCAGTCCTCCTCTCGGTCACTCTCACCAGCCGTGGCGCTTGCCCCAAGTCCTGGCTCCAAGCAGCTCGCCCCTGTAGCTCTCCCTGAAATGAGACAGGATGATGAAGGCACAGGGAGAAGCCCAGAAACCATGGTGAGGGAAGTGGCTTCCGCTGCAAGCAAGAAGCATGTATCATGACTAGGCTGCAGGCTATTGCTGCCCCCACATAGCACCGGCAGCTGTTAGAGACTTGGTAGAGCAGGGCTCTTCAAGGACATGAGCAACAGGAATGGCCACATGGCTCAGCAGGCAAGAAGCCACGCTTGTGCTGTGCACAGAGGATCAGTCCCTTGAGCTCTGAACTAACTGAGTGGATTAACTTCCACCCCCCCCCCCATTGCATATACAAAAGCTCCATTCAATTCATAAGTATGACCTAGGCGGGGAAAGGGAAGAGGGGAATTCAAGCCTTGACCTGGAGCAAAAATAATACAATGCTCAGCATTTATGCAGCATTTTCAAGTGTTTAAACAAAGTCATATAATTATCTTGTTAACCCCTACAACAACTCTGTAAGGTATGCCAATCTTATCCCCCTATTGCAGATAAGGAGAGGCTGAGAAACAATGTCTTCCATACGGCCACCTGGTGAGTTCATGGCAAAGGCAGGATTCGCACCAGGGAAGTTCCTGGATCTGTATCTCAACCACAGCACCATGCCAGTTCAGTGCGGTGCAATACAGGCAAGACTACTCCATGCTTTAACATAAACAAAAAAGCTCCAAGAAAAGCTGGATTTTGCATGTATTTCCTTACTTTGTATAACTTACTCTGCTTCTGATAGTCACATGAAAAGGTAACACAGGGCACTAACGCTTTCCCCAAAGGAAATTCCATTGACTCGTCTGGATTTGAAAATTTAATCACACTTCACCCCCCCCCCCACTTTTGAAAGCATATCTTTTCTAGCATATCTAAAAAATATTTTTAAAAGAATGTTGAGATGTTCAGGATACTGAATTCTACTTCAGAAACCAAATTGTGTGGATTTTTTTGGCTTGTGCAGAATCACAGAATGCATACAATCCTAGCCAAAGGTTGAATTTATTTTTAAAAGCCCAGGCCAGGCAATGCAAAGGCCATTGACACAGCTACTACGCAGGGGTAAAAGTAGTGCTAGGCAGATTGTAGGCACCACCTCCAGCAGATGATCAAAGGAGCTGCTCTTCTCAAAACAAAACATGGTGATTCTACTATAAAAGGGAAATGAAGCTTGTTCTCTAATGATTATTTATATGCTGTTTCCTCCAAGGTTCAAAGTAGCTCACAAATCTATTTAAAAGCAATCATTGTGCAAAAATAAAAACACAGTAAAACTATTTACTAGTAGAAGAACTATAAACAGTGGCCATACTAGTGTGCAAACCCAGCAGGAGGAGATGCATCCATAGGGCAACCAAATCATAACCATAGCAACAACCTGAAACAACCAAGTTTTCATATAAGCAAAAACAAAGGAGATGCCAATCAAATCTCATATCAGGGCACCACCACCAAGAAGGCCCTGGTACTAGGCACCACCCACTTAAAGGTTGAGACACCAGGAGAA
Organism: Heteronotia binoei; assembly: GCF_032191835.1. NCBI lineage: Eukaryota > Metazoa > Chordata > Lepidosauria > Squamata > Gekkonidae > Heteronotia > Heteronotia binoei. Next base: position 46,908,741 of record NC_083233.1, read on the forward strand.
CGGACTGTCCACAAAAGATGGGCAGGTTCATATGAGGAAAGAATGTCCTCCAGATATCCTGCAGAACTTTAAAGGTCAACAGCAGCACCCTGACATACCCAGAACCAAGCTAGTAGCCAAGCTAGCAGCTCTTTCAGCACAGAAGTAAAGTGAGTTCTGCAGTGTGTGACTGTCAGCACCCTCTCTACAGTGCTTTCAACGGGCAGAAGTCGCCTAGAGAATGTGTGTCACCAATCCAGACAACAGAGCATTCCAGTAGGAGCTGTTTACCCACTTCTACATCGAGACAAGGGAGGGAGACTTGGATCCTGGGAAATGGCAGCTGTACTATAAACCCAGGGTCCAGCAGCAGGGCTCTCAGCCCCCCCCCAGTTTTAACACAGAATAAGTGCTGATCTGGTGGGATAGTATTTCTCACTGCTTTGAAAAAGGGCAAGCCAGTCCATTCAGCATGGCCTGGACATCTATAGTTTTTTGTTGTTTTTTTTAACAAAGAGAGGGTTGCCTTTGGTGCCCTCCAGTGACCAGTTTACAAATTGCAACCAACTCTGCCTGGAAACAGGCAACTGTTTTTCAAGAGAGTTAAAAGTGGTGTAACAAAAGCATCAGACAAGGCATTAATTTCTTTCATCCTGCCATTGTCCCAGGTCAAACAGGTTTTTTCTTTTTCTTTTTCAAGCAGTACAAAACCTGCAGAACTGGTGCAGGAAGACAACAGCAACTCACTTCAGCACCCCACCTTCCACTCTGTCATCTGTTCCCAGCTTCTCTTTAAGGAATAAATGGTTTATTTGAACCCAGACCGAGCTGCAGAAACTTGCTGTCAAGAACATGAGCAGCATCAGACACAAGTAATGAAAATATTAACATCTCCCCAAGATGTGCGAAGGTGAGTGTCAACAAGAGAGCTGTGGAACTCACTGCCCTAAGATGTCATCCTGCCACCAGAAAGACTAAGCTATGGGAAATGATGAAGACCCCACTCTTTCATGGAGGTTTTATGATGTGAGGCTGCAAAAAGTTAGACTCTTCCACTGCAGGTTTTTTGGGATGCTGCAAGTGACTTTAGGATAGTTTATACTTTTAACTTCTTACTCTAACCTCCAAAGAAAGCACAGCTATAGATAAATCTTAGCAAATAAATAAAACAAACAGAGAAAAGAGTCTCATTGAACTAGCCTAGGAAAACAGCCATCAGCTCCAGGGCTTCTGGACAGTTTGCCATACCGGGGCCACCCCAAATCCCCAGAACAACTCTTCAAGCTTCCCCAGATAGGGTTACTAGTCAGTCTGTAGAAAGATGGTCTTGCCCTCTAAATAGAGGTTTAGTATAAGGAAAGGAGCCGTTGAAGCGTTTCATGGCATTAAGGCAAACAAGCCTCTATGAGACAGGACATTTTTCTCCAGACCAGTTGACAACCATATCCCTGATGTTAACCAACCCAAGCAGAGGAGTTGGTATAAGGCTCCCCATTTAAAAGCCAGCCAGCAAAAATAATAACAGAAGAGAGGAGCAGAACCACCAGAGACAAGAGGGACCTAGCTCAGCTCAGCCTCTTACTTGGGGAATAAAACAAACCATTCAATCCGTACAGGTGGGGTGGTGAGACCAAGCAGGAAGGTGGTGCGGTGTGTTGCTTCTCCAAATTGCAGAAGCTCCATTTTCAGCAGAGCTTGGGGTGAGATGGGGAACTCAAGGGTGATCCCAGGAGAAGCCCACCCTCTCACCTGCAGAGCAAGTTTGTGATGGCTTTGGTCATCCAAAGAGCCCTTGGTGCCTGCATAGTGCTGGTTCCAAGATGTACAAGGTTCCAGATTCGGCGTTCCATCCTGTTTACCAGCAGAAAACAAGCTCAGCTCGTAACACTCCTGGATATCTGAAAAGACAGGCCAAGAAACACCCATGGGATAGGAGAAAAGCCACTCTGCCAGCCTAGATAGACCCTTCCCTGCCTATAGCCTATACAGTACAAGGACTCACACACACGAACACAGCGAAAGATATAGGATCTGGAGCTTGTCCTGACAGTCCTGACAGTCAGTTGGGAGACTGATCAAGTCTGATGGGCTTTGCACACAAAGCTTCAGAGAACAGTGCGAAACAGCCAAGCCAGTAGCCAGAGCAGTACCTCACTGGGATTTCCCGCCCCCCTTCACAACTGCTGCTCAACATTTGTAAATAGCAGGGACTCCAAGGGAAATCCCTGCTCTTGCAGTTTGCAGTTGCAAAGGACACTATTTATTGTTAAACTTATACAAATTATTCTCTTGCCCCCTTCCTCAATTTCTTCCATCAAAATCGGATGCAAAATCTGATTCCAACCCTCAGCTGAGGTGAACAACTCTTTTCCCTTATAAAATTCAGCCAGATCCCACTCCAGAATGGGTCAGCCTGTATATGTGTGCAGAGCTCACCCACCCAACAACCCTGTAGTGGGAATCAGCAAGCCAGGCCTTCCTTGTGGGGGCTCACCTAGAACAGGATCAGGTCTGGCCAGCAGAGGGGACACAGACCCCCCACTTTCAGGCTGGGGGGATGGTCTGCAGACCCACCACTGCTGTTACTAATGCAAGGCAAAGGGAACCGCCTGGCGCCCAACCAAGTCAGCCAGGGAAAGCTGGGAGGAGGAGGGAGGTGGAGGCCCAGGCATTTCCTCTGTGTGCAAGGCCAGGGTCTCACATTCCTGAGCAGAAGCAGCAGCTGCGGGCTGTTTCACTCCAGCCAGACATATCCTGCCCCCGTGCGCTCATGTCTCTGTCTGAATCAGGCAGAGCTACATCCCTCGCCCAGCCAACTCAAGAGGTTCCATAAGAAGTTAAGCAGATCTGGGCCTCACAGTTACTGCATAGAAGACCCCCACACACATGCCACCCTGAAAAATAGTCTGCCTCTTTCCCAGATGCACCCTCTCTCCAGGTGATCTGTGTCAATTGGCAGGCCCTTTCATTTCCAATAAGGCTTCTATGCTAAGTGAAGCTCCCTGCTCAGTCCTGGTGTTATGAAAAATGAAGTACAGAGATGCAACCTGGGAAATTACAAGTCCTTTTTCTCCTGGGATACTCTCAGCTCCCTTCAAACTTTTTTCAATGAAGGCATTGGCTTGACCCCAACAGTAAATGAAACCCAAGACCATGGATTGGTGTTTGCTCCCGCCTCTTTTGATGCCCTTCCTTCTATCTTTTTTGCCTTCCTTACATTGGAAATTTAGGCTGTAAGCTTCCAGAGGGCCAAGAGCTATTGTTCAGTGTCAAGGAACTCTGTAATGTATCCTGAACACAGGCAGCTCTGCATGAGCCAGTTACAAACATTCCATTGTGCTTCAGCATGACTAACAAGCAGAAGCCAGGCTATGCAGATAAAGAAGGAGGGCTAAGCAGATAGGAGCAAAAATTCATTCCGTAAATGGAGAATATTACTAAGGGAAATTTTTAGCCGCCATCCCACTGGTGTTCCCAAGTGCACCACTAAATAAATGAATGGCCACAATACTCAATCTAAGCTGTGGAGACTTGTGAGCAAAAACTCTGCTTTGTGAGTTACTGGCATTCAAGTTATGAGCTGCTGCATAAATTAGTTTGCTCTGGGGCCAATTTTCCCTGACCAAAGACAAAAATGTGTGAGCTGGAAGCTAAAAAACTGTGAGCTAGCTCACATTAACTCAGCTTAGAGAGAACACCGGCCACAGTTCATTTCTACTGCAAGCAGGGCTTTTTCTCTCTTTTTTTAGCAGGAACGCAGTTCTGGATGGCTTGGCATCAGGGTGTGTGGCCTAATATGCAAATAAGTTCCTGCTTGGCTTTTTCTACCAAAAATAACCCCTGTGTGAGACAATGGTGACATCAGGGGTGTGGACTAATATGCAAATTAGTTCCCGCTGGGCTTTTTCTAAAAAAAAAAAGCCCTGACTGCAAGCCACTCCACTTGGGGAGCAGATGTGCCAATGAATGGGGAATCCAGGTGAGGAAAATATTCTATCCTCCTCTTCCTCAAACTTGATGGATCAATTGCTAGTCAATAATAACCATTCTGGTAAATTGCATGGAAACCGCTCAGTCCTTGTATGACTGCCATGGTGGATCCTTCCCTAGGGTCCTACCAGGCAGACAGATTTCCTGACCCCATTCATGACCTCAAATGATTGCAGGTGCTCTGGCTGTCTGCAGCTGGGGGCCTCCCTTACCCAGAAGTGCCTGGAAGAGCTCACTCTGGAAGACGTGCACCACTTTTCCAATTGACTCATGCAGAGGCTGTTCCTCCGGAGACTGCAAGATCCCCTGGTATCGGGCCAGGATCTCCACAGCCCGCTGCGTATCTGTCAAGATAAGGTCAGAGCTTGAAAGCAAAAAGTTTGTGTATAACCAGATGCAGTCAAATCACCCAGCATCCTTTAGCTCAGCAGCGCCCATGTTGTCTGCCCCCAAGCATCTGCCAATTCAGAGGAATATTACCTTGGAATATGGAGGTTCCATTTAACTACATTGGCTAATAACTGATAGACCCCTCTACTGTGAATTTGTCTTAAACATGTTTTTAAGCCATCTCATAGCCACAGTACACAGTGCAGGGGTTTATGTATAGCTTTTCCCCAACGCATTTTTAAAAAGCAAAATGCACTAAATTTAAGACTGAAGCTCAGAGCAGATGAAGGATGGTTGCTTAATCCTCTGTTTGCAGTTTTTCCTATCCAAAACCTCTCCTGCACAAACATCTTCTCTCTCTGCAGGGAATATAGGCACTGGTCTTTTCATCTGTGGTAGGAAAACAGCTAAAGAGTGGTTTCTCAGTAGAAAAGGCTTCCTTGGGAGGTGATGGGCTCACCTTCTTAGGAGGCTTTTAAACAGAGTCTGGATGGCCATCTGACAGCAATGCTGATTCTGTGAGCTTAGGCAGATCATGAGTGGGAGGGCAGGAGAGGTTGCATCGCTGCTTGGTTCTTGTGACCCTTTCTTGCATGCCCAGGGAAATGCTGTTTACCACTTTGGGGTCAGCCAGTAATTTTTCTCCAGGCCACATTGGCCAGGGATCCTGGAGGATTATTTTGTTGTTGTTGTTGTTGTTGTGCCATCTTCTGGACATGGAGCAGAGGTCACTGTGTGTGGGGGAGAGGTATTTGTAGGCTTCCTGCATTGTGCAGGGGATTGGACTAGATGACCCTGGAGGTCCCTTCCAATTCTATGATTCTAGTGTTGTGATCACACACACTAAATAATGCTCTTGCAGTGCCCTTTCCAACTCGATATTGCCAGTTCACAGAATAAAATCCAGTTGGAAAGTGCATTGAAAGAGGATTGAAAATGCATTATTTAGTATGTGTAATTGCAGCCTATGATTCTAAAGGGAACTATCTTTAATGTAAAAAAGGGCCAGCCAAGGAAGTGTTAAGTGACTCTTTCACAGCTACCCTTTTCCTCCTAGATGCAGCCTCAATTGTCTGATTTCCACTTTAAAAACTGTGCAGGGGATTTTACATGAACTCCAGGGCAAAACTGGCAGCCATCATTGCATCTAGTGATTTCCAGGAGTTAATTGTGGATGTTGTGAAACAGTTACTTCATTTGGTCTGCCCTGACCCCCTGACCTTGCTAATCAATTTCATGAGATGACCCTTCAGTTCTAGCAGTGAGTGAACCTGGAAACAACTGTTACATTCTTATTACTTACTCTGCAACATTAACACAAAATGTGCTTTTTATTGCTATTTGCTCACCCCACATGCTTCTTAATTTTAATATTACAAAAAGCCCAAAGCATCTCTCTTTTGGGAAGTGCTGAAATCAGCACCAGGAGCTATGGGTCAAAAGAACAGGAAACTACTGCAGGCCCTGCTTCATAGTAACCTAAATTCTGCTGTCAACAAGATGGCTTGACCCAGCAAGGCCCATCTCCTCACACCAATTTACCAGGGCTTCCCTTTGTGAGGGAGGCAGCCCTAAAACAAAGGGTGATTGTAAAAGGCCCCCTGAGGGAGGTGGAAGCAATGAGGCAGGCAGCTAGGCCCATCCCTTGCCCTAGAGCTGCCTATTTCCCAGCAGGGGTCCAGTTCCTAAACAAGCATCCTGTGTCTGCTCTGGTCAGGGGCCTCCAAATCATCAACTGGTCTTATCAAGACCCTCCTCACCAGGACCAAAGGAAAGAGAAGCACTTTTCAAAACTGTCTAATTTGGCAAGAATTGTCTCCATGGCTGCCAGCAGAGCTTGTTTTGAGCAGAAACGCACAGGAACACAGTTCCGGCCAGCTTGATGTCAGGGGGGGGGGGTGGCCTAATATGCAAATTAGTTCCTGCTGGGCTTTTTCTACCAAAAAAGTCCAGGCTGCTGCTAGTAACCACCTACTGCTAGCAACCACTGCCTTGGACTTGGGGCATAATGCAATGCTGCGGCCATGTGAACAGTCATCCAGGGTAGCCTGAGAATGCCCCTGGGACAGGCCTGCAGACCAACAACACTCTAGTAACCGGGTGAAGCCTCACTCCAGCTAAACTTCCGAAACAGCTCAGCCTCCTCCATGAAGCGTTTCTGCAGCTGCCAGATACAAGCCAGCCTAGGCTACATTCCAGAGTCTGCCTAGCTGGGCTGAGCCAGCCTAGGACGCCGCTCCACGGGGGAGAAGTTCCGCCCGTGAAAGCGTAACGGTCAGAAGAGGGTAGAAGCTGCTTCTTGCCCAGAGCTCCCTTGTCCCTGCAAAGGGCACAACAGCACGGAGCGACACTGTGACCAAGGAGCGAGAGAGAAAGGGTTAACCGCGGAGAGCATCAACTTCTCTCCCGGAGTCAAGAGGCGCCCCTGCATCTCCAAGCTGGTGCTGTTGTGCCGGCTGAATTGCACAGCGCAGGGGTCCCTCCCGGGGGGCGGGGGAAGGCCCAAGACGGGACGGCCGAAGTTACCAACCACGGCTGCAGGATAAGCAGTTTTAAACTGTCCCGGCTGCTGAATGTCCTCTTGTCGCGCCACCCGCTCCACAGGGAGGAACAAGCGACAGACACATGCCTGTGGCTGACGAAGGCAAAGAAACCGCCTGACTCGAGCAAAGTAGAAGAGCTGCCCCGGGAACCGTCTGTTGGCTGTAGCGGCCCGGCCAGCCGTCTGCATGCCTCCCCCGCGCCCCCTTACCTCTCCGGCTGAACATGGCCCCGGGCGGGGCGCCGCCAGCCCCCAGACGGCGAGGCCAACGAGCAGCGCTCCTTTGAAGGGGCCGGGCCGGCCGGAGGGCGGAGATGGCAATGGGGGAAGGGGCCGGACTCAGCCTCTCGGGGCGGGAGAGACTCGCAGTCCAGTCGGGAGCGCACCAGGGGGACGGAAGTACGAAGCGCCAAGTCCGCCTTCGCCCTTGCTCGCCTGCCCCCGGCAGCATAAGGACTAGGAACGCGACTCTTTGAAAGGAAGCGAACTTTTGTGTTGCGTCCTTGCACGGCCTGAACTGCAGTCAACCACTTCGTCCAAGGCACAGCCGGTTCGTTCCTCCACACTGTTACGGGGAGGGGTTGAATACAAGAAAAAGACCTGAGAAGCTCCCCCCACTCCCATGTCCCCTTGGACAGTTAGGGAACTTGCTCCCGTGCACAGCTCGCCAAGCGCAGCTCTTCTCGGGTACCCCCGCAGCCTTGTAAAAAGGCCCGAGGGGAGCATCTCATGGAGGAGGGCGGGCGGAGCCTGGCTGGGGAACTTGGAGCTGAACTTGAGGCCTGTACCGCGCCCTGCAATTGCCCTTCTCCAGGATGTGGCTGTCCAGAGAAAGGCGGGAACTGAGAATACGGAAATGCCCTTTGCAGAAACCCGTTGATTCCCTCAAATGCTATTGGCAATTCTTGGTACATGATTTCTTTATCCCATTTAAAATGTTAACTGTTTGCTAGACTACAATGGGTGCACCTGCTCTTTTCCGTGCATATAAGTGCAAAGCGAAGAGAGGACTTACCTGGGAAAGGAAGATGCATGTTTTGAGTATAAAGTTTGGAATTGTAGCTAGACCTGTGCTTAATATAAATTAAAAATAACCAGGGGTGGGAACAATGGTGTACATTAGAGGGATTTGAGAAACAGTTTGTGCACACATTTTCTAAAAAGCATATTTTACTGGTAAAATACACTTTTAGGTATCTTGTTGCAATGGACTTTGCATCTATACTTGCATTTCTTTGCAGTTCATTCTGAAACCTCAAGCAACATTGCAGTCCTTTGCAACTTCCGTGGAATGTATGTGGGGAGGTGTCAAGCTGCTCTTAGAACTTGAAAAACATGAATATTCTCTTGCAAATACTGGTCATGCAGAGAATGCATATTCACACTTCATTTGGCCTGTTATCACTTTCACTCATTCCCAGCCAGGAAAGCTACATGAAACCCCCTGCAAAAAGCTAGAGAGAGAAAGAAGGAAGAGGTCATGGGGTCAGATATCTTTCTAAACTTGGTTTAGAAATGCATTCAAAGCCTCAGGGAGAAAGATGAGACCCACAAAACCCTATGCCAGAGCATTTCCAAAAGATGGCTGTCCAGTTTCTTCTTGAAGAGCTTCAAAGTGACAAAATCTCCCCACACCCCCCCCCCCCTGTGATTGGTTCCATTGTCAAACTACTGTTATAAATTTTCACCAACTTGCCCTTTTGTAACAAGCCAATTCGATCTTATCTTGCCTTCTGGGACAGCAGTGAACAGGTCTTCCCCATCTTCTACCAGTTTCCCCTTCAGGTATTTAAAGAACTTTCACATGTCTCCCTTTGACCATCTTTTCCAAGTTAAATATACCTAGTTCCTTCAAGTTTTCCTCAGATAACTTGTGTATGGTTTTTTAGGGGGTGTACAATTGAGATTTATAAAATTATTAAAGTAGTAAACAGAGTGACATTTCCCCCTCCAAGAGCTAAAGGTCACTGACTGCAACTGGCAGGTACTTAGATTCCAGCTAGCTTTTTGAGACGGAACCCCTGATAACATCAATAACACCGAGCCATCTTATACACAATTTGATTATATTATAATGTTATATTGCTTTATTGGTTTTACTGTTTAAATTATTAATTATATTATATATTGTTTTATTGTATCATGGTTTTACCATGTCTTGTTAGCCGCCCTGAGCCTGCCTTGGCAGGGAGGGCGGGATATAAATAAAAGTTTATTATTATTATTAAGTACCTGATGCTGAAATTTGTTTTTATGAGGTCAACCAGCATACGCTTTTAGGTATCTGCTGTAGTGGAGAGAAAATAGTCCCCCAATCATGGCTAATTGGACACACTAAAGCACAGCTAACAGAACCCTCGCGCATTATTTCAGTCCCAAAGCATATTTGCAGTGACATTTTCTTACCAAGCAGACAGAAAGGCCACGGGGACTTTGCTGTCAAACCCCACCATTTAGCTGGCAGCTACCTCTGTTCTGCACAGCAGTTGATAACATCAAGCAAATAGAGGCTGTTTGACTCTGGAAAAGTTTCCCAGGTTTGCCAGCACAAACTTAAGTGCTAAATGTGAGAATCTTGACAGAAAGGGTGGTGACTGGCCAGCTTTGGGAATTCCAGATTGAGGCAGATTGTTTGCATTCATTCCAGTCTGGTTTCAGGCCCGGTTATGGGACTGAAACAGCCTCATTGCCCTGCCAGATGACCTGCATCAGGAGATGGACAGAGTGCAATTCTGTTGATTCTACTGGACCTCTCATAGGCTTTCGTGACTATCAGTTATGGACTTCCTTTATGACACTGGTACTGAGTAGTTGTGCCTCACACATAAGTTCCAGAATGTGGTGTTGCAGGACTACTGCTTGGTTCCTTGGTCTATAGATCCATAAGGTTTCATCTTGTCTCCTGTGCTTTTAACAACTCCATGAAGCCACTGTGAGAAGTTATCCAGATATGGTGCTGGGAGGGGGGCAACAGTGGGAGGACTTCTAGTGTCCTGGCTCCACTGGTGGACCTCCTGATGGCACCTGGGCTTTTTTGGCCACTATGTGACAGAGAGCATTGGATTGGATGTGCCACTGGCCTGATTCAACATGGCTTCAACATAGAGAGCCATGGATTCAACACAGAGAGCCAGTTTGGTGTAATGGTTAAGTGTGCAGACTCTTATCTGGGAGAACCGGGTTTGATTCCCCACTCCCCCACTTGCAGCTGCTGGAATGGCCTTGGGTCAGCCATAGCTCTCACAGGCTTTGTCCTTGAAAGGACAGCTGCTGTAAGAGCTCTCTCAGCTCCACCTACCTCACAGGGTGTCTGTTGGGGGGGGGGGGTAAAGGAGATTGTGACCACTCTGAGATTCAGAGTATAGGGGGGGATGTAAATCCAATATTTTCTCTTATGTAGAGATCTACTCCTCTGGGGTAAGTTGCCACCAATATGCAGTAGCCACTCAGTTCTATGTCATGCTTCCAGCAGGTCTCAGAAAATCTATGGGATGGATGAGAAGACTAATCATGACAAAACAGAGGAGCTGACCCAGGAACTGGAATATTTCCTGTTATAGATGAGGCTGCACTACCTCAAAGGAGGAGGTTTGTAACTTGAGGATGTTAACGGATCCGGGATACGGATGAACAGGTGGCAACAGTGGTCAGAGAAACCTTTCATCAGCTTTAGGTGGTGAGACCTGTGGACAGTCCTGTGCACAAAAAAGATCTTGCTCCTGCAGGCCCTGGAAACACTTGGATTAGAATACAACAATGCATTCTATGTGGGGCTGTCCTTGAAGACTATCCTGAAGCTACAATTGGTACAAAATGCTGACTGCAGAGAATCATAGCAACCATAACATTCCAGTCTTGTTCCGTTTACACTGGCTTCCAGTTTTCTTCTGAGCCCTATTCAAGGTGCTGGAATTGACCATTAAAGCCCTGAATGGCTTAGGGCCAGAACATCCAAAGGACCACACATTCCTATATGAAGTTACCTGACCACCCCAGTCATCTTCAGAGGACCTGTTTCGGGTGCCTTTGCTATTTGAGGCTGGGTGGGGGTGGGGGATGGCACCCTGAGGAAAGCAGCTTCTCTGCTATGCCACCAAACCACTGGAAGGCCCTTCACAGCAAGGCTTCTCTGTCCCCTCCTATCCTTGTATTCCACCAGCAGCAAACACTTCTTTTTTCTGTTTGCCATTCCCTTCCTAACTAGCTCTTCTCCCTGCTTGTGTGTTTGTTTTAAATGTTCTATGTCTTTTAAGAGCCTGAAATGTTTGCTACCATGGGACCCTGAATTGGGTGGAAAGGTGAAAGAAATGTTTCAGACAAACAAAGCATTCTAATCTCTACCCAGAAGGTGAGGTTATCTTTGGTTATCTTTATCTGAGCCTTTCTTCTTTGCACCAAATGGGTGCTCTGAAGCCCAAGAGTGGAAATGTGATCACGAACAGCACTTGCATATTAGTCTGTTTGGTCCTGAGATGGGTCTTCCAGGCGGTTTCCCACTGGGCTCGGGCTCTGCTTAGCTTAACAGCATACCAGGAATGAGCCTTAATGCTATATGCTGATGTTGTTGTTAAAGGATCTCTTTTGCTACACAAAACACGTGGGGGGTGTCATATCTCCATCAGCTTTGCCCAGCCCTTTAACACCCACCATTGCATTTCTGTTGACCAAGCTGAAGGCACAACAGCCAGAGACTGACAAGACTGAGCTGGTTCCGTGTCAAACAGTTATATTTATAGCAAAAATAGGCTTTGACTTTCTTCCCCATACGGTGTTCCGACCCCCACCCGCCCCAAAAAACATTTACACAGTAAACAGGTTAGCTGATGCCCTGTGTGACAAGCCCACTCCCCGCTTTGCAGTGACCCTCTGGCATCCCTCTGCCAGGCCCCTACAACTCCCACCCCAACCCAAGCCTTCCTAGAGATGCAGCTTCTGTGCTGTGATCCAGGCTATGTGCATGCACAATTACCCACAAAAAGGGTCACCGCTGCAGCATGCCGGCCAGGGGAGTATTCTCTTGGACTTGCAGAGTGGCACATGCCAGCATTAAAAATAGAGCACCAGTCTCCCCCCCCCCCCCCCCAATTCTCTGCTGGCAGAGAGTTCCTAGCGAGAGCACAGATTACAAGAAGCCATCACAGAAGTAGCTTATGTTATCACAACAGACCCTTGGAAGAAGAAAAAAGTCACTGGGGGCACATATTCAAACCCTTGGACACCCCCCTTTCCCTTTGCTGGCTACTGGAAGTATGGAGAAGCCACAGAGAAAATGTCAGATAGGGAGCTGTGTTGATATCAGGGTAGAATGGGGCCTGAAGCTGCTCCCTCCAACTACAGCTCAAACACAAATGGGGTGTGTAGGGGTTAAAGGGCTGTGTGCTGAGCAGGCAGGGGACTTTGGCCAGAGAAAACAGCTAGTGAGGAGGACAAGTGGGAAGGCTCTAACCAGGGAGAGAACTGCAGAGTGACAGGCAGGAGCTCCTGCAAGCAAAGAGTTCTACATACTTCCTCCACACATACATATACATACCCTCTTTTAGACCAAAATAAAGACCAAGAAGAAGGCTGACCAGAACCTTTCCAAGAAGCCATAAGTCACACCACCTTTTCCTCCCACCTTACCCAACATGAGAGTGCCCAAGAGCAAGCTGAGCCATTCCCAATGTGGGTTAAGTTGGCACAATAAGAAGGGACAAGAATGGCATGAGGAGGCAGGGACAGGCCCACCTAATACTGTAATGGATGTTTTAGCAGACAGAGCTCCTGCAGCTGGATCAAGGATGGAAGAGGTGGCTCTGGCTACTTTGCCCTGTGCAGAGAAAGGGGGGGGGGGTCAAATTGTGGCCAGCCACTCTCTTCGGCAGACCAAGCTGCCCATAGGGATGGACAGAAGGGAGGGGAGCCCAACTTCCCACATTGCCAAACTGGACACAAATGTCTTGCACACACAACCTTTGAGAGTTATCTTTCCCCAGAGTCCCAGTTTGGAAATTGCACATGAAAATGGAGGGGAGTTTCTCTCTCCTCACACCCCACAAGGGAAGGGAATGCTGTCAAGTAAACATGGTGGGTGAATGCCATGGTGCATGAGTCCTCAGCCCCAAAGGGGTCCCACCAGCACCCCTTCTAGGAGACCATGTAGTGAGTGATCGCACGAAGAGCATACAGCAATTCAGCTTGAAGCCTGGCCTCCAGGATGAGAAGGTTCATATGGACCTAAGAAGGAAAGAAAGGCAGAAGTCTGACTTGGACAAAGGCACCAATGTGGAAGCCTCCTAACCATCTGTGAGAAGACACACTCATTCATACACTTGACACCTTCAAGTAGGGCTTTTTTTTGTAGCAGGAACTCCTTTGCATATTAGGCCACACACCCCTGATGTAGCCAATCCTCCAAGAGCTCACAGTAGGCCCTGTGCTAAGAGTCCTGTAAGCTCTTGGAAAATTGGCTACTTCAGGGGTGTGTGGCCTATTATGCAAAGGAGTTCCTGCTACAAAAAAAAGCCCTGTCAAGCACTAATCCTGTTCTAGGAGTCTCTCCTGCCTCACTCAACAGCAGTAACAGACATTAAGAATTAAGAGTGGTGTACAAATAAGTAAGATGTCCTTCTCTGGTGTACTGTTCTGAAACAATGAAAATATCACAGCACATTGAGAATTTCAAGGACTCTGATCAAAGCATGATATTTTATCAGGCAAGGCAAAAAAGTACCATCACCCATTTCAACATCCTCAAACCCAGAGGCACGTTGAGGCCCACTTTGTTTAGGCGGGGGGGAAATGGACTAAAATATTTAAAGGAAGAAAAAATATTCATGGACAGCAATTCCCCCACTCTGGCCCAAGGTCTTTAAAACGAAGCCAACCTCTTAAGGAAAAAAAGCATACAGATTAGTCTTTGCTAAGCAGTATATTGAGAGCCACAGATGGCAGAGTTTGTCGCGAAGGAAAGGGGGGAGGGAAGGCGAACAAAGCAGGCCAGAGGACGATGGGTATTTAAGCCCTATATGCTTAACAGTTAAAAGCAAGACTGTATGCCCTGCAAACGGATGGATACCAGATGTCCACTTCTCTGAGATGACTGCTTCCTGCATACTACCCTTAAAGGAGACAGCATTGGCTGCAATCACACACACTAAATAATGTACTTTCAATGCGCTTTCCAACTGAATTTTACTGTGTGAACTGGCAAGATATAGTGGGAAAGTGGATTGGAAGTGCGTTATTAAGTGTGTGTGATCACAGCCATTCTTTGGTCAAAGCTTGGCGTTCTGCTTCTAGCATTGCTGTGCATGCACAACACAAGCCAAGAGGCACTCTTCAGCTGCTGCAACAGCATGGTGTCCCACAACATATCTGGACCAGCTCATTCTCCTCTGTCGTCTCTCACACTCACCTAGTCTAACTAGAGTTCCTATTCACTCAGTGTGGCCACAGTATTCCCAAATAAATACTTATCAGTTCCTGTTTTAGGAGAGGGATGGTTAATTACTGCTTTTCTCTTTGCAGCCAAGGTAACTGCGGATGAAATTTTGCTCCTTTGATTTACAGCTGATTCCCTCCTTAGTTCCCATTTGCTTGTAGTAACTGCAGCACTCCTGAATTGAACTTTACCTGTTACAGTTAAGGAGAGAAAAGGCTTAGCAGTCAATTTGAGCGCAAAGAGAATCAGTACCTCGCCCACCCAACCCCAGGGCTTTTTTTGTAGCAGGAACTCTTTTGCCTATTAGGCCATACACCCGATGTAGCCAATCCTCCTGGAGCTTACAGTAGGAATGGAAAAGGAAAGCTCCCCTGTGCAAGCACCAGTCATTTCCAACTCTGGGGTGACGTTTCTTTCACAACATTTTCACGGCAGACTTCACAACATTTTCACAGCAGACTGCCTTCCCCAGTCATCTACACTTTCCCCCCAGCAAGCTGGGTACTCATTTTACTGATCACGGAAGGATGGAAGGCTGAGTCAACCTTGAGCCGGCTACCTGAAAACCCAGTTTCTACCGGGGATCAAACTCAGGTCGTGAGCAGAGCTTAGGACTGCAGTACTGCAGCTTTAACACTCTGCGCCACAGGGCTCTTAGCTTACAGTAGGCCCTCTAATAAAAGCCCTATAAGCTCTTGGAGGATTGGCTACATCAGGGGTATGTGGCCTAATAGGCAAAGGAATTCCTGCTACAAAAAAATGCCCTGCCCAATCCCCCTAACCAAGAACTGGTCTTCATTACCAAGTGATTTCGAATTATGGATTGATTTCAGGATTTGCTGCAGCCACTTGCGGGAGAACAGAAACTAGTTAAGTGGCAGTGAAGCAGAGGAGCAAAATGTGAAGGAACAGCAGCGGGGAGGAGCAGAACCTTAGGGGAATAGCATTTCTGAATGAATATTTACATAGTAATCAGAGTAAACATGGGTTTTGCCCACGGGCCCTGGAATTGCTGGATTTTATTTCCAAAGAGGAATATATGCTTCTACATTAAGTGCTGTACAGACCTAATTCTGATTGCAGCAGTTTACAGAAGAATGGCCAAGCTGGGCCAAACTGTCCAAATGTAGATGCTGCCTTGCTGTTGCTGCTCCATCACCTTTGCGATGAACACATCCATATTTTGGAAGCTGCAAAGGTGCAAATCATGCCACCCCATGCAACTTGCCCCAGGCCTCTGCCCACCACAAATTCCCTGCCCCACATCCCAGGTCTGCCCACCACAAATTTCTCCCCCTCCCTCCCCCCACACACACACCTTTTCACTGTGCTTGAACTGTTTCCAGAAGCGTTCAAACATCTCAGGATTCATCTTCTCTGGGGAGCAGGTCACAGTTTTTATGTAGAGCTTGAGAATGCGCTCCAGGAGATGATTCACTTCTGTGTAGTCATAATCATCATACCTGCAGAGTAAGTGACAGGAAAATGAAGCCCGCACTCACCTTTTTTTTTTTAAAGGCACACCTATGCACACATACTCTGCTACAAGCGAGACTCTGATATGCTAAGACAGTGCAGGGATATTGCCTGTCTCTTCTTCATTCAGAGCTCAGGCAATCAATGAACAGTGTTCCCTTGAGTTAAGTAAAAGAGAGAATTCCATATTTCTCATCTCTGCAAAGTGCCAGGCTGTCCCCTCACAGCCAAGGCATATAGACAAACTCTTATTTGGGTGCAGCAAAGACTCAGAAGAGTGGGGTGGAGATGGGAGGAAGGGCAAGTTTACCCTTTGCCATTCCCTGCTTGCAGACTGACTTGCTTTCTTGAGTCAGCCAGTGTTACTATCACAACACTATCACACATCAGCAGCTCCGTAGATCTGTATTCCATGGACTGGCAGGGCAATAGTGACAGTGGGTGTGCGGCTCTTTATGCCTAGATGGGTGTGAGGGATCCTTTTCTAACTTTGCAAGTTGGCAACGTGCAGAAATTCTAGTGAGCTAAATCTGTCACCCTTGTCAACTGCAAAACATTGGCCTCAGAAGACAGAGAGGCATGTACCTGATGCCAAACATGCAGTGGATATAGTTCCAAATCCCACGCTTGAATGTGGCATGATCACAGCCCTGCCGCTTGGCCATTGCACAGCTCTGGAGGCCATCGACCTTCCGGAACTTCTCATCTAGCAGATACCCAATGTCCGAGTACAGCCTGTTCACCAGAGAGAAGCCATGATCTTCCCAGGAGTAATCCTGCCAAGAAAGGAAGGTAGGAAAAGTGAGAAGGAGGTCAAAGAAGGGGAAGGTCAGGGTGGAACAAGCAGCCTCCAGTACAGCAAGGAGGAGGAGAAGGAGGAAGAAGAAAGGTCCAAGCAAAGCCAGATTCAGCCTCCTCTCTTCTCCCCCAGTCATACTGTGGCCATTCAAGCCCCTCCCAAGCAGGCAACAGCAGCAAAACCCACCTGGACACGGAATATCTGGGTCTGGTTCTCGTCACGCTGAGCAAAGTCCTGGTATCCAAAGCTGGGGTCCTGAACGTAGCAGGAGAGATCTGCAGGGCCCAAAATTTCTCCATCCAAACCTAAAAGACACACACAACCAAAAGGCATGTTGGAAAGGAGAAAGACACACCACAGCATTTGTGCATTTTCCTGCAACACATTTGAGGCCCTGCAGCCTCAAATACAATGTGACAACCCGGGGGGGGGGGGGGAATTTCCCCTACTTCAAAGATAGCACAAATTAAAATGTGTATTAAGGCAGCACAGTTTGCAGCCCTCTCTCTTAATCAAAAAAAAAAAAAGGTAAAGGTGGTCCCCTGTGCAAGCACCAGTTGTTTCTGACTCTGGGGTGATGTTGCTTTCATAATGTTATCGTGGCAGACTTTTTATGGGGTGGTTTGCCATTGCCTTCCCCAGTCATCTAAACTTCCTCCACAGCAAGCTGTGTACTCATTTTACCGACCCCAGAAGGATGGAAGGCTGAGTCAACCATGAGCCGGCTATCTGAACCCAGCTTCTGCCGGGATTGAACTCAGGTTGTGAGCAAAGCTTAGGACTGCAGTACTGCAGCTTTACCACTCTGCGCCATGGAGCTCTTTCTCTTAATCTAGTATTAGATATATCTGCAATTTTTCTTTTTGTATTTTGTATGTGTGTGTCTGTCTGTCTGTACCTGGAAGTCATGGCACCCTCTGGAGACTGATCCCTAATGGGGGCCTGGAGGATATTCAGGGAGGGGGCTGAATAAAGCTTGCCCTGTCCTCCCAGCTGCTGGTATTCCAAGGAGGTCTCCCATCCCAGTACTTGCCAGAGTCAACCCTGCTTAGTTTCCAAGACCTGACAAGATCAGGCTTGCCTGAGCTATATAAGTCAGAGCAATATTTGCAATTTTTCTTGTAGAAATAAACAAGACATTTATACTTTTAAATTCAATAAATACACCAATAAAATTTTATACACTAAATATTAAAGGATACATTTTATGTTGTTAAAGCAGGAAAAAAGGGTTAGCTGTGATAGGAAAGTATTCAATATATTTGATTCCACCACACACCAAACAAAAAATCATTGTGGAGGTGGGCTTCAAAACTTCCAGAATTTTTCATATCTCTAGCTCCAAAGACCTCGTGAGGCATTACCTTCTTCCCTCTCAGGCAGCCTCATCTCTTCCTGGGTCTCACTCTCCACCTGCAGCCTGTGAATGCGCTCTCTTAGAGACTCCAGCTCCACACATGAATCCAGCGACTGGAGGACAGAGAAACAGACAAAGCACCATTCATTTAGGAACCTGGGAAGGGCTCTCCCCCCTCCCCTCCAGCCACTGCCATGCAGCCCAAGGGGGACTGTTGCATCCCACAGCCTGACACAGACTGTCAGTCAAGCCCCAGCTCCTCCCTTTCCCAGACCCCCACCCCCCCAATATTTCTCTGAACTGACGGACCCGCTTGCGGTTGAGATGCAGCAGATCCTGGCTGTAGCCGTTGCCCACTTCGCAGAAGCAGAGGCTCCCTGGGACGGTGAGCTTCAACAAGCCCCTTCCCTCTGGACACATGTCCTGTTCACAGCCACAGCCAAAAGCGAAGCTGGCCAGTGCGTGGTAGTGAGCGAGAAGCACGACTGCGTGGACTAGCTCTGCCAGGGACCAGCTCTGTTCGCTGATCTTCAGCAGCTTCTGCAAAGAGACACAGGGAAAGAGACGAGTGCTGAGCACCACCACCAGACCAGTCTAGCACCCCAGATTCTGCACTGAGATAAAACTCACATGTTGCAGCACTGAGCAAAAAAAGGCACTTTCCCTCTGCCCACCTCTCCCTGCCCCCCAGCAAAGGTGCTGGAAAACTGCAAAGCTGGCAAAGCATATTAAAGCAAACTCTACCCCTGTTAACTCAGCGTTTTATATAGTAAGAGTTCGTCTAGATACACCACAGCTCCAACATCAAATCTGCCTAAGTGGCTGGGGTGGTGGTAACAGCCACCTTTGAGCTCACAGCTGACCCCACTGTCCAGACAGCCTAACAGGATGGAGGAAGGGATGCTCCCCCACCCCCGTTCCTTCCTGCTCGGCTCACGGCCATTACCTCTATGTGCTCCTTGCCTACAAGCCACGGCCGGTGTGCCAAGATCTTGTTAATCTCGCTGAGCTTGCGGAGTTTGGGGGGGATGCAATCCAGCCCCCTCAGCCACTGAGGGTCACCGCCAACCCGCAGGAACTGCAGCACATGTAGATTCACCAGATACCGACACCGGTGCCGGGCAGCTGCCTGCAAGAGAGAGGCAAGACCCACCAGGCCCGTGACCAAAGAGGAAAAGCACCCTGAACAAGCATCTTTGCCCAGGATAGTCTCATCCACCCTTCCCATGGGAGCTAGCTCAGCAATTTCTTTCTCAGGTACACACACACCCCTTCTCTGTGGTGCAGCATTCATAGTTTTTGGACTAGGATCTGGGAGACTCAGGTTCGAATCCCCACTCTGCCATGGAAACTTGCTGAGTGATCATGGGCCAGTCACACACAGTCAACCTAACCTACCTCACAGTGTTGTTGTGAGGCTAAAGTGGTGGAGAAGAGAACAGTGTAACCCCTTTTTGGTCCCCACTGGGAAAAAGAAATGGGGTATAAATGATGTCAATTAAAAATGTTATCACTGCTTGGAATACCCTCGTGGACCCCTTCCGAGGTGACCAAAAGGGAGCTGGCATGCATGTCCCAGTTACACAGGAACTGTGATGCCCTCTATCAGCACAGGCCTTGGAATCTCTGCCTGCCTAAGAGATCTCAATCCAGAACAGCTTTCCAAATGACAACAGAGGAAGATGGGCAATGTTTGCAGCAAGCAAAACGAAAACAGTACCATGCAGATAGCTCCAGGGGGCCCAGCTAGCTGCCTGCCCAGTGGACAGTCAGGCTTTGGATCAGCTCTTGAAAAGGCTCCTCAGGTGGAATATCTTGGCACTCACCATGATTGCAATGTAGTGGCGGCAGTCAAAGGGCAAGGGGCCATCCATGTGCAGCAGATAATGTTGCATCCGGAGGAAACTGTCCAGATACTGCGGGTGGTAGCCCATCTGCTGTGTGATGGCCTCAAGGCGCCCCCTGCTGGCCAAGGCTTTCACAAAGAGCAACTGGGGAGTTCGCTCCTTGTCACTGGTACTCATCTTCGCCACCTGCCCGGGGGGAAGGGGGGGGGGTTGAAAAAGAGTGAGAAATATTTTTGCAGTTTTCTTTCTTGTGTGGGGGAAGTGTCCAGAGCATAGCCAGTTTGCAAGAACCAAAACAGCATACAGCAAGCCTTGGGATCACTGAAAGTGTCTCAAGATAGCAAAGAATAATTTGCCTCTGAAAGGGAGACCTGACCAGGGCAAGTGTGGTGGGGAGGAGGGTACATTCTGGCTTTCTAGAGAGGATGCAAAACAGAGCTGCTCCAGGAAGCTTCTGGGGCAGCATGGGCAAAGTGGAAATGCCCTGCTAAGTTGGTGCATGCTGTTCTTAGTTTTGTTTTTAATGTGGTGCATTAGTATGTGTTACATTAAATCATTTCATATTGTTTTGATATTATTGCTACCCACCTTAGGTCTGGGACAAAGGCAGATATGAAATGAATAAATTCTGAGCTGAAATCCGCATGCAGGACACCCAGATTCTGCACTAGCAAAACCGGGATTCTACATCCCGTGCAGGTTATAAATGACACAGGTATAATTTATGCCCACACAGGTTTGAGAAGAGTTGCTGGAGCAGTATTATAAAAAGTTCTGCATATAAATGAAACAATTGCACTCATTTGCACTAATGCTATGCTGCGTTCATTAAGGAGAGGAGAAGGATAACACACAGCCCTGAAGCTCCCTTGCCAGTCACTCCCTGGAATCTCTACTCAGTTCTCCCCTCGATATGCAACTTCACCTACTAGATTTTTATTGCACTACTTGAAGCAGGTTCTTAGCTGTCCCTTCTTTCAGAAAAATTAAGCTAAGTTTTATGGTCTGCCAGGCTCCGTATGCAATACAGGAGTCATACCTGCAGTCAGGGCTTTTTTGTAGCAGGAACTCCTTTGCATATTAGGCAGGGCCAGATTTAGAAGGGGGTTGAGGGTGCTTGCCCCGGGCGCCGACAGAGGGGGGGCACCAAATTGGGTATGAAGTCCATTGTACTCTATGGGACCATAAGATAGAATGGCCCATAAGGGGGCACCATTTTTGAATTTTGCCCCCCCTCAAAAAACATGTAGATCCGGTCCTGATATTAGGCCACACACCCCTGATGTAGCTAATCCTCCAAGAGCTTACAGGGCTCTTAGTACAGAACCTACTGTAAGCTCCAGGAGAACTGGCTACATCAGGGGTGTGTGGCCTAATATGCAAAGGAGTTCCTGCTACAAGAAAGCCCTGCCTACAGTGTGCTACTTCAAGCAAATCACCAGGCTTCTTACACAGAGTAGGCAGTTGACTGGAGGATAAACAAAAGCCCCTGCCTCAAAGCCCAGGATCATTTTCAGGTGGCTGCACCCAGTTCCCCCCCTTATCATCCTTGCAGCCAGTCTTCTCAAGCTGAATGGGGACCATCCTGCACCATACTCAGAGGTTTCCAGGGAAGGGTCCAAGCCCTATCAAGTGTTTCAAGGCCACCTTGAAGCCCCATATCTGAAAATGCCAGACTCGTGCCAGACCCTCTAAAGGCCATGAATTGTAGGCTCCAGCAGGTACAAGCAGAAGGCACAGGGACGTGAAAAGTGCTCTCTGCCTCTTGCACAGACTGGGGGGAGCACACCTAGATGGCTATCATCCACACCCCCGGTACACTGCTGGCATCCTTGCTGATCCAAGTTAGGCAACTGCTGGTGATAGCCAAGCCCTCTTCTGCCTCTGCCTGCAGGAGGCCAAGGCAAGAGCGCCACCTGCCTCACCTCCTTCTCCCTCTCCCCACTCTTTAATTCACTCTAGAAGAATTTCCAGAGTTATTTCCTCTTCTGGAATCCGAAGAAGCTCTGGCTCACGAAAGCACCTACTGAAACAAACGGTGCTCATTGGCTGTAGCTGGGGCTCTCAAAGAGAAGGAAGGTGGTGGAAAATCACCCCCTTCCACCTATCAAAGCTGCCTTCCCCCCCCCCCCTTAAGACTCCTTAAAGCAACATTCTTGAGCTCTGAACAAACACAAACTCGGGAAGCCCCAGAGCCTGAGCGGTCAGGTACCTCAGAGACCTTCACCTCGTCTCCCCATAGCAGCCAGGAGAGATTTCCCCCCCCCTGGAATTCCAGCTGTGCAGCAACATCTGCTAGGAGATCAATAGGGGACTTTGCCTCCCATTTCTGCACCCCCTTTTGACTCCAGCAAACACACACCACCAGCAAAGAATGCCTGTTGCGATTCTGGGCAAGTTTCCTCAACTCAGTACGGTGCACCCTTTAAAAAAAGCAGGGCTGGGAAGTAAACACTCACTTTCCCCACCTTGAACCTTCCCTCTCTTAAAAGGACATCAATTCTGGAGTGACCACTCTTCTTGAAAGGACGGGAATCTTCAAAACCAGTTGCAGATTGGAAACAAGGTGGGCAGTTTTTTAAAAAAATGAGAGGCATCCCTGGGCAGCCTGGTTCCAATTGTTTTTTGACTTTGTACACAGGTATTATAATTGGGCTTTGCAAAATGGATCCAGAGGTGGCATGCCTGCTCTATCCTATGCTACTTCTGTGTGGCTCTCTGGTTATGTGATTGGGAGGGGGAGTACAGGACAAAGACACCATCCAGTGGGAGCCAGAATATTTCCCTTGCAGATCCAACAGAGCTGGAAAAGAATGCTCCAAAGCCCCTAGACTTTGTGTATGTTGGGGGGGGGGGTAGTCCCTGTCCCGGGAGAAATCCAGAGCAAAAGAAAAAAAATAAAGAGGAAGGAGAGAGAGAAGAAAGGGGAAAGCCACGCCCCCTCTTCCATGCAGAAGCAGCAGCTGGCCCAATAATGCGGCGAGCGAGCCAGGCCGGTGCCGGTCCATTGTCTCCCCGCGGCCCCCCCCCAGCTGCAGCAGGCGAACCGCAGCGCCCCCTAGCCGCGCAACCGCCAAAGCGCAGGAGGAAAGAGAGAAAAACAACTTTGATTGGCAGCGCGGGGAGGAGGAGGAGGCTGGAGCATCCCGCATCCCCGCTGTTGCTGCCGCCTCGGACAGGACAAAGGGAGCGGAGGGCGAGCGCGCACAGGCAGCGTTCCCGAGCCGGCCCGCACAGCTCTTGTAGCCGCGCGTGCACGCCCCCCGGCTTCACCCCCAAAGTTTCCCTCAGGGCCGGTGTAGCTACTGCAGCCTCCCCGCCCCTGCAGCCTCTCTGGAGATGCAAAGCAAAGGGGGAGGGACGGAACCTTAGAGCACCCCCCTCTCAGCCAGCGGGATAAAGAATCACCTTCCATTCACGCAGGAATCTGGAATGGTGAACAAGCAGCTATAGCTGCAGGACTTGCAAGCGCTCCTAGTGGCAGTGCGGGACCGCGGGGGGGGGGGGGGGGCTCCCTCGAGCCCTTTGGCAGGACTGGAGAAGCGAAGGGGGCGTGCTGCCAGACCCGATGCTTGTTCACTGGGAAGCAAACGCCATTCAGTTAATTCAGTGGCGTGGCTTTCTTCCGTGCAAGAGTGCCAGGGCTGGAGACTAAGGTGCGGGGGGGGGGGGGGGTGGAGGCATTGAATGGACGTGCTGGAATTTGGGGGCCGGGGTAAAAAGGGAGTTTTCTGTAGTAGTAAGGGGGGGGAGGGGAATGATTGAGCCCCTGCCTTGCCCGGCGGTCTATTTTGCTGGCAGCGCCCGGTGCTTTCGCAGCAGATCGAGCTTACCTGCAGCCTCTGGCACTGTTTTCCCCGGGGATGCTCCGTGCTCTGGGGGCAGAGGATCATTTTCACTGGCCTGCCGGGTTACCCCCCCTTCCCTACATAGATAGCACCAACTACCGACCTCGGAGCTGCAACTAACCGGCGAAGCTCGCAAGTCCGGACAGCCCAGCCAGAGTCAAGCCACCAGGGGGCGTGGCTCTTTCGCGCCGCCAGCCAACCACTTCAAAGGGGGCGGGGACGGGAGAAGACTCTCGACCAATCGAGGGCGAGGGGCTGGGCTCATGGATGCTTGCGGCAGGCTTCTTGTAAGACCACGTGGGCCCGAGCGGAAAGTTACCTGCCTGTCAAATGGAGGAGCTCCGCCTATTTCAAGGGAAAGGGGAGGAGCAAAGGGTCCAGCGTGGTGTCCCTTGACAGCTCTTAAGGGAGCCGTGTGGTATTTTTTTAGAAGTATTTATTCTTTAACCGGAACGACGCTGGTAAATTTCTTTTGCGTATTTGGTTCCTACTGAGTAAAATGTGCATAAGACCGCAGCCTCCAAAGAGAGGGCCAAGTTGTAGAGAGCTGGAGCAACCAAAACACCACCCTAATTTAGCAAGAGGTATTTTGGTTATTTTATATGTCCTAGTTTATGTTATGCATTGTGATGCATGCTATTGTTTTTGGTTACAGTATATATTACTGTAATTGTATATGGTAGTCTGCAAAAAGAGACGAGATACCAGTGGTAACCTGAGAGTTTTATTACAATCTACTAATTCCAATTCGGGAAGTATTTCCTTCCACTTCCACCATCTGTACAAATACTCCGGGGAGGGGGGTTGGTTTCCAGGATCCTGTAACCAGCAGCAAAATTAGAGTCATAGCTGCTTTAACCACCTCCGTTTCTCTCACTGATGATAACCCTTGAAATATTCAGATGGGGGGGGGGGAATAATGCAAACCTAGCACAGACAGTCCTGGAGGTCAGATCTCATCTAGAAGTTCAGCTTCTAAGCACAAATGCATATGGATGGAAACACTCTAGACATGTACAAAGGCCCTGCTGTTCAAATCAGGCTTTGCTTCTGAACCTGGGAATTGCACTTTCCACCCCCAGGAACTCACTGTCCTTGTCCACTGTGAGCCCTCCTCATTAGCCCATGCAACTTGAAGTAAGGGCAGCAGCAAAACAAGCTTTGATTCTGTACTGGAATTACATGATGGAAGGTACAGAAGTATGGTTTGTTATAACATGGCAAAAACCCTTTACATGAATTATTACAAAAGATTATGCATATAATTGTAAAGCCAGCACATAAGGCAGGTACAATTTGCGCAATCCCCTCTGTTCATTGTAAGCAAACATCTAAACTAAGGGGTGTGGAGGGGGGGAACAGTACACTGTATACCCTCTCACCAATCACTCTTCCAATCCATATGCAAAATATTGTGTACATAAAACCACATGCTACTAAAAAAATTAAAAGATTTTAAAAAATATGCAGGAGTTAGTAGCAATATGTCCCTCATCACCAAGACCTGATTTGAAGATATCTGGCAATTGGGACAGATGTAATCCTGATTCAAATTGTGGTGCAGCACAGTGCAGTAAACTTCCCCACAGCAACTGCTTGCTGTACAGATGTGGATGGACTGAGGACTTCTTAACCAAACAGCCATTGCAGGAATGCCTTGTGAGCCATTTGTTTTGGCTGTCCCTTCCTGTGTGCCATTTGAGCTCATGTTTCAAATTGGGTAGCAGCTTGCTTGGGAGGGGGTTGGCTGCACAGCACTGTGCACAACTGTGCAATGTTTGCCACCTGAACTTGTAGTCATTAAAGGGTTGTTCCTTAAAAGAAGGGGAGAAGGGACTTTATGAAGAAGCAGAAAAATAAATCCCCACTCTTGCATCCCTTTGGAGTGACAACCCATTTCTTTGGCATAATACTGTAGCATGGAGAAAAAATCTAGCATAAAAATGGAAATGCAGCTTTGAAGACTGTCAATCCTGTCATGGGCCCTAGTGCATCAATTGTTCTGTTGCATTATGAGACACACACCCATGCTAAGCCAGGATTCCTGTAAATTTAACAGACACAACTGCTAGGGTTGCCAGCCTCTGGGTGGTGGCTGGAGATCTCCTGGATTACAACTGATCTCCAGGCAACAGAGATCAGTTCACCTGGGGAAAATGGCCGCTTGGGAAGATGGGCTGTATGTATGGCATCATACCCTGTTGAAACCCCTCCCCTTCCCAAGTCCTACCCTCCTCATGCTCCACCCACAAAATCTCCAGGTATTTCCCAACCTGGAACTGGTAACCCTAATCTAGACATGCTAAAGAGCTCTGCATAACCCGAAAGCACTTGCACCCATTATTTTAAAGTGGCCAGGACACTACAGTCTTCCCACTTGTGCTGTTTTCTAGTTTCATGAAAATCAAGACAGACAGTCCTGACATGGTTAACATTAGAGTATCTCTTGGGGGTTAATTTCCATTTCAACAGGCCTCTCATATTCATAGACTCTGATCTAAGTATTCCTCTTAGGACACCATAAATCAGCACCTTTGCCTGATTTAATACAACAAAGAAATGACCAAGAGAATTTCTGCTTTTGTTGCATCTTAATCCCTGTGTTGTTTTCTCTCCCCACTGCTGGACTTCTAAGGCACTGGAAATGCAGTCCCCCCCACACACACTTTTGTTATAATGACCCAGTATGCCACTAGATTACCCTGACTGTTTTTGCAAGGAGAAAGGGCTACCAAACTGGCTCAGCCGGCATGCATCAACGGGAGGAGGGAATGCACAAGCCTGTACAGGCCTCACAACTGTCCATCAGTGTGTGCCCCCCCCCCAATAGTGCTATTTGCTGGGAGCTTCTTTTCACCGTGTTCTGGCAAATCCACTTTCTGCTGCAGCTTCCTTCCAGAGCTTCCAATCAGAAGCCTCCCTGGTGACATCAGCTTTAAAAACAGAAGGGCTCCAGCTCTGAATGCAAAATGGGTTCAATAGACAAGGCAGCTG
This sequence comes from Heteronotia binoei, assembly GCF_032191835.1. Taxonomy (NCBI): domain Eukaryota; kingdom Metazoa; phylum Chordata; class Lepidosauria; order Squamata; family Gekkonidae; genus Heteronotia; species Heteronotia binoei. The sequence goes on from NC_083233.1 coordinate 46,935,386, forward strand.
CAATCCGCTCTCAGCTCCAAAAGTACTTTTTCCCAGCATCCCTAGGAAGATGGCAAGCCTGAGCAACACCCTTTTAACTAAAGGTGCTTTTATTCAAGCACATGGGAGAGGATGGCGGTGAGCCCTGGCAGTCCAGCCTTTGTGCCCCACAGACCTCTCCCAGCTCCTTCTGGCCATGTTTCGATTCTTATCAGCGATGCTTGTCCTTTCTGCTGGCCTCTATTCTGGCCTTGGCAGCTCCAGTCAACTTACGAGGTGAGCCATCTTCATCTGTGCCACCTGTCACACTTATTCCAGCCTTCCCAGTGCTTTTTCCCTGAGCAGAAAAGACAAGGGCCGTCAGTGGGGCTGGGGCTCAGAGGCAGTGCCTCCAGAAAGCCATTGTGCCTGGGGGTGGGGGTAGGATGGAAGTGTCCCACGGTACTAGATCATTTTCTTCAAGGCAAAGGTCATGGGGGCTGAACCACAAACAGAGAGTGTGGTCCTGGTTCTTCTTTTGGGCTGGTTCAAGAAGGAGACCCATTCTGGAAGGCTTGTATAGGCCATAGTGACAACCTGATTATTTTTGCAGGGCTGGGCAGGCAAGGAGAAAGCGACTCTACAAACCAGAAGACTGGCTGGGCCACAGTGCCTGCATGACAAACAGCCACAGTTTAGCAGCAACAGAGTAGGGCAGGGTTGCCAGTCTCCAGGTGGGGTCTGGGGGTCTCCTGCTTTTATAACTGATCTCCAGCTTTCAGAGATCAGCTCCCCTGGAGAAAATGGCTGCTATGAAGGGTGGACTTTATGGCCTTGTACCCCGCTGAGGCCCCTCCCCTCCCCAAACCCTGCCCTCTCCCAAATCCACCCCCCCCCCAATTCTCCAGGTATTTTCCAGCATCAACCTGGCAACCCTAGAATAGGGGAATACTGCACTATTTAAAGTTGCCAACCTTCATATGGTGGCTGGAGATCTCCTGGGATTACAGTGATCTCCAGGCAACAGAGATCAGTTCACCTGGAGAAAACGGCTGCTTTGTATGGTGGACTCTAGGGCATTATATCCCCTCCCCAAACCCCACCCTCAGAATCTCCAGATATTTCTTAGTCTAGAGCTGGCAACCCAGCATGCACTTGCAGAATCCAAGTTAGTAGGCAACTGGTGTAAATTTGTAGCAGACAGTTCTCCTGCAAGAAAATACAGGCAGCTCCTGGATCCTTTTTAAAGTTGCCAACAGTAAAATATCCTCTTAATTTAATAGAGGCTTCGTGTGTGGAAATGGGCAGCTGAAGCTTTTCAGGGCCTGGGGACAAATAATATCACTTGGTATATAACATCCAAATAAGTTTCTACTAAACGGACGGGACAATTGTTGTTTAGAAAATTTATCTACTATCTCTCCAGAGACTCCAGTCCTTCTGCCCCAAGGCCCCTGCAAATGGTGTCTGTAGGGCTGCCAAATCTGGGTTGAGAAATTCCTAGAGATTTGGATTTGGAACAGGAGGGGTGGTAGGAGTTTATCTAGAACTTAACATGCCCACTAAATCTCAAGTTGGCTGTGCTTTCCAGTCCCAGGCAGGATAGATGGGCAAGGAATGGCAGAAATGGAGGAAGGCCTTGCTTATTTTTGACCTCCTGCCTTTCTAGATCCAGTCCTCTCTCCTGCACTTCAGCCAACTTCCCAGTCAGTCTCCCCTCTGATCACAGGCATGCCAGCCTGGTTGCCTCTCTGTTATGCTCCAGTAGGAGCAGCAAGTAGTCCATAGTTTACAGTGGTCAAATCCTGGGGTTGCCAGTCCCCAGTTGGGGCAAGGGATCCCCTGGTTTGGAGACTATCCGCCCAACTTCAGAGTTATCAGAAAGCGAGGGGAGGGATGTCTGCTGGACACTACATTATACTGTATGGAGACCAGTCCCCCAGAGTATAATAGAGAATCAATCTGTGGGTATCTGGGGCTTGGGGGAGGGCTATTTTTTTAAGGTAGAAGCACCAGATTATCTGCATAGCATCCTGTGCCTTGCCCCCCCCCCCAAAATCCCCAAGTTTCAAAAAGATTGGACTGGGGATCCAATTCCATGAGTCCCAAAAGAAGGTGCCCCCATCCTCCACTATTTCCAATGAAGGGAAAGCATTTAAAAGGCATGTGTTCCCTTTAACTGTGGTTCCCAGGGAAAAAGGATGGTAAAAAGGTGTACTGAGAATTCCAGTGATTAACTACACACCTTTTAAAAATTCAATTATTTTATCCAAATACTTTTGGGCAATCACTTCTAATACATATAAATTAATGTTGAATTAGGCAGTGTTTCTTTTAAAAATAAGGGATGGAAACATCACATTGCAAATATATTTGCACACAGCAGACTCTGGAAACAAACATACCTTTTCAACAACCAAGTTTGCTAGCTTCAGAACACACACACATAGCACTTACATTAAGGAAGTTTGTGGTGAAATAAATAAATAACACCTTCAAATTCTTTAGTGTCAATTTGAAAACACAAGAAATTGGTTCAGTGAAGGAACAAAAAAAGGCTTTCTTAATAACAAGCACTTTTGTTCTATGTCACCATCGTGCAGTCATGTGTCATGTCTAGCAGGAACAGGAGGTACAATGGAGAGGGAATAAAGTATCACACTACTTACTATATGAGGGTGGGTTTTTTTTAGTGTTTTGTGTATGTGCACACAAGTGTGTGCCTGGAAGTCCTGGTTGACTCCTGGTGACCCCAAGTGAGGCTTGGACATTGAGAGACGTGGCTTGATACAGCCTGCCTCTGACTCCCAGTCTTGATATTCCAAGAAGGTCTCTTATCCAAGTACTTGCCAGGGAATGTATCCTCTCTGTATAGGCCAGTACTACAGCCTTAACCTAGTATCAGCACTGGTCAGCCTCTGAGAAGGAAGATTGATATCCTGGATGGAACTGATCTATCAGCTCTAGATGCGATGAGTCAGACAGACCATTTAGAGAGCTTTGGGATGCTCTTCGACAATGTCTGGCTCATGGAAAAACAGACTGGTGTATTTATTTGCACTGCATCCCTTCGGAGTTCAATCATCCTTGTCATACCCATGCTCCTGACTCCACCCCCAAAGTCCTCAGATATTTCCTGAGTTGGACCTGGCAACCCTAGCACCAGTTCAGTTGTAAGGATTGAAGAGGCACAGCAGTGAACTTCTCACCACCACCTGGCCTGCCATGGAAGACAGGAGTGACTCCATAGTGGGGGGCTTCTTGCCATCTTGGCTACGGAGCATCTTGAGGCGGCTCTTCTCCAGAAAGTCACACTGGTTGCGCAAGGAGTCTGCAAAAAGAACAGGGATGCTGAAACAAAACCCTGACTACATATAAAAAAAACCAAAACCCTGCCCCCACACATTCATTTATTTGAGAAATTTCTTTGCTGCTGCTTCAGAGAATGCTCAAGATGGCTGACAAAGTAAAACAAGACAAAAATATTCAACAGCATGTAACTCTTATTTATTTAGATATTTATACCGTTTTTCTCCCCAGTAGGGATCCAGGACAGTTTACAACATCCACCTTTCCATTCTCATAACACTCCTGTCAGGTAGACAGGCTGAAAGAGAGTGACCAGGCCAAGGTTACACAGCACGCTTCCACAACAGAGGGGATTCAAAGCCAAGTCTCCCAGGCTCTAGTCCATCCATCTAACTACTGCACCTAAGCCTATCACTTTATGACCTCTTATGGATATAGTGTACTTTTAGTTCCCCAAAACATTGACAGTCTTCGTTGTGTTTGTTTTTACAACAGGAGAACATTATTATTTCCACTTTACAGACCAAGAACTGCATCTGGGGAAGGCAGAGAGTTGCTTGCCTTAGAGGGCAACAAATTCCAGTTTAGTCTAGCCCTCAGGAGAACAGAAGATGTAGAGCTGGTTCTGGATCAGTCAAAGATTATCCAGTGTTAGCAACTTCCTGGAGCTGGCATGAGATGCAGCCCCTCCTCATTTAGCTCTGACCTCCCCCTGAAAAAACTCTAGTGGACAGACCTGGTGGCTGTGTCAAATCCAGTGTCAGCTCCCCTCTGACTCTAGGCTCAGTGGCCTGATTGTCCCCTTTTCACCCTTCAGTATCCAGAATGGCAGATTCCTTGAGGAAGAGATTCAGAGATGCTCACATCTGTCCAGAAACACTTCTGTTCTGAAAGCTGTCTTCCTGAGGCAGGGCAACTCTCTGTACATGCTCACTGGTGAAGGACATGCACTTTGCACCTGCTCAGGGTATTTTGCATCTGCTCTTTCTTCATCAGCCCCAGGCATGAGCTCTAGTATGAGAAACGGATGCCAAGGCAGAACCCTGGCACAGACTTAGCCCTGTAGGTTCCTACCAATCAAATCCGTCGGCGGGTTTTTGAATACAGGGTGGAAAGCTCGGTAGGCATTTTCTTGTTTAGTTCCTGCAGGGAAACAGACTCACATAAGCTGCTGGAAGCATTCATGTGTGTCAAGATCATACTTCTGTTACATTTCTCCTTAGCAAAAGCACTGAGATAAGGAATTAGTGCCTCTGATAGATTATCACAAGCTAGAAACTATGACCTTTGCTGCTCAGAGAGAGGTTGCAGACACTTGGACATAAATGCAAGACCAGTTTCCTCTAGGCAAAACAAGTAAAGGAGCAAAGGGACTGGCTATGAATGAGCAATCACATATGTGGCATGATCAGTCCTTTAAAAAGTGTGCATGCATTAGCCAAACACATTCTTGCTGACAGGTAGGTAGGTGTCTGTGTGAACATCTTGTGTTAGTTACCAAGGGGTAGGAGGCATAGGAGGAATGACCATTGCTAAGTTGAATATGTCATTTAAGGAAGGCACATATTTAAAATGTCTATCTGCCTACCATATATTATTGTAACAGCTAGGGGGATATCACCCTGGTCAGGCAGGCTGGGATCTGTTTTTTGTGCATCTGCCCCTGCCCATACTTAGCACGAATCCCAAGGGAAGGTCAGTGGTCTCTACCCCTTATAACTTCAGGAGGGAGGAGAAAAGCTTTCCATTTTAAAATGGGTGCCTGTGTGCATACAACTTTGTTGGTAACCCTCAGGTAGGAAATCTGTGTATGCCTCCTTTGAGAAGAAGGGGGCTATGGTTCAGAATAGCACACATGCATTGCATACAGAAAGTTCCAGGTTTGCTCTCCAGTTAAAGACTCTTAGTAGAAGGTACTGGGGAAAACTTTATGTACCTGAACCCCTGCAAAGTCATGGTCAGAGGAGAGACTATTGCGCTAGATTGACTAATACAAGTACTAAGGCAGTTTCATACAAATTGCTTTGAGGCTAGGGCAATGATGATTTGCTGGCCAGCTACTTGTGATTACCTGAGCCACCACGTTCTACCCTACATATGTAGTAGGTTCCCCGGGGGGTGAGGAACTTGCTGGCACTGTCTTCTGGAAACTTGACCAGGAAAAGCAGCTTCAGCGTTCCATTTTCTTCACACAAGTCAATGGGCTCTGGAAAATAATCAAAAGGATGGTGTGTGGATGTGGATTATTGCTTCTGGGCTGTCTCTCTGCTTCTTCTGGACTTTGCACCACCCTCAAGCTCTCAGGGCACCTGCTCAGTCTTTATTCTTTTAACTTGTGCTTCCAAGGCCTGTCAAAGCGAGAGAACATCCTCACAATCTCTTGAGGCACAACTAATCTGCATTCAGAGATCCTGAACCTGCTTAAGAATCAACAAAATGTTTTCCAGGATCAGACCAACATTTTTCACAGTACCCCATATCACCCAGACTGCCAAGTACTAGCAAAATCTCAAACCCTGCTCTGGCTTTTTACATGTCATGCTAGTTTTTAACTGCTGCCTTGTTAATTTAATTTTGTTTATTTTAGAAAAAATGATTGTATTGTGTTACAGAGTTTTACAATTTTATGGCAAGGCAGTTCAAATGTAATGTGTGGAGAAGTGGTTACTACACAATGTAAACAGAAGACGACTTATCAATCCAGGCACCAGCAAAAATCAGGTGACCACCAGGAACTGATCAGTGATTCACCAGTGGACCTCCACCTGCCTTGACCTAAGGATAAGAAATAAAGTGTGAAACCTTAATGAGTTAAAAATATGACCAAAGTGATTAGCTAAGTCCTTTGCTTTAAACAATTGCAAGTGCTAAGTTCAAAATCTAAGCAGGCCGATCAGTCCTTCCATCAGTGGTAGCCATTTCAAAATGGAGCACTCAGGGAAATAATGCAACACAATTCTTATTGGAAAATGAACTGCCAAGAACAAATTACATGACACCAGGGCTTGCTTTAAAAAAAAAGAAAAATAAAAGAAAAAGCCCAGCAAGAACTCCTTTGCATGTTAGGCCACACCTCCTGATGGCACCATTGTTTCACACAGGATTTGTTTGTTGAAAAAGCCCAGTAGGGACTCATTTGCATATTAGGCTGATGCCAAGCCAGCTAGAACTGCTTCCCTGCTAAAAAAAAAAAAAAAGCCCTGCATGACACTGACATTCCTTGAACAACTGTCAAACTGCTGACCTCTTTTACTTCATAAAATGAGCAGGAGAACCAAACTCTTCTCTGCTTCTTTGTCAAAGAGAAAATGATCAAGGAATTTTGTGTACAAGAGAAGAGGGAGGGAGAGCATGAGCCAACCATGGCCACTCAGGGCTTTCTTTCTGGGGGAATGTGGCGGAATGGAGTTCGGGAGCCTCTTAGTGGAAGCAAAATTCTCCAAAAAAGTTTTAAAATTCATGAGGGGCACCTGTGTGTTTCTCCTTCATTTCCTTCTTGAAAGTTCCGGCACCTCTTTTTCCAGAAAAAAAAAAAGCCCTGGACATACTGAATCAGATCAAGGTTTCCAACAGAATGTAGTCATTGTGAGCAGGTCATGCTGAGGTCAGCCTTCCTCTTCATGAAGGCCTTCAGAGAGCATTTGGTTGGCCACTGTGCAAAACACAATGCAGGACTAGACAGACCATGGGCCTAATCCAGCATGGCTGCTCTTATCTACCCTGCTATGCACTCTCATCATCTGGTATACTGCCTGCACACACAAATGTTCCATTCAGCTGTAGTGGCTAATCATCATCCATAGACCCAGACCCTGATCTATGCCTTCAGTTACCTCCAGCCAGCACAATCTGGCATTAGTCTCAATCTCAGCAATTAAAGTACAGCTTCAGGAAAGCCTTTTCATGGACAGTCAGAGCCCTTAACTTCATTTCCCTAACTGCACCTGTTATCTCTCCCACCCACAGATATCCCCATGGGCAATTACACAAAGCCAGCGTGGGCTGTTTCTAGTTGCAGGTAAAAGAAGCCTGGTCTGTCTGTAAGCTTTGAAATTCTATATCCTCCCAATACTTCCTGTTTCTGTATGTTCAGTTTTTAGAACAATAAAACATTCCTCAGATGTGTACAATCCTCCAAAGAATTTTGGTGTGTTGATGTCACCAGTGCTGGCATTGTACACCAGCAAAAATGTGATACTTCCCCAAGTATAATTGAATAACTTTTTCATTATGACCAACCAAAATATCATTCAGCAATACCAGTTTGCAAATTCCCCAGAATTCTTCATCAGACTGGATATTCATTACAAACCACTCCCCCCACCCCAAAAAAAAGATGGGAAGAAAATATGTTTCAGGTCATGGTGGAAAGGCCTCTATCATACCATGAATCAATTTTGTTTTCCCTATCCTCCCCCCACCACCACTGATCCGGTCTGATGAGGAGTTCTGAGATGCTTGAAAGCTTGCTATTATGTGATATATTTCCAGTTGGTCCTAAAAAAGAAGTCTTAAATTACAATTTCTGGAATTTTTCTGTAGACCAACAACCTGCACCTACAATCTTGACCTGATCCACCAACAGCTGTGCTGAGGGCTGTATGGAAACTTTGTTCCTAGGTTCTAAATTCACATTCCGAGTCCAGATCTCCAGCAGTCACCCTGCAAAGTCTCTGTAATCCTATGGTCATCTCACCTGTTCTCTCGAGTCCTGCCTTGTCTCGTATGTAGTGCATTAATAGTAAGAACGAGCAGTTGATGTTGGCCAGGAACTGTTGATTGTCTGCAAGAGAAGGAGCTGAGATGGCTGCTGGGCCCCTGCTTCCCCCAGCTATTCCATCTGTAGCCAGAGGTAGCTTCCCAGGCAGTGCCACACTGTGCAATATGTCCACAGTTGTCACATGTTCTGGGTTACTATTGACGGGGTAGGCATTGAGATTTTTTTCCCTCCCAGGATAAAAATTTTATTCATTTCCAATGTGAAGTTTACATAAATGTAAAAAATGTGTGCGTGTGTGGGGAGGGTGATGATGGAGGAGGAAAGTGGGATGGAAAGGAACAGTCTTTCAGGAAGCAGATCCAGACGTGTAGCATTCAGATCAGCACAAGAGCATGGTATCTTAAGGTGCTGGGGGGAGAGTACAGTGGTGATAACATGACTAATGAGCATTTTTTAAAAATGAACCTGAAGCTGGGTAAGCAGTTACATTCTTCAAATGGGATGTTGCAGGCTGCCCTGACAATTCCTTCTGTGAACGCACCAATTTAGGGAAGGAAGGACCAGCTGTGTTCTGTAAGAGAAGGGGGCAGTCCAGCTGCCAGAGGGTGCCCTATTTATGTCCAAACTTCCATCCCCAGCAGCCTGCTAAATACCTTCCTCACTTACATTTTAGCCAAGGACCCATGTCTATGGCGTCCTGTTGCCAATTCTTGCCTTACCTCCATGCTTTATGGTAATGAACATGCCACAGTTTTATGGTAATGAACATGCTCCAGTTGCACTGCTGGAGAGCTCTGCATGTTTGGCAGCCCCAGGGTCATTGTGACATCTTGTAACCTCACAATATGGAACACCATGAGAGCAGCAATGGCACAATTTCTGCAGCCATCCATTATCCGGCCACTGTTGGAAGGAACAGTTGGACTTCATTGGGAGAAGGGTGATTAACTCAGCCTCAGAGTCATGATTAACTTAACTTTGATAAAGTTTACATAGGAATGCTAAGAGTCCCAGATTTATTGGGGCAAACCAAACCGTGATTAGGGCCTTAAAAGCACAGGGTTTGCAATGGAAGCAGAGCAGGAGGGTGATAATAAAAGGTACTAGGCCAAGCTATTCACAAAGGCCAGCTTGCAGTTTGTAAATATCCAGATGAAAGATCTCCTGAGTGACATTGTGGTCAAGGGACTGGGAGGACCAGCAGACAAGTGCAAAAATGGGAAGAAAAAAAGGGCATCAGGTTGAGAATGCCCAACAGGGTGAAACATGTAGAGATGGGGAGTAGAGGGCAAGAAAACATTCTAATTGAAGACAGGGGATGAATGTGTGAATTCAATGCATCATGGGGTTTGTAGTCTTGAAACTGCATAGACAACTGATTGCTTTCATATTTTAGTTATAATGTCAATATATTGCATTCTTATAAAATCTGGAGTGGAGACAAACCTAAGTCTACTCAGGAGTAAGTTCTTTCCCCCTCTTTTTTTTGGCCATCTACTTTTTACTAGTCTTTCACCTCAGTGGGGGACACATGGGAAAGGTCCTCCCACAAAGACAGAAAGTCTTGGACACATTCAAATGGGAGCCAGCAGTCCTATACATTGCTTGACATAACCCTGTACCTGGGAAGCCAAACCTCCTGGTTAAATTTTTGAGAAAATAGCCACAGAGGAGGGCAGGGACAATCATCTGTGACTCTTAGCTGCACAAGAGCAGAAGAGAACTGAAGAATAAACATTGCAATTGTAATCAGCTCTCTCCAGGGGAAAAATACTGCAGATTTGGGCAAGATTACAGTGGCTACATCAGGAAAGTTTTAAAATATGAGAAGAATGTGGGTGTATGTCATGGAAAGACAGACTACTTCTTGTTGTGGTTGTGAACCCACTGAAATATGTCCAGGGCAGATGTATGGCACTTTGATAAAGCCAGCATGGATTTTAGCAAAACAAGCAATCAGTGCCGGAACAATATCCCTCACTGACATCATGATAAATGTCAAGCTGAGTCTCAGCAACAGCCTGAATGAGCCAACTGAATGGAAGGTGGAGATGGATACGGCAAAGTTGGCCCTAGTCAGGAACCCATGGGAAGGAAGGGGTTACAGCTAATGATCTTCCTAGCCCTACACGTACAACTCCTACTCCCTCCCTAGCTGCTATTCAATCATGCTTCAGTTACCTAAACTCTCCCTTTAAAGATCTCCCATCATAAGGTGCCAGCAGCCTTGACCCAGAATCCTGGCCGGGGGGCTACTATAGCAGTTTGCTGATACAGAAAACTGCTGGCCTGACCATGGCAGCATCACAGTTGTTGACGCATTGCAGATTTCAGCCCAGCGGAATCATGGTGGCCTGAAGAGCCAGTTGGGTCTCCTCTTTCCTCACAGAATTGCTGACACTGGCCTAGCTAATAAGTCTCAGCTTATTGTCCAGTTACAAGCTAAACTGCTTCCAGATTGCCCAAATCACCAGTTTCCCTCCAAGCTATCTCTCATGACTTCCACTTGTCATGAAGGGTTGGGAAGAAGATGCATGGCAGTGTATGACTAGAAGGCAGGACTTTGAGGCCAAGCATGAAGGGGAGACAAGCCTACAGAAGATGATCTTTTTGAACCTTGTGAGGAAAAGATCTATGGAGTAATCGCAGCTGTGAGGAATGGAAGATATCACAGAGGCAGTGGGATGGAGTCCCATGGGAAAGGAAAGGTCCCCTGTGCAAGCACCAGTCGTTTCTGACTCTGGGATGACATTGCTTTCACGACAGACTTTTTACGGGTGGTTTGCCATTGCCTTCCCCAGTCATCTACGCTTTTCCCCCAGCAAGCTGGGTACTAATTTTACCGACCTCGGAAGGATGGAAGGCTGAGACAACCTGGAGCCGGATACCTGAAAACCCAGCTTCCACTAGGGATTGAACTCATGTCATGAGCAGAGCTTAGAGAAACATTAATGTTAAAATAGACATGCCGAAACTAAAAGCCTCTTTGTCTGTTCTAAAGCAATATATTTTTGTACCAAAATTATTATTCACCCCTATAACCAACCTCTACAGTTTTATCTGACTGAAGAAAAACCAGAAGTTTGTTTATTCCAGGTATCAAGTGAAAATTTTGTATCCCAGCCCAATCACATAAAAACTCACATTGCTCTGTTGAAATATGGTACCCCTGAAAGCATGATATAAACACCTCAAAGCCTAGAATGAAAGTCCCACAGAAATAATTGCAGCAAATCATGGAAATTGAGACAACTAAGAAGTAATATATGTGTACATAAAGAATATATAAGATAAGGAGTGAGTACTGTATAATATAGTGAATAAGATGAAGCAATTGTAAGAAATGTGTATTTGTAAGTTAAAATAAGAATTATAGAGAGGTAGAAATGTTATGAGAGACAAAATAGAAAATACTAATCGTAAACAATATATAGATGGTATGATGATTGAATCAGATGTATATGTAATGAGAAAGAAAATGTAATTAAGAGAGGTGCTTGTCCTCTTCCTCCAACCCTGTTTTTCCATATTTCCCTGTAAAATCTTCCCTTTCCCTATAATTGAAATTAAATAAAACTTCTAATTTGAAATAAAAGAAATAATTGCAGTAAATCTATGTTCTGTTTGTTCTTCGTATTGTAAGATTTATTTCCAGGCATAAAGCCATTCATTCATAGTTACGTATCTCAAGGGTGTACCAGTGAATACACTGCTGTGAAACAAAGCCAATAGATGTTCTGCAGAAATTATCAGACCTGCTTTTGTCCAGTCTTCTGTACCATTAACAGTGACTGTAGCACTGTGAGGAAAGCATGTCTGAGGAGAACCATAACAGAAGCTCTAGCTAGGAAACATCCCAGACTTGCAAGTGACTGGTCCTACAGGCTCTAGTCAATGTCAATCCTGGAGACGAGGTCCACAGAAACTCCAGGCAACTCCCCGGCCTTGCCCAGAATGTCATTGCTCAGGGGCAAATATCCCCCACCAGGGAGCAATTCTGTGACATGGCAGATGCTTTCACGGTAGCTTGGCATGAAACTCTCCACAGCATCCTTGGTGACCCCGGCCCACTCCTAGAAAAAGAAAAGGCCTGTTGAGAAGAATACACCTCTCCCTGTCCCTGAGGTTTCCCCACCTGACTCCCCTGGAAGTTTCCTGGATGAACCTGTTCTGTAGATTGATTGATTTTTTCCCTCTGTTAGCACATAGGAAAAAAATAAACCAATCTACAGATCTTCTCTCTTTGCCTGTCTAAGATGGCATGTGACACAGAAGCCTGAGACTGCGATGAGGCCTATTCATGGCAACAGGGAGACTGAGGGCCTTACTAGAAGGGATGGAGGGAAGTCTGTATTTGAAGCTCCCCAAGCAGGGTCACCAACTTTGAGGTGGGGCCTGGAGTTCTCCTGGAATTACAACTGACCTCCAGACTACAGAGGTCAGGTCCTCTGGAGAAAGTGGCAGCCTTGGGGACTGGACACATCTCTGCTGGGTTTCTACTACCCAAGCTCCACCCTCGAGCATAAAACTTCCAGGAATTCCCCAACCCAGAACTGGCAACCCTACCCCCCAGCATACTTTCTTTGTAAACAGCAGTTGTTCATGGCTGTGACTCAGTTCAGGACCATGGTACAGAAGCAGGGGGTTTAAATCTCCCCCTCCACCCCCCCACACCACACCACCCCACCACCCCACACTGCTGCCTTGACACCCATGATCAGTCATAGCCTCACATCAGAGACTGAAATCAACTGAATTCTCTTTGAAGCTTGTTCTGCACCCTTCCTAAGCAAGGCATGCCCTGACCAGGATAACACAGGTTTAGGGATGCCAGTCTTCAGGTGGGAACTGGGAATCCCCCAGAATTACTGTTCATCTCCAGACTACAGAGGTCAGTCCCCCTGGGGAAAATGGATATTTGGGAGTGTGGACCCTATGACATTGTACCCCACTGATATCCCTGTCCTCCCCAGGCTCTATTCTCAAATATCCAGGAATTTCTTAAACTGGATCTGGAAACCCTACTCCCCCATCCCCCACTGGCAGCCAGGGGGAACCTGACAATCCTACTCAGGCTAGCCTGGTCTCATCAAATCTTGGAAGCGAAGTAGGTTTGGCCCAGGGTAGTATTTGAATGGGAAACCACCAAGGAAAGCTAGGGTCTCTATGTGGAGGCAGGCAATGGCAAAGTCAGCTATGAACTGACTGCACTTTCCACCACCACCTAAGCAGGGCAATGACCTCTGTTTTGGGCCCCTGTAACAGCAGGAAAGAGTCCCAAAGGTTCTTACTGAGAAGTTGCCTTGGTAGGCTGTGAAGAGCTCCTCAAATTTGTTGCTAGGGTTGGGGATTCTTGGCATCAGAACCAGCCATACCCTGGGAAAAGAGAAAGTGGGTTAGGGGTGGCATAGCTGCAGGGTTTTCACAGTATAGGTTGCAACTCCCTCTCCGCTTTTCTTTGCAAAGGCCTCATCCTCCATGCAGAGGCTAAGGGAAGGATTATTCCCTGAAGATCTAAAGGGGTAGCTATTCACCAAGAAAACACATTATTGGTAAATCTAGAGAAATTACTTGTTACAGCTCATTCACAAAAATCAGTTCCATCCTTTCAGCAAAGTAGCAAGTCAGATTAGTTTTCAGCCCATGATGGGATACACGTAGAAAAAGCTATCGCTTCACTTATAAAAAATTGGGGGGGGGGGGGGCTGAATGGCAGAGCAAATGTAGACCCCTCATGCTAGGGCCTGGCTGGCAGGGACCTGATTTTTGGTCTTGTAGCCAGCCTTTGATCTGCCCCAGAAAACCAAATCTCCCCCCATTCTGCAATTAGTGCATCCTCTTTAACACCTTTTTGTTTATATGGATTTAAAAAAATACTTTTGGAATTGTTCTCATGAATGAAAATGTAAACTGAGTGTCTTCCATTTGTACTACCTGTAACTCATGTTACTTGGTTGTTACTAGGTTGTTACTCATGTTACTTGGTTGTTACTCATGTTACTTGGTTGTTACTTCCTAGAGGTGATGTCGGTGAAATTCTAGGTAATTTTCGTTTGTGCTGTTCATTGCCTATAGATTAGTATTTCTATTGCATTGTTCTCTAATTTTGTGATCCTGCTTTATTATTATATGTGCTGTTTTTAGTACATTGCCATTTGGTTTATAATCCATTGTGTTGTTTTATTGCATGTAGCATTCTAGAGCCAGTTTGGTGTAGTGGTTAAGTGTGCGGACTCTTATCTGGGAGAACTGGGTTTGATTCTGCACTCCTCCACTTGCACCTGCTGGAGTGGCCTTGGGTCAGCCATAGCTCTGGCAGAGGTTGTCCTTGAAAGGTCAGCTGCTGTGAGAGCCCTCTCCAGCCCCACCCACCTCACAGGGTGTCTGTTGTGGGGGAGGAAGGTAAAGGAGATTGTGAGCTGCTCTGAGACTCTTCAGAGTGGAGGGCGGGATATAAATCCAATTTCTTCTTCATTCTGTACTCTATGTAATCCACTTTGAATCTCAGCAAGAAAGGTGGACTATAATTGAATAAATAAATATATTAGTCAGGCCATTCTGGGCATTTTGAAACCTTACTAGTCAGTCTAGGCCGGGGTACCCAGCCTTTCTGAGCCTGTGAGATCTTTTGGAATTCTGAGATAGAATGGTGGGCAGAACCACAAAATGACTGCCACAAAATGGCTGCCACAGGAGGTGGCACCCACCACAAAAAGGCTATTGTGATTTACCTTTAACTATGCAGCAAGAATCCTTGTGCTGTGGCAATAGCTGCTGCCAATGCAACATTTTTTAAAAAAAATGGCACAATCAATTAAATCTTCAGGGGCCAATAAGAACCCTCACTAGTTAAGAGCCTCACTTGGCCCTACCCACTTTCTAGAAGCACTTGGAGAGCACAAAAAAAGGTGTTGGCAGGCTCCATGGTGTTAACAAGCACCAAAATGGGAGTCCCTGGCCTAGGAAGAACAGCTAGTGGAGTTTAGAACATATCCCTTGAGCCATGTCAGGTAGTAGAGAATGAAGGATGAAGAGGGATGGGAAGGCAGCTGGCCTTGCTAGTGAGCTGACTTGAAGACCAAGGGAGGGGCTTGGTTTCCTCTTCCTGTCTACTCCATTGCCAAGAAGCACAATCCTTGAACATCATCAGCCCCTGGGCTGATCAGTTTACTCAGCTCACCTCTCCATGCGCATCAGAATTAAGAGGAGCAGGAGCAGGAGCAAAAAGGAGCCAATAGGGAACAGGACATTTTGGATCCAGAACCACATGGACTTGGTCTTGTCTTCAGTGCCTGCAAAGTAGAGTAGTCCAGAGATGGGTCTATGAGAAACAGGACCAACCTCACATGGGGATTTCTGCCTTCTGCAATCGCAAAAAGAGCTTAAAGCTTGCTGTATTGGAGCCTATGGTTTTCTGTACAGCACCTTTCACCATACCAAATAAATGCCACAGACCTGGGCCTGCATGCCTGAAACTCCATCCAAATCTCTGTGGCAGGCAGGGCTTTTTTTGTAGCAGGAACTCCTTTGCATATTAGGCCACACCCCCTTGATACAGCCAATTCTCCGAGAGTTTACAGAGCTCTTAGTACAGGGCCTACTGCAAGCTCCAGGAGGATTGGCTACATCAGGGGTGTGTGACCTAATATGCAAAGGAGTTCCTGCTTCAGAAAAAGCCCGCAGGGTTACCAAATATGAATTTTGGTCCCACCATTCCAACAACCCCAAAACCTTTTTAAATCCACAGTTCAAGCAATGATGCAGAAAACACTGGCAGGAACCCCGTAGTAAAAATTTCTGGAAGAAACCCTGCTTGCTCTGGAAGCTATGCAGTCCAACTACGGTCCAGTCCTGTTATGTATGTGGATCAAGGGAAGACTTTGGTGTTTCCGCCTGGCTCATTGGAGCCATACGGACTGAGCTGGGGGACTTGGGAACAAAGGGCTGTAGGATTCAAACCCCCGCAGCCCAGGACCAATCACAAGCCCCCACCGGTTTTAATGACCCAATAATGTGCTTGCACGGGAACCCAGAAATGTATATAAGTTTGGCCCGTGGGCCCCAACACCAGTCTTGTACTATGACCTTTTACTATGTGATTCCTATTAAAGAGCTTGTTATCACTTACTCCGAGACTCTGCCATGCATAGAACTCACTATATTATAAGTCCCGTTGAGCACTTTGGCTGTTTACAGCATAAAATCTGGTGCTTTCCATGCCTGAGGTAGGATAATAGCTTGCTGTTGTTCCTGTTGCTGCTTGCCAGCAAACAATAAATAAACAGGGATCTGTAATTCAGAATGTCAGAGATGGATCATAAAAGTTGCACACTCTGTATAGCCCCAGCAGGTGGAGACAGTGCTTCTTTCAGATAAGTCATTCAGGGTCCATGCAATGTGACATTCCAGGGAATCAACTCTGCTTTGTATTTGATGTTCACACACACACAGGCATCAAAGATGCACGTACCCTTTCTTTTTCTCACGGAAGAAGCAATTTCAGATACAGAATTCTACTTCCCATCATTTTCAAAATAAGTGGAGACATTCAGAGTGGTCAAATATATATTAGTACAAAATGATCACAGCTTAAAGAACAGGAGAGAATTTTTTTTAAACTTAGCAGCAGACTGCTACCATGTTCTGCAACCAGCTCTAACCCAAAGGAAGGCTGCTTGATATTATCAGAAAGCTTCAAAACCACATGAGAAAAAGCAGCATGAAAAGCAATCCTTCATGAAAAGGTCATCCTTTTTTCGCTGTGGCTACCCACACTGGCAACCTCTTAAGTCCCACCCCTTAGCCACATACTCAGATTGTTCTTTCCCTGCCTGGCCTTCCTGCAGACAACACTCCCACACACTGGCTGCACAAGCTCCATTTCCATTCCTGATCTGAACCAGCCCCGGAGCAGCTGCTGCTGCTGCTTGCATCAAGGACCAAAAGAATGGCTGCAAGGTCAGTGATAGGGCAAGGCAGTGCATGGCCCCTTTGAGAACTGCAAGCAGCCTTAAGGTCACCCAGCAAATCCCCTTAGCTAATACTGACTGCTGTTTGCCTCAGCAGGTACCTTTGCAAATCTGCCCTGCATGTACACTTTGCATCCCCTACACAATGAACATTCAGTCTAATGGTTCTGTACCATCTGGAGCGGCAACCAAAGACCACAACCTAGTGCATCTTGAAGATTTGTCACTGTATCCCCACCACAACAGAAGTGAAATGTTACAGCAGCATAACCTTGAAGCTGACACAATTCTGCCAGCATAGGGGCCAGAACTGGGTGACGTAAGGGGGTGGGGTCAGAGGTGGATCAGGATTTAGCATACTAAGTTCACAACCTGAATTCCACCTCCAACTCCAGCTTATTGTCATGCTGGAGTAAGTCAAAATATTCCCACTGAACTCACTAAGAGGGAAAAACAGCTGCTCCCTCCACTGCCTCCTAGCTCCTACCCACTTACAAAGCTGCTGAATTCTAACTCTGGAATCAATTATTCCTAATTTATATTCAGCGTACAAGTCCTGTACAGGAAACCCATAAGATGAGAAGCTGAGGTGTATGGCATGCAGCTCTCTTGGCCTCATGTTATACAAACATAGAAGCCTCAAAAAGGAACTGTAGTGATAGGAACTTTTAATGTAGAGAAAGGACACTGCCTGAACAGCCAAGGCTGGAAGTTGGAGTAGCAGAGCCCCAAGCAAGCAATATTTTGGAGAAAGCAATATATAAATATGTTAACATTACACCGAATAGCATCAGGGCTGGGAGAATGATCCATGATTCAGGAAGTCAACAGTTTAAACATTGTGATGAACTCCCTAGGTGACCTTAGGTGAGCCACTTTTTCTCAGCCTCATTCTCCGCAATATGGGGATAATAAAATGGCCCACTTTACAAGGTTGTTGTAAGGATTGAAAGATAACTAGTGGGGGAGCCACAAGGATTTGCAGTGGACATTTCATTTTTCTTTGCCTCCCTCTCCCTATTTCCTCTTTCCTTTCCCTGTCAGGTCCAATAGCTTCTTCTATTTTTCTGCTTCCTTCCAACCCATCAGCCAATCTAACTTTATCTGTTTGTCGATTCAGCGTTCTCTCCTTCTCTATGTGGACCAGCACCAAGCTGCCATTGCAGAGTGCCCACCAAATACACCTCTGCTTCCCTTTAGCTTTTCTTTATAGCAATCAAAGCTTGGAAGGCTTAGCAGTATTATTGTGATTGTCTATCAGCCTCCAAAACGGCAACTAAGAGCTTAGTGAGCATTCTTTTCCTAAAGCAATAGGCTTTGTTTCTGCTGTTTTAGAGATTTCTTTTAATTTTATTTAACCATATTTTTATTGGTAATATTGATAAATATATTACAACCAAAAGTGGGGGTTTTTAATGCCCTGATTTTAAAACAAAATTCAGGAAAAAAAAATCTTTGGTCTTTGCTCCTGCCTGCAAAGAAATGCCCTATATCTCCCTACCTTTTATGAATCTATTAGTCCACACTCTATGGCCAGGTTCAAAATTAGATATATGATAAGTGTGTGACGTGCGCAGAACATTAAAAGTGCTATAAATGGCAAGTATTTACTAAGGCTGACAACTTTTAAACTGGTTCCATTACCTGTCCCTTTAATAGCACTCTGATCTGCAGCAAGTTCTAGGTGGTGTTATTTACATCCATACCATGACAAGCTTCACTACCCTCTATTAAAGGAACAAGACATTTTTCTCTAGGCCTGTTGGCAACTTTACTCCTAGGGATGCCAGCCTCCAGCTTATTTCCAGCCTCCAGCGATCAGTTCCCCTGAAGAAAATGGATGCTTTGGCGGGAGGAACTCATGGCATCAATGAGGTCCCTGAACTCTGCAGGCTTCACCCCCAGATCTCCAGGAGTTTCCCAACCTGGATCTGGCAACCCTCTGAGGTGTGTAGCAGCCTAACTCTGCTGGTGCTTTTTAGAAATCAGGCTACGATATCATTAATACAATTTTTTCCTTGCCCTCCAAAAAAGCCATTCATACCTTTGCTGGGGGAATTTCCCCCCCAAAAGACAGGGCCGGCTGGCAGACTCCAAAGGTCAGTGGTGGCGCATTTATCATTTAATTTACTTCTTATATAGAAGGTATAGTTCTTCTTTGGATCCACACTGGGCAAGATGAACTTCATCTCTTCTGTTGGTGAGTTCTGGAAGGCAACATGGAAGAGGTATGGAAAGCAGCAGTTCCCTTTACTAATCCAGTAAGCAGCAGCTTCTGTCCCCACTTGTTCTTTGACCTTCACTTGCTCTGGGTTTGCAGAGCACCAGGGGCTCTATGGGACAGTAATGAGGTGTCAAGAGGCAGGCAAGAGTATGAGGGCCATGTGCTTTATGAGGTGTTGTAGGTTCTAAACGGCCAGATTATTGCCTGGTCAATATGGAACAGAGATATGTGAATGTTAAAGGAAACCAAGATTTCTGTGTTTGTTTGGAGGATATTGATTGGCAATATTAGAGATGTACTTTTATCTCCGGAAACACCTAAAACATAGAAAAACACTCCTCCAATTTGGACAAAGGCTGAAGAGCGTGTAGCATTGACTTAGGGATCAATACCAACCTCAGTTGTGGCCTTTCAGCTCAGAAACATCAGGTATCTAATCCTGAACTTGGCTTCTGAGTGCAGATCAAAACCTCTACACAATGCATTAACGTACAGAAAGACAAGACATTTCTACAGACCTGTGGAAAACCCCAGGTTTGCAGAAAAATCCCAAAAATAAAGAGAAGGGGGGAACGCAAGCAAAAAAAACATAAGCTGTATGAAGTCTTATGAACTACGTTGCAAGATCTCAGTTGCAAACTGGACAGAGTTAGTTTAGAGCAGAAAGTGTATTTCCATTGCAAGCCTTCTCTCATTAACTAGAGGATGGCTCATGAAGGAAAGCACATCTGGAACACTTTTTGCCTCAAGCCCAGATCCCTGATCAGTTGGTTGGCTCTGGCTGGGGAAGGGAGCTTAGAGGAGAAAGCATGCAACTTATCACAACGGGAGCACGAGGGCCTAACAGGGGAAGATACACTTTCAATGCACTTTCCAACTGGATTTTGCCATTTCACAGAAAGTAAATTGAAAGTGGATTGAAAGTGTATTTTTAGTGTGTGTGATCACATGTTCCTTGCCTTGCAAATATTCACAGGTCCCCTACTGGTCCTGAGTAGAAGACTCAGCAACAAGAACACAGATGCTTCTGGGAAGTTAATACATTGTACTGTATTAAAATCAATCTCCCTCTAAAGACCAAGATTCAGCCAACCTCCAATTATTTCTTACTAAGCTAAAGAGTTAAAACAAGCAAAGGGGAATCCATTGCCTTTCTGAAAGTTTTCAGGGTTTTTATTTTCCCCCATTGACATTAGTATTACCTACGCTGGAGGAATCTAGGATTGCCACCTCCAAGTTAGAAAATTCCTGGAGATTTGTGGGTGGAACTTGGGGAGAGTAGCATAGGGCCATAGCCAGGATTTTAAAAGTTGGGGGGGGGGGGCTTTTTAAAATGTCAGTGGGAATTCTTTCCCATCCACTGCAGGGCTTGCCACTACTCAGAAGCTTTCTGGGATGGAGGCAAAAGCTGAAGGCTCTGAACGTGGTCAAGTCAAGGCAGCCAGCCCTAAAACTGGAGTATACCCTCCAAAGCAGCTATTTGCTCCCGAAATAGAGATCTCTGTTTTTTTGGAGATCAACTGTAATTCTGGAAAATCACCAGGTCCCGGCTGGAGATGATTGTGCCATCTGCAGGCCCAGTTGGCTTTGGTTGCCCATTGTGAAAGCTTCCAGCTACCATTCCTCTGCCACCCCACAATTCTTCTCAGCAGGACAGGGAGGAGAGTCAGTACCTTTGGTTTGGTGTCTGTGCTGCTCTGGTACTCCACCATATGCATCAGACAGCCTGGGATTTTGTATGTTGAACCCCAAGTCACCTGCAGCTGGTTGTTTCCTAAGCTCTGGATGGTGAGGTTAATAGGTGGATTGGGTTTCACTAGAAGAGAGAAAAGTAGAATGTTTCACATCTTAAGTAGGGCTGCCAGCTCCAAGTTGAGAAATACCTGGGCATCTTGGGGATGGAGCCTGAAGAGGGCAGGCATGGGAAGGGGAGGGACTTCAAAGGGGTATAATGCTAGCGAGTCCACCTTCTAATGTGGCCATTTGCTCAAGTGAACTGATCTTTGTCACCTGGAGATCAGTAACCTTGGGAGATCTTCAGCCATCCCCTGCAGGCTGGCAACCCTATCTGAACGTACTGTTGACCATGCTTCTTGGTATGGATGTTGGGAAACTTCTGGGTTTCCCTTCCTGCCACCAAATTCTGCTGCAGCACAATTTGCTTTTTTATGGAGCTTTTTATCCATACTCCCTTCCAAATTGCAGCAGATCTAAAATGTTGGTTTCTGCATGAGATTGTCCTGCTTCTGCTGGCCTTCTGAGTTTTCTTTGGCTCTGCTGTAGGTAGGTTGCCAACTCTGGGTTGGGACATTCCTGGAGATTTGGGGGTGGAGTTTGGGGTGTGGTGTTTGGGAATGGGAGGCATCTCACTGGGGTATAATGTCATAGAGCCTGCCTTCTAATGCAGCTATTTTCTCCCAGGGAACTGATCTCTGTAGTTTAGAAATCAGTTATAACACTGGGAGAACACCAGGCCCCATCTGGAGCTTGGCAACCCTAAAGCTGACAGGTCTCGCACTGAGCTGATCTGCCTAGCAATGCAATTTGAGCCCAGTTCTTCTAATCAAAACAGCAGATGAAGTAGTAAAGCTGTTTCTGGGTTTTACCACTTCAGGCTGCAGGTTCAAGTGTTCAAATTCTCTTGCATATCAAAACAAACTCCTGAACCTGAAAACCTGATAGGTCAGAAATAAACAAAAAAAAATGGTAAAAAAATAAATCAAAAGCCAATAAAACCAGCTTCAGTATAAGTACCAAATGATAAAAGCAAGCATCAACAATTTCCTAAAAAGCACCACTGCAAAAAATACATTAGATGAAGATGGAAGATGGAAGATGGATAGAAGATAGATAGAAGAGCTTGAGACCCTGGAGAGCAGCTGCTAGTCTGAGTAGACAATACTGGCTTTGATGTACCAAGGGTCTGATTCAGTATAAGGCAGCTTCATATGTCCATCCATCCATCCATGGGACATAAAATTTATTTAGAAGCAACTAAACATCAAATAACCTGGCCAAAATGTAATACACAGCAACAGATGATGTAAGTGTATGCATGCACCCCTGCACCAAATGGCCAGAAAAGAAAGCAATGTTTCCATCTGAAGTGTAAGGTGTCCGGTGGACAGAGGGGAAAGAGGCAGTTTGGCAGCTGAGGTGCCACTACAGAGAAAGCCCTGCTCCACCTCAGTCAACAGGAGTACTCACCAGAGGGACCCTTGAAGACAGATCTGAATGTTGAGGCAGGAGCTGTCCTAGCTTACTACCCATTAACATTTGGTGGGGGGATATGCTAAAGTGGAATAAATTGAACTTATCCATGTTGGGGAGGATATCTGTAATTAAAATGAATGTTCTACCAAGAATTATGTTTTTCTTTCAGACTATTCCAATAGTGAAAGATAAGAAACAATTCCATCTCTGACAAAGACAGATTTCAGAATTTATTTGGGTGGTAAAAAACCAAGAATTAAGATAAAAATTCTGACAGAGGCGAAAAAAGAGGAGGCTTTCAAGTACCTGATTTATTGTTATATCATGATGCAGTTTGTTTGGTTTGGATTAAGGACTGGATGACTTTGATTAACAAAATGCTATTGGTAGTAGAAGGCCATGGAAATGTTTTTGGTTGGCATGCATACATGTACTATGGGAAGGGAAAGTTGGATGGGTTTTTTTCACACCATTATATAAGGAGGACTTTGTTGAATACCTGGAAAAAATATAGTAAATATGGTGATGAGAGGAAACCGCTTTGGATAGAGCCAACTGAAGTCATAAAGCTGTCTCAAAGTTCACAGGAAGAGAAATGGGTTACCTATGAGCAACTGCTAAAATTTCATGGAGGCAAAATAGAAATGAAGTCGGTGGAAGAGCTAAGCTAAAAGATAAATTTGATTGGTTTCAATTTTTACAAATTAAAAGTTTGGTAGAGAAAGATATCAGGAGTACAGGTATAAGACGTGAAAAAACAGAAATGGAGAAAGTGCTGTTGGGTGAAAATGAAAAATTGATTTCAAGGATCTATAAGCTATTACTGAAATGGTCTACAGAAGAGGAGGTGGTAAAACCTCAATGATTAAGTGGGCAATAAATTTTAACAAAGAAATACAAATGGAGATGTGGGAACACCTATGGAAGAACTCTACAAAAATATCAACGTGCTATAACATAAAAGAGAACTGTTTTGAAATGCTGCATAGATGGTACATGACACCTAAAAAACTAGCAAAAATGAACAATAATGTTTCGGATAGGTGTTGGAAGTGTAAAAAACAGCAAGGTTCTTTTTACCACATGTAGTGGACTTGTGAGAAGGCAAAACAATTTTGGTCTATGATTCAACAAGAGATATTGAAAATCTTGGGTTATAATGTTAAGAGAGCACCGGATGTTTTTCTGGTGGGATTACAAATAGAAAGCTTCCCGAAGCAAGAAAGGACATTGTTGTGGTATTTGCTTTCAGCTGCAAGAACATTGTATGCGCAAATGTGGAAGCAAGACAAAATACCTGATAAGTGGGACTGGGTCTTAAAGGTTCTTAACTGGAGTGAAATGGACAAACTTACTAGAATCTTAAAATAATATAATTTGGAGAATTTTAAAGAAGATTGGAATAAATTTAAAAACTATGTGGAGATGCAATGGAAGGTGAAGAGACATTTAGTGGGTTTTGATAATATTAACTGAACTCTAAAAGAGAAAAAGGACTGCGATTACTGAGTATTGTTTTATAAGTAGCTGAGTTTATATAGTAAAGTTATGTGAATTAAGATAAGATTAAGATTTGAATAATTTTTAGTGATGATTTAAGGACTATGAAATATATGTTTAATGTTTAACAAGTAATAATTGAATTTTTAAAAGTGCAAAGAAGAATAGATTATGGTTATCTGATTAAATCTGTAATATTGAGGATTAAGAAGTAAGTAATGAGTAAAATAATAAGAATAGTAGTTATATTGGAGTTAAGATAAAGTTAAGTGAATAATAACTTTTAGTTAAGTTTCTATATATGTGAATTTTTACTTTTAAAAGGTTTTTAATTTGTTTTGTATACCGATGGAGGTCACAATTTGGAGAGTGGGAGGGGTAAGAAATTGTGTAATGTATTGAAGAACTATATTTAGATTTTGATAGTAGAATACTTTTCAATATATTGCAAAATAAAAATTTTTGTTCACAAAAAAACATTTGGTGGGGGGGAATTCTCTTTCTTTTACTGCTTTTGGTTTTGCAATTGGGAAAACATTTGCAATTTGGTGGGGGTACTGTTTTAAATCAAGTAACCATTAGCCTCTGGAATCTGTGCCTACATATGCTGTATTTGGTATGGATGTCTGGTCATGGAATGGCCACGACTATCAACCATCATCTCCAGCAACAGCAAACTGCTACACCTCAGCTGCTGGACTCCTACCCAAGAGTGAGAATCAAGAAGGGTTAGTTGGGAAACTTAATGGGGACATTTGCCTCAGGGACTGGTGGTGCATTTAAGACATGGAGGAGAGTTTGCAGCCTTGACAGTGGAAGCCAGTACTGCAGGGACATGATTTTGGGTCTCATTCCTCTTGAACGATGGTCCATGCTGTGGTTTAGTCATCTAGGACACCATACCTCGGTCTTGCAGTTGAATGGTGCTGTTTCTGTAGAAGAGGCTGCTGCCATTGTTGATTATATGGAGATAAACATAGAAGGAAGGAAAAATATCGATCTGGCTGCCATTGAACCAGCATCCCTTGTTGACACCATCTCTTTGGAGGTAATGCTGACACTCTACAACGCGATCTTTTCCAGATCTGGGGAAGGGGTGAAAGAAGGCTGGGGTGAGTCTTCTGTTACAGGCAACCCACGGGGATCCCCATCTAAAAGGAAGCAGACTTGCCCACGAAGACTGTAGCTTCCAAGTAGTCTCTATGGGCAGCTCTGCATTGAACAAGGCCAGGCATACATAACCTTGCAGAACCTGCAAGCACTTTTAGAATGTTAAGGAAGGGTAGTAGGCAGCATTCCCTTTAAGCTGAGTTAATGTGAGCTAGCTCACAGATTTTTAGCCTCCAGCTCACACATTTTTGTCTTAGCTCAGAAAGGATTACCCCAGAGCACACTAATTTATGCAGTAACTTTAATGCCAGTAACTCACAAAGTAGAATTTTTGCTCACAAGATTCTGTCGCTTAGAGGGAACTTTGGTAGGCACCACCACAAATTGGCTAGCATAAGAGTGGTGAAGCCACTCTCTCTCTCTGTCCCCACAGTAATACTATTAATGCAAGTTTTCAAGCTAATAAGAAAATCTGCGTCTCTGGCCAAGCTGAAGGTGCACTGCTGCAATATACCTGACTGATATGAACCTTGCTAAAACCTGCAGGCACTTTTAGAATTTTAAGAAAGGATAGTAGGCACCACCACAAAATGGCTGGCATGGCTCAGCCCACTGGCAGAGTGTAATCTGAAATGCCCTGATTTATTTCTTTTCTGCTCAATTCTAGACCATCTGGATTTAATTCCTAAGAGTCAAGAAGCAAACAAGTGCCAGAAGAGAATACCAGGCACTGTGGTGTCTATCTGGGCACCATTTTATGGAATCACTGTACAAGAGTAACCCTCAGCTCAATCTTTCTCATTACGAGATGGAGCAATGGAGATGCAGAGAAGACTTCCAATGGTTGGGTGTCTCTCAAAGCTCATAGAATTTGGACAGGTGAAGTTGCTTCAGCTACAGAAGCTTCAAGAAATAAGATTCTTTACTGGCTGTTGCATTGTTGAATCTGGCAACCATACCAGATGCATTTTTATTTCTTCCTTCTTCTTCCTGGGCAAAAAGAATGCTGAAACATTCCCCTCCACTTCAACAATGATCACAGCCACCAAGGATGAGTCCCTTAAATGTATCTGCTGGTTCCTAATTGTGATCACTGACACTTTGTGATCCACAGATGCATAGCATGTTCTATCAAAAGGCTGCCATATTTCCCCAGAGGACACCTGTACCAGTGGCATTCTTTGTGTTATAGATAGATCCAAGCGGGCAGCCGTGTTGGTCTGAAGCAGTTGAACAAAGGAGTCAAGTGGCACCTTTCAGACCAACCAATTTTTATTTAGAACATAAGCCTATGTTCTAAATAAAAATTGGTTGGTCTTAAAGGTGCCACTTGACTCCTGCTTTGTGTTATAGAGAGAGTCTAACCCAGATGTGGGAGTGTGGCTGATGGTTGATTACTGATGAAGTTTGCTGCATGAGCAGAAGAAATGCAGCAAAGGGATGGGGGGTGGGTGGGCTGGACCTGAGAAGAAGGCAGTCCCAGAAGACGGGCAGTGGTGAAGGGGCCCCAAGGATGACATAGTAAAGGAATATACCGGTAGTACAGGGAGTAATTGGAGGCTGGTTTCTGGCTGCTGTCCCACTCACAGGTCATGTAGTCTTCATTATAGACTGTGCATGTCACATCTGGAAAAGAGAGCCCAGCAGGGCTGAGTGAGCTTCCGAGGACTCTTATCAGAGATCTTGCTTGATGCATGTTGTTCTCTACCCCTCCACATCCTATCCTGCTCAGGAAACACCAAGCAAGAAGGTAGAGGCTGTTGTCCATTCCTTGGAGCAGCTCAGCCTTCTGCACTCTGGATTTGGCTAATAATCAAGGGTGGCTCAGCAGCATCCCATCTCAGGTTAGCTTGCCTTGCTCCCCTCCTGGACAGCTCCAAAGTAGCTGCCCTTCCTCAGGCTACCCAGAGCTTGCCTGCCATTTTATTAAAAGCCTCAACAGGGAGACTCCTGTTCTCTCCAGGCAGCTTGTGCCATGAATGGGTTTTATCACACAAGGCAGTTAATCTTACTATATCACGGAGGAAGCCCTAGACTGAGTCAACTCAGGAAGAAAAAAGGATTAGCTCAGAGGGGCCTTCCTGATCCCAAGTTATAGCATTGCCAACCTCCCTCCCTTACAACTTTTGTTTTGGAAAACATTTGTTTTCCCTTTTTCCCTCAGTAGCCACAGTAGACAGTCAGGGACCTGCAGCAGAAAGGCCTTTGGGTCTGCAGCCAGCTATGGCAATAGTTTCCATAGGACCTCTTCTCAGCAACTCAGGGAGCATTCCCCAAGCTGGCAGTGTTGAGGACTGGGGAGGGACTGTGGTGCAGTGGTAGAACATCTGCTTGCCACACAAAAGGTCCCGAGTTCAATCCCCAGTTAAAAATAGGATCAGATAGTAGGGAATATGAAAGACCTCTCTGCCTTAGACCTTGGGAGAGTTACCACCCTCCAGGTGGGACCTGGAGATCTCCTGAAATTACAGCTGGTCTCCATACCACAGAGATCAGTTCCAATGGAGAGAACAGCAGCTTTGACATGTGGACTCCATGACATCACAGCCCTGATTAGTTCCTTCCCCTCCCCAAACTCCATCTTCTTCTCCAGGCTCTATTCCCAAATCTCCAGGAATTTCCCAACCCAGAGCTGGCAACCCAAGTCACCCAGGAGAGTTACTGCCACTTTGAGCAGACAATACTGACCTTGTTGGACGAATGGTCTGATTCAGTATATGGCAGCTTTGTGTGTTCATGATATGTCAATTCAGACACGAATGCAAAGAAAGCCATCCACTACTGCAGTTGAATAGGCCCAAGTCTGAGAGTTTGTGGGTATGCTCAGATAGAAAGCCCTAAGCCCTTCCCATGAGGCTCATTTTTCACCCACCCTTCTGCCTTTTCTGTGAGCTGCGTGTGTGTAGGGAAGGTTACCTTGAGGCTTAGGAATAGCTGTGGTCTGCTTGTCTGGACCCGCGAAGAGCAGGGCCAGTATCAGGAATATCCTGGATTCCTTGGAGACATCCATCCCTCTTGTTCTGGGCTCAGAGAGAAGGATGTTGTGCAGAAGAGCTTCACATGCAGAATGGAAGACCAAGCAGGAGGGATGTGGTTTTGAGGCTGATCACGGGCCCAACAATACTCAACTTCCGCCTGTTATGGCTTCCTGTGGAAAGCCCCAGCACTTTGCTGTGATGAAGTAGGTGGTGTTAGAGGGACTGAATATTCCCCAGTCAACGGATGAAACTTTCAGCAGATTTGGGCAAGCTGCAGGCTGAAAGCCTATTCCAGGAGACAACAAGAGCAAATGGCAGAGTAGAGGAACATCCTGCCCCCTGCTGCTCCCACTCACTCCTAGGTACTACCATACTGTGCTTGTGGGCCAGCTGTTGATATTACAGGTATCTCAGGAGGCCTGTCACTGTGGAGCTCCAGCAGGAATACAGCCTTGTCCTGGGCTGTCTTTGGGTTGTGGGGGCATGAAGGGCATCACTTCCAGAAAAAAAGAAGTTAGGACACACTGGTATATGCATCTCCCAAAACTCAGTGATAAAACCATAGAGTTTCTGGTGATTCCTAGAGCAGCATGTTGTCAAACCATGTACACCACTGGCAATATATTTTCTGCAGCCACTGCTAGGAGCAGCTGTGGGAAGAAATGTTTACTGGTGGAAGGTCTCCCATGGCAAAGAGCCTGTCTCCTCTCCCTTTAACTTGCAGGATTCCATCTTTATCCCTCCCAGCAATGCCCTTGACTAAGGCCTGTTCATCAGCTGCCCCATGCCTTGGAATAGACTTCTTGAATAGGTCAGGGTGGAGTTTCTACTCTACTAGAGTTCCATGACATTGAAAAACCCAGTTATTCTAGAGAAACTTTGGGGCAGCTTGAGCCTAGGCAAAGGGGAAACATCCCGCAGTTAGGAACACAAGGTGTTTCTAGATTGGTTTTACATTGTCTTATATCTATTGTTTTAATGTTTTTTCTTTTACTGTTGGGTCCAGAGATGCGTGGGAGAAAGGAAGGTAAGCAAATAAATACATGAATCTGTCTCTTTCTGACTGTTGGAGAGTTTTGTCCACACTCTCTTCCTGACCACTGAGGCCAGTTGAGCTCTTAATTTTGCTCTGCAGTAAGGCAAAGAAGAAGAGTGAAGGACTTAGTAAGGGATGAACTGGCTGCATTCTGTTCCTCTGCCTGCAGACATTCCAATGGTGAGGTAGGACCTCCAGATAAAGAAGTCGCTTCAGACAATTTTGTGATTGTGTCAGGCAAGTTACAGCATCTATGACTTCTTGTCCCACACTGCTAAGAGGCCTCATTCATCTTTAAGAATTACATCAATTAGTGGCTCATGAAGAATTGCCAGGAGAGAAAAGAACTGAGAAATCTTCCCCCTCGTCCAAATGTTCCCCTTTTAGTTACTCTGAGCTCTTAGGCCAGATCGGGCGACCTAAACTTTCTTCTGATCCTTTTGAACAGATGCCAGGCCCAGGAGGATGCCAGGCCCAGGAGCTTTAGGACAAGGAGTAAAACTGACATCACATGACATGTGGTGTCACATCCAGTTGAATGTAAGTGTCTCAGGTTCTGACTGTACTTTCCATGGAGTTTTCAGGGATGGTCAGAGCATTGCTCAATAAGCCATCTGGGTTTTCAGTTGCATATTGTGCAAAGTCATTCTGCCCCTGAACTTTTCTCTGGTAGGTCTGGAGGTCAAGGTCAGGCCCACCAGCAGGAACCCTTCTGTCATAAGCAGGCACATGGCAACCCTATGCTCAGTTGTCTTCGATTCATTCCCCACAGAGGGCAAAGAACATGTCCAGGCTTAATTAGGCCATTACTTAGGGGAGGTGTCTTCAAGTAATATTTTCCATACATCTGGGGGACTTTCTCAGTTAGATTCCCCCTCCCCTGTAATCCCGAGGTTTCCTAAATCCTAAATTAAGACAGAAGGCAAAAGAAGAAGGGGACAGCAAAAGATGAGATGACTGGACAGCTTTACTGATGTAACAAACATGAATTTGAGCAGACTTTAGAGGATGGTGGAAAACAGGAGGGTCTGGTGTGACTTTGTCCATGGGGTCGCAATGAGTCGGACTTGACTGTGCGAATGAACAACAACAAAAAATTCTAGCTTTGACTGGCCCAATTGGGCAGTTTTTTAAAATCTATATTAGATTCAGTCCTCAGGCTATTAGACAGATGATCCTAATAGGTGGAAGTTTTCTCCACCCAGTTCTGCTGTTGTTTATGGAGTTCTATATAGCCTGGTAAGATAGGGTTGCCATGCCTGTGTTGGAAAATACCTGGAAGATCCAGGAGAGGGCAGGATTTGGGAAGGGGAGGGGCCTCAGCATGGTTCACCCTTCAAAGCAGCCATTTTCTCCAGGGGAGCTGATCTCTGCCAGCTGGAGATCAGCTTTAAAAGTGGGAGATCTCCAGGCCCCACCTGGAGGCAGGCAACCCACTGGTCCAAGAGAAGCTATATACACAACCAGACATTACATTTGGGGTCTTTATGGGAAAAACCTCTACTCCATAGCATAGCTCTTCCCTTCCCACCATTTCTTGGTACACAGTTTTCTATTTCCAGGTTTCATTATAACATGCATCCATGTATAGGATAAAGACCACATTTTTAGAAAGACCAACTGAACCATTCCAATAAACCATAAGAAAGCACAAGATGAGTTTAATCGGTTCTTACTGGAACCATCAGATTATCTCATTTCCTGGTGGTTCTTTGTTCTGATTATCATCAGCAGGTTGGCATCAAATCAACATGAAATGCTAACTGTAGACCAAAGAATAGTTACAGTGATGGGTTCAAGAATTGGAGGTCATAACAGTTATCCTTCTCCTTTGTTTGGGTGGGAGCCAGACAAACTGAACCTGAGTGATTGTGGAATGCTGCAAATAAACTGGAGACTTTCTTTGCAGAGTTTTTTTTTTCATTCCTGCATGATAAAATGCACCTGCCACCTCTGTCTCCCAGCATGATAAATGATTTTATTTCTACCCAATCTACAGCTCTACAGTGAATTCAGCTCTTGGAGAATTAAAGCCTCATTAGCTGTACACAGCTGCAGAAGCCCCAATTAGGGTCTGCTAAGCAAGACTGCTGAAAGAAAAATATTACAATGAAATGTTATAGTTTGGATGCCAGATCCTTTGCCAGCAGAACAAACAGAGAACTTCTCTAATGATTTTATTTAGAATAAAGCATGATTCTTTTTATCAGGCAAGAATTTGACAAATACAAACAGGTGCAAATTAATCCTACATGTCCATAAAATGCATGTAATAAGAAATAAGATCTCTTAATATTTCTTAAACATAGCTAGGTACATAATCATTACAATTCCCTAAGATTATGGCAGATCAGGTTTTAAATTGATAAGGAAAATGTTATATAAAATGGGAAGCCCAGCACACAAGATACCTTCACCAAGTATAAAGTCTCCTTTTACTGGAAGCTACCATCAGAAAGCCTGATTAGACCCTTACATGACATTTTTAAAAAAGAGAAGGTGACAATTAGGAACAGAAATAAGTTTCTCTAACTTTAACACATGATTGTCCTCTAAATCTTATCAATCGTCCCTAAATGTATTGTGCTAATGAATAATACCAGGTGAACTAGGTACATCTCCACAGTTCTCATTAAATTCTCAAAGCAAGGTAAAAAGGATAAATATAGTACTGTTCGTATCAAGAGAACAATAAAGCTAATATTTCTTCAGCTACAATAATGAACTGACTGAAGGCAGCCCTGAACTTTTGGTACTTTGCCCGACCAGTAACTGAACCTATCCTTATATAGGTAATGAAACTACATAAGACCACACAGGTTAACATGAATATATATGATTAAAATTATAACTATGTGACACACCAGGCTAGGACTGGGATTGTCATGTTGTCCTTCTGGTATTTGCTCCTTAGCCTTGAACAGAATCCTGAAATGCAAACTATTAGAAGGCAAAGCTTTTCCTGGCATGGAGAGGAAAACTATGGGAGAAGCTTCTATGAGAGGTATAGGAGCAAGGCCAGTAAAAAAAGCTGGCATCCGTGGGCACAAGAGGAAGAGCTGGCTGCTAAGAATTATCTGCTGGTTGCCCTGCTCTGGAGCTATCGAGAGGATGGATATAAGCACATGCTTGAACTGAAGAAACTCTGCTTACATGAGATTTCTTTCCGCTCATGTACATAATCCAGAGTCTGCAGCATGGAACAATCCCTGAGACTTCCACTCCTGGAAACCAGCAAAAGTGCACCAAAGGTGTCTGATGTATTCAATTGTTTAACAGTCCTATCTTAATCCTTTGGAAAGAACCAGTGTCTCTTCTCTCCTAGCAACGCATGCAAACAAAGCACTTCTTCAGTCAACCACATATGCTGCAATTTGGAAACTTTGCTTAACTTTTTTTGACACCAATGTCTCCTATCTTCCCCACTTCAACCCCCCCCCTGCAGGGTTGTCAAACATGCAGCCTGGGGGCCGAATCAGGCCCTTGGAGGGCTTCTATCAGGCCCCTGAGCAATTGGCTGTCACCTGCTTCCTTCTCCCTCTCTTGCTTCCTTCTGCATAACAGCTTGCTTTGCAAAGCTTGCTCAATTGCACAGGAGCTACAGAGCAAAGCCTCTATTTTCTCCATTGACTGAGGCTCCTCCCTTGAGGAGGAAGGGGGGAGGCAGAGCTTGCTTTGCCAGGCTCTCTCAATTGCACAACAGAGCTACTGAGCCAAGCCTCTCTTCCTTCTATTGGCTGAGGCTCCTCCCCCTCCTGGTCCCCTGGGGAAGGAAGGAAAGCCAGATTCCCTTTGTTCAGTTCCCTGGATTCCATGGGAGAGATACAAAGAAAGCACCTTTAAGACCAACAAATGCTAATGTTTTAAGCATGTTTTATTTTA
Organism: Heteronotia binoei; assembly: GCF_032191835.1. Lineage (NCBI taxonomy): Eukaryota > Metazoa > Chordata > Lepidosauria > Squamata > Gekkonidae > Heteronotia > Heteronotia binoei. The sequence goes on from NC_083233.1 coordinate 46,968,285, forward strand.
AGGGTTTTTTTTAAAAAAAAATCTTTAATTGTGTTTGTCTGTGTCCTTTATAGCAGGGGTGGCCAATGGTAGCTCTCCAGATGTTTTTGCCTACAACTCCCATCAGCCCCAGCCAGCATGGCCAATGGCTGGGGCTGATGGGAGTTGTAGGCAAAAAACATCTGGAGAGCTACCGTTGGCCACCCCTGCTTTATAAAGTTTATATCTTTGCTACCTAATCTTAAATAGGTACACACATGCCCCGGCATGGCTCGGCCCAACAAGGTCTTATTTATGTCAGATCCAGCCCCGTATATAGATAAGTTCAACACACCTGCCCTACTGTATTAATGTGTGGGAGACAGACAGATGAAAGTCTGGATGAGGAAAACTGGCAGATAAGTTACAAGGAAAACAGTTGTTATTTTACTAATTAGAACTTGTTTAAGTGTTTTAAACAATTTTATTGATAACATATGGTAACAATTTCCATTAATAACTTCTTTTCATCTATCCCATATGCTTCTTTCTAATCACCCCTCCCCCCGTTACTTGACCCCCGCCAGTGTTATTTACTCAAAATACTAACATTAAAAGGTACCTTTAATTCCTAAGAACTAAAATTAATATCTTTCTTTCTTTTAAAGTTTAATCATTATCAAAAATTGTCCAATGTCCTTTTACTTTCCACTCATCTTCTACATAACTTCTAAATTTTTTCCACTCCCTTTTAAAATCTTAGAACTTGTTTAAGTGTTTAGAAGTTTGTCCATAGTGTGCTGCTGGACAGTCTAGACCCCTTGATACTAAAAGGAACAGAGTGAATTGCCTGAATGAGAGAAGGAACTTATTGGTAAAAGAGGCAGGGCTTTTTTTGTAACAGGAACTCCTTTGCATATTAGGCCACACATCCTTGATGTAGCCAATCCTCCAAAAACTTACAGGGCTCTTAGTACAAGGCCTACTGTAAGCTCCAGGAGGATTGGCTACATCAGGAGTGTGTGGCTTAATATGCAAAAGAGTTCCTGATACAAAAAAAGCCCAGAAAGAGTGCCTATATCTGTGTCATCCCATGGTGAGGTGACCCCATAGGGTTTTCAAGGCAAGTGTAAAGCAGAGGTGGTTTGCCATTGCCTTTCTCTGCAAAGTATTCCTTGAGACCTCCCATCCAAATACCAACCTTGCTTAGCTTTCCAGAGCTCACAAAACTGGGTTATATTATATCATTCCACTTCCCCAAAAGATTGAAGGCAAGCAAAGCCATGGCCAGTGGCTTTACAGGAGACACTTTTTGCTTATAGAGAGCTTTTTGCTTATAGAGAGCTTATGGAGAGCCAGTTTGGTGTAGTGGTTAAGTGTGTGGACTCTTATCTGGGAGAACCGGGTTTGATTCCCCACTCCTCCACTTGCACCTGCTGGGATGGCCTTGGGTCAGCCATAGCTCTGGCAGAGGTTGTCCTTGAAAGGGCAGCTGCTGTGAGAGCCTTCTCAGCCTCACCTACCTCACAGGGTGTCTGTTGTGGGGGAGGAAGGTAAAGGAGATTGTGAGCCGCTCTGAGACTCTTCGGAGTGGAGGGCAGCAGTGGTGGGATTCAGCAGGTTCGCACCACTTCTATGGAACCGTTACCTAATGCGCTATCGGTTCTATAGAACCGTTTGTTGGTCGGGCACCCTCAGATCAACGGGGACTTTCCCCTCTAAGTGCCTAAAACTCACCAGTTTCTTTTCCCCACCAGACTGCAAAAAAGCCCAAGCGAACAAGTTAGACGCGCGCCCTGCCAGGAATTGCGTCTCACTCCCTCCAGCCCCTTCCAGCTTCACCACTCCCACGTGTGATTAAAACCCAGGTGCCAAGGAAAAAGCAGCTGAAGCTAACCACTGTGGCGCCTTCTGGGACTCGTAGTCCTTGCGCTCGGTAGCGCAGCAGGCAGGAGGCTCGAAAGACTACCAGACCCGGCATGCCGCTCGGCAAAGAAGGGCTCCGCTCGCTCGTGCGCGCTCGTGGAGTCAGGAAGCCCCGCCCACTTTCATTCCTGGAAGGATGAGTAGGCGAAGGTCTGTGGGCTGCAAACGCTTGTGGGGGCGTCGGGCTTGTTTGGTTTTTTTGCAAATGGCAGTCAAATTAGGTGACAGATTTTTCTTTTTGCAGAGAGATAAATATTGGAGCGTGTTGCCATGTATGCAAGGCTTGATAGCTGGGCTTTTCCCCAGCCAACGGTTGATCTGTTCAGATGGGTTCTGTGGCATGCGTTTGGGAGCCCCAACTGTAGTAGCTTTCAGGTGATGGTAAAAAAACCCTCTGCCTGGACATGTGAGTCCTCCACCCGTGTTTGCTCAAGCTTGTATAACCAGCTTTGGTTGGCACACTGCTTTTTTAGGGAGGCCAGCCTTTTAAGCTCACATTGCCAGAGTGACACTTCGTTCTGCAAAGCCGGGGTGTCAACCATCTGACCTGGGGGCTGAACTCAAAGTTGAACTTGTTGATCTTCTGACAAAAATATGTAATCTTTCATTGAAATCTGCCCCCGTTCCTGAAAACTGGAAGGTAGCAAATGTCACCCCCATCTTTAAAAAGGGTTCCAGAGGATTTCCGGGAAATTACAGGCCAGTCAGTCTGACTTCAATACCGGGAAAGTTGTTAGAAACCATTATCAAGGACAGAATGAGCAGGCACATTGATGAACACGGGTTATTGAGGAAGACTCAGGGTGGGTTCTGTAAGGGAAGATCTTGCCTCACTAACCTGTTACAGTTCTTTGAGGGGGTGGACAAAGGGGACCCAATAGATGTTGTTTACCTTGACTTCCAGAAAGCTTTTGATAAAGTTCCTCATCAAAGGCTACTTAGAAAGCTTGAGAGTCATGGAGTAAAAGGACAGGTCCTCTTGTGGATCAAAAACTGGCTGAGTAATAGGAAATAGAGAGTGAGTATAAATGGGCAGTCTTCATAGTGGAGGACGGTAGTGCCTCTCCCCAAAATACCCTCCCAGTTTCAAAAAGATTGGACCAGGGGGTCCAATTCTATGAGCCCCAAAAGAAGGTGCCCTTATCCTTCATTATTTCCTATGAAAGGAAGGCATTGAAAAGGTGTGCCATCCCTTTAAATGTGAGGGCCAGAACTCCCAATATGGAAATATCTTCAATAAATCTTTCTTTAAACATAATCTAGTTGTCTTTACCTCTTTTACTGTTCTTATTGCAGTATTTAATGCATGAATTATTAAACTACCTTTCGGTATATCTTTTGATATAGTTAAAATGGTCATTAGGACATAGAACCTGTTGTTAATTTATTTGAATCCCACCACTGGAGGGCGGGATATAAATCCAATATCTTCTTCTTCTTATAGGACTCCAGTCCATGACTACTGCAGTCAAGAAGTGGCTTATGACCCCTATTGCACTGCCTGGAGATTTTGATATAAAGTTGAGTGTTAGCAGCTCATTGCTGGTATCCTATTCCAAAATTATGAATGATTTTTCCTAAGGGATTTACGCAACAGATTGAATAGCATGTGTTTCAAACAATTTTATTAGTAACATATGGTAATAAATTTCAATTTCTTACATCATTAATAATTACTTTTTAAAATCTATCCCATATATTACTTTCTACCCACCCCTCCCCCCGTTACTTGACCCCCGCCGGTGTTATATACTTAAAATCTTAATAGTAAAGGTTCCCTTAATTAATAAGAACCAAAATTAATATCCTCCTCCCTCTTATACTTAGTCATTATCAAAAATTGTCCAATGTCCTTTTATTTTCCACTCTTTTTCTACGTATCTTCTGAACTTTTTCCACTCCATCTTAAATACTTCTAAATCATAGTCTCTTAAGGTTCTTGTTAACTTGTCCATTTCACTCCATGTCATAACTTTTACAATCCAATCCCATTTCTCTGGTATTTTTTCTTGCTTCCACAACTGCGCATACAATGTCCTAGCAGCTGAGAGCAAGTACCAGATTAAAGTTCTATCTTCTTTTGGAAATTTTTCCATTTGTAATCCCAACAGAAAAGTCTCTGTAACTTTGTTAAATTCATATCCCAAGATCTTAGAAATTTCTTGTTGAATCATCTGCCAATACTTTTTTGCTCTTTCACAAGTCCACCACATATGGTAGAAAGAACCTTCATGTTTTTTACATTTCCAACATCTATCTGGCATCTTATTGTTCATCTTTGCCAACTTTTTAGGAGTCATATACCATCTGCACATCATCTTAAAACAATTTTCTTTAATACTCTGACATGTTGAGAGTTTCATAGAGTTCTTCCACAAATATTCCCATGTGTCCATCTGTATTTCTTTATTTACATTAATTGCCCACTTAATCATTTGAGATTTTACTACTTCATCTTCCGTAGACCATTTTAACTTATAGATTTTTGAAATTAATTTTTCATTATCTCCAAGCAGAACTTTTTCCATTTCTGTTTGTTCTCGACTTATTCCTTCAGTTTTAACATCGCTTTCTACCAAACTTTTTATTTGTTGCATTTGAAACCAATCATATTTATTATTCAACTCTTCAGCAGTTTTCAATTCTATTTTACCACTTTGTATTTTTAGTAATTGATTATATGACATCTCTTTATCCTCTCCTGTCTCAGCTGTTATTCTTATTACTTCTGTTGGCACTATCCATAGTGGTTTTCTCTCATCGCCATATTTCTTGTACTTCATTCAAATATTTAGTAGATTATTTCTTATATAATCATGAGGGAAAAAAATCCAACTTTTTCTTTCCATAGTACATATAAGCGTGCCAGCCGAATTTGTTTCCATGACCTTCCAACGTTAAAAGTTTTTTATTCAACAGCGTCACCCAATCTTTTATCCACACTAGACAAACTGCTTCATGATATAATCTTAAATCTGGTAGTTGAAATCCTCCTCTTTCTTTAGCATCTGTTAAAACTTTCATTTTAATCCTTGGTTTTTTTCCCGGCCCATACAAATTCTGAAATCTTTCTTTGCCATTTATTAAATTGTTTACTGTCTTTCACAATCGGAATAGTTTGAAACAAATACATTATTCTCAGCAAAATGTTCATCTTAATTGCAGCTATTCTACCAAGCAATGACAAATTAAGCTTGTTCCATTTTATCATATCTTCGTCCATTTTACGCCATAACTTTTCATAATTGTTTTTCAACAGATCAATATTCTTCATTGTTATTTCCATGCCCAAATATTTTACTTTAGGGGTAACTTCACATTCCGTTAATCTCTGCAATTCCTTTTGTTTACTTACTTGCATATTTTTACACAAAATTTTTGACTTTTCTTTATTAACATAAAATCCCACCAATTCTCCAAAATCTTGTATTTTGGCTAAAAACAAAGGTGTTACTTGCATAGGATTTTCATTTATAAACATTATATCATCTGCAAATGCTCTATATTTATAGGAAAATCCTTTAATTCTCGTTCCTTCAATTTCTTCATCATCTTGTATTTGCAGCAATAAGATTTCAAGAGTCATTATAAATAACAATGGTGAAAGCGGACAACCTTGCCTTGTACCTTTGCTGATTTTCATTTCTTCTGTAAGATCTGCATTTATACATAACCTTGCACGTTGTTCAGTATAAATTGCTTTTATCATTCTTATAAAGTTCTCCCCCAAACTTTATTTTCTCCATTACTGCAAACATAAAGTCCCAATTCAAATTATCAAAAGCTTTCTCTGCGTCCGCAAAGAATAATGCAACTTCCTTCTCCGGATGTCTTTCATAGTATTCTACAATATTTACAACAGTTCTAATATTGTCTCTTATTTGCCTTTTAGGGAAAAAACCCGCTTGGTCTTCCTTTATAAAGTTTATTAGATATTGTTTAAGCCATTCTGCTAAGATTCTTGTGTATATCTTATAATCATTGTTTAATAATGAGATTGGTCTATAGTTCTTTACATTAGTGACATCTCTATCTTCCTTTGGAATCAACGAAATTACTGCTTCCTTCCATGTATTTGGTATTTTCCCATTTATTCTTATCACATTAATTAATTTTTGAAAAATTCGGCTGGCATGCATATTTGTATTACAGAAAAAAGAAGATGGATGGTCTTTTCTCTCACCATTATAAAAGAAGTAATCTATTAAATGTGTGGATAAAGTATAAGAAATATGGTGATGAGAGGAGACCTTTGTGGATAGTGCCAGCTGAAGTGATAAAGTTAACAGCTAAAACAGTTAATGAAAAACAGCTATCATATAACCAGTTACTAAAAATACAAAGTGGGAAAATAGAACTGAAAACTGCAGAAGAACTGAGTTATAAATATGATTGGTTTCAAATGCAACAAATAAAAAGCTTGATGGAGAATGATATTAAAGCCGAAGGAATAAGGAAAGAACAAACAGAAATGGAAAGAGTTCTGCTTGGAGACAATGAGAAATTAATCTCAAAAGTATACAAATTACTTTTACAATGGTCTACAGAAGATGAAGTAGTGAAATCTCAAATGATAAAATGGGCAATTAATGTAAATAAAGAAATAAAGATGGAATCTTGGGAGTACCTGTGGAAGAACTCTATGAAACTCGCAACATGTCATAGTATTAAAGAAAACTGTTTTAAGATGATGTATAGATGGTATATGACTCCAAAAAAATAGCAAAGATGAATAACAAGATGCCAGATAGGTGTTGGAAATGTAAAAAGCATGAAGGTTCTTTCTACCATATGTGGTGGACTTGTGAAAGGGCTAAAATGTTTTGGCAGATGATTCAGCAAGAGATCTCTAAGATTCTGGGATATGAATTCAACAAAGAGGCAGAGACTTTTCTGCTGGGATTACAAATGGAAAAATTTCCAAAAGAAGATAGAACTTTAATATGGTACTTGCTCTCAGCTGCTAGGACATTGTATGCGCAGTTATGGAAGCAAGAAAAAATACCAGAAAAATGGGACTGGATTACAAAAGTTATGTCATGGAGTGAAATGGACAAATTAACAAGAAAACTAAGAGACTATGATTTAGAACTTTTTAATGCGGAGTGGAAGAAATTCAGAAGATACGTAGAGAAAGAGTGGAAAATAAAAGGACATTGGACAATTTTTGATGATTAAGATTTTTATAGTTTAAAGGTACCTTGAATATTTGTTTTTTTTTTTAAAATAACACTGGCGGGGGTCAAGTAGCGGAGGGAGGGGTGGGAGGAAAGTAAGATATGGGGTAGAACGATTTTTTTTTTATTTTAAGCTCTTTATAAGTTGTAGATATAATTCTGCTACCATATGTTACTAATAAATTTGTTTATACTCCACATTAATTAATTTTTGAAGTTTCGGTATTAATTCTTCTTTAAACGTTTTAAAATTTTTTGCCATAAATCCATCTGGTCCAGGTGCCTTTCCAATTTTCATTGCATTAATCGCTACTTCAATTTCTATTTTTTCAATTGGATCATTCAAACTTTTTCCATATAATCAGTTAAGGGTGCTATTTTAACCCTCTGCAAATACACTTCCATCTTTTCCTTCTTTACTTTAACACCTTTAAATAGTTTAGCATAATATTTAAAAACTTCTCTCTTTATTCCTTCTTGATCTACCATCTCTCTTCCATCAGCTACAATTTTACTTTCTTTCTTTTTCTTCAATTGCCAGGCCAAATATTTTCCAGGTTTATTCGCTCCCTCAAAATATTTGTTTTAATTTCTTCAAATTCCATTCCAATTCTTTATTTAACAGATGTCTCATTTCTGCTTGCAATATTGTAATCTCCCTTATAACTTTCTTTTTCCCTGGCCTTTTCCTTAATTCATCTTCTTTTTTCTTAATTTCATTTTGAATGTCCAACATCTGTTTATCTTTTGCTCTCTTGTCTTTATTATTCAATGTTATTAGTAATCCTCTGCTATCCTCTGCTGCCTCATCCAGCTACACGAAGACCAACGAGGCCAAGTCAGACACTGCAACGACCTCTCGGAGACCTTCCCAATAGGCACAGGTGTAAAGCAAGGCTGCGTTCTCGCGCCAATTCTCTTTACAATCTTCTTTAGCATGATGCTTCAAAAAGCCGCAGTAGATCTAGATGATGACGATGGTGTCTACATCTGCTATCGCACCGATGGCAGCCTGTTCAACCTGAGGCGACTAAAGGCCCACTCCAAGACAATGGAAAAACTCATCCGAGAGCTACTGTTTGCTGATGATGCTGCACTCGTCTCCCACTCGGTATCAGCTCTGCAGCATATGACGTCCTGCTTTGCAGAGGCTGCCAAGCTATTCGGCCTAGAAGTTAGTCTGAAGAAGACAGAAGTTCTCCACCAGCCTGCACCCCAGGAAGATTATCACCCTCCCTGCATCACTGTGGGTGAATCAGTTCTGAAGACAGTCCAGCAGTTCAGCTACCTGGGGTGCATCATCTCCTCAGATGCCAAGATCGACAAGGAGATCGACAACAGGCTGGCAAAGGCAAACCGTGCCTTTGGCCGACTGCACAAAAGAGTGTGGAGCAACAAGCATCTGAAAAAAGGCACAAAGACCAATGTTTACAAAGCGGTTGTGATGACAACCCTCATCTACGGCTCCGAATCGTGGGTTTTATACCGTCATCACCTGCGACTCCTTGAGCGCTTTCATCAGCGCTGCCTTCGCACCATCCTCAACATCCACTGGAGTGACTTTGTGATCAACACTGAAGTTCTCAAGCGGGCGGAGGTTACCAGCATCGAGGCACTGCTGTTGAAGACGCAGCTGCGCTGGGCAGGGCATATTTCTAGGATGGAAAACCACCGCCTTCCCAAGATTGCCCTGTATGGCGAACTCTCCACCGGCCATCGAAATAGAGGGGCACCAAAGAAGAGGTACAAGGACTCCTTGAAGAAATCCCTTGGCACCTGTCGCATCAACCATCACCAGTGGTCTGACCTAGCCTCAGATCGCAAAGCATGGAGGCACACCATCCACCACCCACTTGTCCTCAAGACCACCAATAGCTGGTCTTGAGGACAAAAGGAGATTGAGGAAGAATCGCACTGCTACAGCACCAACTCTAAATCAGACTTTTCCCTGCAGCCACTGTGGCCGGACCTTCCTGTCCCGCATTGGTCTTGTCAGACACCAGCGAGCCTGCAGCAGACGTGGACTATTGCACCCTTCTTAAATCTTCGTTCGCGAAGCCAAGCCGAGAGAGAGCGAGTAATCCTCTCATTACTGCCTTCAATATCATTAGTAATCCTCTCATTACAGGCATCCCATACCATCTGAAATTCTATATCTTCTCTGTCATTTACTTGGAAGTACGCTTTGGTTTCATTTTCTAGAGATGTCACTATTTCTTTATTTTGTAGTAAATCTTCATTTAATCTCCATCTTCTTGACTTTTTCGACAGTTTTGTAATCCACATTATTGGGTTATGATCAGCTCCTATTTTAGGTAATATCTCTATTTTCTTTGTTATAAGTCCCAAATCTTTAGTACCCCACAACATGTCAATTCTAGAGAAAAGCTATGTCTAGCTGAAAAGAAGGTATAGTGCCGTACTTCAGGATTAAACTTCCTCCATATATATTCCAAACTCTCCTGTTTAACCAATTCAAAAAAAGACTTTGGCAATTTCCCTTCTTTATCATTTTTTTTTCTTCCCAGATCTATCCATCATGTTCTGAATTGTTCCGTTAAAGTCCCCCATCAATAAAATTTGCTCATAGGTCACTTCATCACTTCTGTTCAGCCAATGTAAAATATTCTAGTCCCAATTGTTTATTCCATAGAAATTTATAATCCTTTTGTCTAATATGCACTTCTTGTAAACATACTATATTACAATTTTGTTTTTTTATCCAATGAAACGTTGCCTTTCTTTTTTGTGGTGGATTTAGTCCATTTACATTCCAAGATATCAATTTGTAATCCATTATGGTGCAAATTCTTTATTTTCTTCATAAAATCTACGCAGTTCCTATGTATTTGTGATTGTAATCCTTTTCCCTTGAAGTTCAAAGCTCAAACCTTCAGGTATTATCCATCTGTACCTCATTCCATTGTCACATAATTTTTCTGTCAATTTTTTATATGCCTTTCTATCAGCACTTGTCTTGGCAGTTCTTTCATAATTCTTATTCTACTGCCTCCCACTATCAATGACATTTCAAAGTTTTTATTCATGATCTTTCCCACCATTTCTTTTGTCGTAAATCTTATGACCACATCTCTTGGCAGATTGTTCTTTTTTGCATAGAGTGAATTTACTCTATACATATAGTCATACATATTTCTATTCCCTTCAGGATCTTCCTCCAAAAATTCTGCAATTGTTTTTATTATGTATTCTTTCAGGTCTGATTCTTCATCTTCAGGTACACCTCTCAGACAGATCTGAGTTTCCATCAGTTTGCAGTCATGAATTGTCACTTTTTCTTGTAATTTTAACGAGGTGGAGTCATGTGTTTTCACTCTCTCTTCCACTTCTTGTACTTTCTTTGTTATTACCACAGTGTCATTTCTGAGATTTTCTATTTCTTTTTTTAATTCTTTTTTTGAGTCCTCAATATTCTTTCTTATTTATTTTTTAGAGGCAGTTATCATTTCTTTCACCCCCTTCATTATCCTAGCTTCCATTGCATCTAATTGGACTTGCATTTTTTCTATTGAAGCAGACCTAGCACGAGTTTGTTTCAGAACTGACATGTAAAAAAGATCAATGTAGGCAGAAGGCATTAATTTGCCTTTTACTACCCTGAACAGAAGTGCTAGCCTGCCCCCGTTAGGGAAAGCAACTCAGCTCGCCATTTTCCAACCCCAGAAGTCCAGATTGAATAGCATGTGGAACAAGACTGTTCCCTGTGGAACACCACATGATAAATCCCACAGTGATGATAATTGTTTTCCAACAGCAACCCTTAGAGTCGTGTCCATAAGAATTTAAACCCATTCAAGAACATCCTCTGATATCTATTTCTTCCTCCAAACATTTCAGCAAGATGGCACAGTCTACTTTATTGAGAGCAATTCAGGTGGAGCAACATTCAGACAAAGAACATCAACTGAAGCCATAAGCACCATCTCCATCCCTTAGCTCAACCTGAAATCAAACTAAAAGGGGTCCAGAAAACAAGCTATCCAGAAGGTCTGGAGATGGTTCACCATCACTTTCTCAATCACCTGGCCCACGGGCAGATTACAGATAAGGCAACAATTGACCACATCATTTTTTTCTGGAGAGATGGGGTTTTAAGTAGTGGATGGATAACTGACTCTTTGAATGCCCAAGGGAAGGTGCCCCGAGTCTAGGGTTGCCAAGTCCAATTCAAGAAATATCTGGGGACTTTGGGGGTGGAGCCAGGAGCAAGGGTGTGACAAGCATAATTGAACTCCAAGGGAGTTCTGGCCATCACATTTAAAGGGACAGCACACTTTTTAAAATGCCTTCCTTTTATAGGAAATAATGAAGGATAGGGGCACCTTCTTTTGGGGCTCACAGAATTGGGTCCTCTGGTCAAATCTTTTTGAAACTTGGTGGATACTTTGGGGAGAGGCACTGCATGCTATACTGAAACTTTGGTGCCTCTACCTCAAAAAACAGTCCCCCCAGAGCCCCAGATACCCGCAGATCAATTCTCCATTATTTCCTATGGGAATAATACACCATACAGAGTTTCCAGCAGACATTTCCCTCCCCTCCCCCCGCTTTCTGATGACCCTGAAGAGGGGGGAGGACCGCTGCTCTCTCTTTCACACACACACAAACTCATACTCACCCATTTACCTGCTGTAAATGAAAGCAAAACAAACGGAGGGGCTGTGCTTTGAAGAGCTTCTGCTACTGACCCTTCTCCATGAAGTACTTCCTGCTCAAATTTAAAGGCACATACACACATACGCATTTTGAAAGGGGACCTGTTTGCAGGTTTATTTATTTATTTATTTTATTGGATTTATATCCTGCCCTCCCCGCCGAAGCAGCCTCAGGGCGGCTCACAACAGTAAAAACATGTACAAATATTAAACATTAACTAATTAAAACCTTAAACAATATAACAATTAAAACATTTTAAAAACAATTTGGTGCTAATAATACATTCCAGTAATATTGTTCTACATTCCAGATTCTTAACCTGCGGGAAATATAGAGGTAAGTGGTGGCTGTGGGGGCGGGGCTTCCCCCCGCCGGCCAGCTGACTGGGGGCAGGAGGGAAGCCTGTAAAACGGGGGATCCCCCACTGGGACCTGGGGATTGGGAAGCCTACCTGAGTCAGTGACTGATTTATGGTGGCCATCAGTATTCCCTCTAAACTGAGTTAGTGTGAGCTAGTTCACAGCTTTTTAGCTCCAGTTCACACATTTTTGTCTTAGCTCAGGAAAAATGGCCCTAGAACAAATTAATTTATGCTGTAGCTCATAACTTTAATGCCATGAAGTAGAATTTTTGCTCACAAGACTCCACAGCTTAGAGGGAGCATTGCTGGCCATCAATTATTTGTTAATGTGGTCCTTACATTATTTCAGCAACCAGAATGGACAAGGATTCAAAGCACAAGTGGTCACCTTCACGGATCCCAGGAACCTGTCAACATCCCTCACAGTAATTGGATCAAAATGGTCCATGAATAGGCCAGATGGCATTTAATCTGGCACTGCAATCAGAACATATTCCAAGAGACCTGATCAGCAAAAAACAAGCAAACAAAAACAAACAAACAAAAAACCTTTGTGAAGTTCTTGTATTGTGCAGGGGTTTGGACTAGATGACCCAAACCCCTGCACAATGCAGGAATTTCACAAAGGTGATGTGTGTTAATATCTCCTGTATACCTCTTAGTGTATAATGCCAATAAAGGTTGTTGTTGTTGGACTAGATGACCTGGAGGTCCCTTCCAACTCTGTGATTCTATAATTCTATTCTATGAAAAACCACTAATTGCATATTCCTGAGACAATAAAGTCTCAGATTTAAGAGTCGGTAGATGCTAAACTATGGGGATGTTGAAACTATGTTCATCCTTGTCTTGAGTAGATAGTGATAAGAACATCATACAGGGCAGACTCCATCCTCCCAATAGTACATTCCTTCAAACAGTCAGTGCAAAAATGTGTTGGGCCTGTCACCATTTGAGAGAGGCCCATGGCAGCCAAAGATCCTTGGCAAGGAACCCTTGGGTATAAATGTTGAAATCCCCCCGTACAATCAATCTAGGTATCTCAGTACCACACCCACTAGCATTGCCAGTTCAGATAGTATGCCCACTAGAGCAGGGGTGTCGAATTCATTTATTATGAGGGCCATAAATTAGACCTTGCTGGGCCAGGCCATGTGTGTCATAAAATGTAATGCCAGAGAGCAGTAGGCTTCCCAATCCCCAGGTACCAGAGAGGGATCCCCCGGTTTTACAGGCTTCCCCCATCCCCCAGCCAGCTGGCCGGCGGGGGAGGCCCCGCCCCCAGAGCCATCATGCACCTCTATGAACGATTCCCATAGGGAATGATGGGGAATTGATCCGTGGGTATCGAGGGCTCTGGGGGGGCTGTTTTTTGAGATAGAGGCACCAAATTTTCAGTATAGCATCTAGTGCCTCTCCCCAAAATACCTCCCAAGTTTCAAAAAGATTGGACCAGGGGGTCCAATTCTATGAACCCCAAAAGAAGGTGCCCCTATCCTTCATTATTTCCTATGGAAGGAAGGCATTTTAAAAATTGTGCCATCCCTTTAAATGTGATGACCAGAACTCCCTTGAAGTTCAATTTTGCTTGTCACACCCTTGCTCTTGGCTCCACCCCCAAAGACTCCTGGCTCCACCCCCAAAGTCCCCAGATATTTCTTAAATTGGACTTGGCAACCCTAGAGAGCAGAGATGTAATCTTTTATAGAGGACACAACACAACTAAAGATTTTTTTAAAAAACTTAGAATAAAACATGTTAAAAACATTATCACTTGTTGGTTTTAATGGTGCTTTCTTTGTAACTCTCCCATGCAATCCAGGGAACTGAGCAAAGGAAGCTCTGGCTCTTTCCTTCCTTCCTCAGGGGACCAGGAGGGGGAGGAGCCTCAGCCAACAGAAGGAAGAGAGGCTTAGCTCTGTAGCTGTGCTGTGCGATTGAGCATGCCTGGCAAAGCGAGCTGTGATACAGAAGGAAGCAAGGGAGAGGAAGAAGGAAGCAGATGACAGCCAGTTGTTCAGGCGACTGATAGGAACCCTCCGAGGGCCTGATTCGACCCCTGGGCTGCATGTTTGACACCCCAGCACTAGAGAATGAGGCAGCTGGTAAACCAGCAGAATGTATAATCTATTCTTAGACACCCCAATGTGATTAATATAGTGTCAGTGCCATGAATAGCTTTTTCCAGGAGTCTGCAAAAGGACACTTGCGGAGGATGATAGCTACCTCCCCCCCCACCACTCCATCTTCAATGAGGAGTTATTGAAAGACTGCATAATGAGGCAAAGTCAATTGGAACAGAACACCACATTGCTTTCTTTCAACCAAGCAAGTTTCAGTGATGGAAGTCAAGTCAATTTTCTCTTCCTCTAAACAGTAGTGTAATTTTGCCCTTCATTGATCTGGTTCTGCATAAAATTTAAAAGGAAGTAGAAGTAACGGGGGCCCTTGAGTAATCGTCTCCTCCAATGCTACAGAATTAGATAAACTGCAATTTGCAAGCACTTTTGTCTAGTGGGGGCCATTTTAGACAATTCCTAGCCCCATATCTACCTTTCACCACTTCCATCTGTACCCAAATACCACCTTCATCAAACAGTCTACTCTAGGCACAAATTGCCATCAGAACCTGTAAAAAACTCCCAAATTATTCAATTCCTTTGGGAAAAAATGAATGCTTTGGAAATGGACTCTATGGCATTGTATCCCACCAAAGTCTCTGTCCTCCACAGACACTATCCCCAAATCTCCAGGAGCTGGCAACCCTACTGCCCCACTAGTGGCTAGAAGGGACCTGGCAACCCTAAACCCCACGTATATTCATCTTCCTACTTTCCACAGAAAAGCCATAAGGCAATCCCAGGCTACCTTCGTCATGTATTAAAGTTAGTATTGTCCACCAGGTGCTGTTTATTGTTTATTTCTGTTTATTTATTTAGTGTTCATTTATTTCCTTGGCGTTAATTCAGAATCTGTTTTTCTGAAATTGCTCTATATTTTTGAACATTCAAAAATATACTAGCAAGTATTAACAATACATAAAACCAGAAATCCTACTGATTCACAGCTAATACAAAAGCCTCAAAGCCATCGTCCCACAGGAGAGCTCATTTTCTTCCAGCTACAAAACAAAGCAGTAGACAAGTGCACCTTTAAGACCAACTAAGTTTTATTCAGAATGTAAGCTTTCGTATGCTCTTAAGCAGACTTACATTCTGAATAAAACTTAGTTGGTCTTAAAGGTGCACTTGTCTACTGCTTTGTTCTATTGCTTCAAGTTCAGACCAACTACTGGGATCTATCTTCCAGCTATAATGACGCTGCAGAGACCCCAATCCAACTGCAGAGGGCGATACTGGCTTGCAAACAAGCGCCCTCTCGGCCAACTCTGTCCTCGCTCGTCGATTTCCGTGTGAGTCGCGAATCCGGAGGGAAGGCTTTGCGCGGCTCTATCGTTCGCCTTTGGCATTTTCCGACAAAGAGGGTGTTCCATTTCCCATTGCGCTCCCTCCAACCATTGCCGCGATATTTGGTTCCGGGATTTCCCTTCCGTCTGTCCTCCCTCCCGAGTTCGTCAATTTCCGTAAACGCTCGATCTCCCGCCCGAGCCCAGCTTCGGAAAGCTTCGGTAGTTTTCCTACTTCCCCCGCCCCGCTCGGTATTTTTCGGGAGCGCTCGGGAGCGGCTCGGCTACTTCCGCCAGCCCTTGTTGTGGCTGGGCCTGCGAGGTCCCCCTCAGCGGCCAGGCGCGGGCCCGGCTGGGCCTCGCCGCCCCTCTTGCTGCCTGCCCCGCCCCATTCACCATGGCGGCCTTCGGCATCCTCAGCTACGAGCACCGGCCTCTCAAGCGGCCGCGCCTGGGCCCTCCTGACGTGTATCCACAGGACCCCAAGCAAAAAGAGGTGGGGCTGGAAGCTCGCGGGGGGAGGGGGGGTTGGGGCAAGAGCCTTTCGGGGGAGAAGCGCCCCCTACGGAGGAGAAACATGGTGCCCCCTGCTGCTGGGAGGAGGAAGGGCGTCCTCGCTGGTCAAGGGGTCAATGCCCTTGTGGGCCTTGGCCATGGTGCTGGAGAGATAGAGGAGGGGGCCAGGTTTTGGAAGGTCACGCCCCCGCCCTTCAGGTTACTTCTCCAACTCCTCTATGGGCAGTGGGTCAGCCGGTATGAGGCCCAGTAGTAACTAGCCATGTAATAGTCAGCTCCTCAGTTCCAGAGTAGGTGGCAAACTGACGACCTTCCCCTGCCCTCCACTGAAATATCAGATATATTGCCCCTGGACATGGAGGTTCCATTCTCAGTTACTTCAGCAGATACTACCTGAGAAACTTGTGTTGTCTTCAGTTATTGATCAATAGGTCATTTCCCATTCAGCAGTCTTGCAGGAGACTTCCCTCCACATGTCTATTGCCTTGAAAAGGCTGCCGTGAAAACGTGAAGGCAATGTCACCCCCGAGTCGGAAACGACTGGTGCTTGCATAGGGGACTTTTCCTTCCTTTCCTTTTTATCATAATGGAAGAGAAATGCAATATTAATTTTATTATTGCTTGTGTTTTCATGGGCCAAAATTCTTTTAATCAGAAATGCAAACCTTAGCCATTATGGTGCTGATTAGAATTGATAGATCCATCTTCTGTAGATTAGCCCTTTTTGGGGTGGGGTGTGGGGGAAGTCAAATATAATAATGTAAGAATCAGCTTCCTGGGTTGTGTTCTGATAGTGGCCTTCTACATACCTCCGCCTTGTTGGAATGCTCCCAAGCAGGGTGCAATGCACTGGAGACAGCCATCCCTTTGTGGTTTTCAGTAGCTTCTGATCTTGAGAGTTTCTTTTCTTTTTTCCTGCAGGATGAACTGACAGCTCTGAACGTGAAGCAGGGTTTCAACAACCAGCCGGCTGTCTCTGGGGATGAACATGGCAGTGCCAAAAATGTCAACTTCAATCCTTCCAAGGTGAGGGCTTTGACCATTCTGGTGGTGCGTCTACCTCAAACTCACAAATTATTTCTTGACTATGAACAGAGAGAATCAATATTTCTGATTATGAGTTCTGTATCCTTTCCATCCCCCACTCCATGTACACCCAAAACCCCCCCAGAAATTAACTTTGCAACGTGCAAGACTTGTACTCTATTGCTGCAGAAATATGAACTACCGAGAATATTCCTGTTCTCCTGGGGATATGTTTAAATAGAACTCTTGTTAAACGAAAACTTCCCAGTTGTTTACCATGACAAAAACTTACCTGCTTCTTTTTGTTCTCTTAACACGTATTGTTTGGGGGAGCCAGGTTTCTGAGGGTCTAGGGGTGAGATGATTGCTGGAGAAACAATGTGATGGGTGGCTGTCAGGGCTGGGATAGGTGTGGGGAGTTATGGGTGCTAGCAGCTTGGATTACTGTCTTCAAACAGAGTCTTCAGACTCTGCCAGTGCTCAACATGGCCATATCATGTAACCTGTGTGTTTCTCAGGAAGGCAGACGATCTTTCACATGTGAGGAAAACCTAGGAATTATTTTCTGAAGTGGGAGAGGGAACTTGTTCTGGTGTTGTCTGAATGAGTTTTAACACTTAAGCTTCAGGCAAGGAGATTTCAGTTTGGAGAGGAGTACGTGAGCGTATTTCAGTAACTCTGCCAATCTTGGATTGCTAAAACAGAGTCCCAAGCTTTATAGTCTCTTCTTTGTCTCCAGATCAGTTCAAACTTCAGCAGTATTATTGCTGAGAAACTGCGCTGCAACACACTGCCTGACACAGGCCGTCGGAAGCCACAGGTGAACCAGAAGGATAGCTTCTGGCTGGTAACTGCACGTTCCCAGAGTGCTA
Source organism: Heteronotia binoei (assembly GCF_032191835.1). NCBI lineage: Eukaryota > Metazoa > Chordata > Lepidosauria > Squamata > Gekkonidae > Heteronotia > Heteronotia binoei. The sequence goes on from NC_083233.1 coordinate 46,986,204, forward strand.
TCAACAACTGGTTCAATGATCTGTCCGGGACCAAGCCACTCACACACCTTGCTAAAAAGGTAAGGTGCATAAGAAGCTAAGAAAAAAAGGGGGATGCTCTAGTGTAGAAAAAACTGAACTGAGGTCTGGTAGTAAAATGTTGTCCTTGAACTGCTCAGGCTGGTTGATCCATCCCTTTCACAAAGTGCAGCTCTTATGCAGTTTGGAAAACAAATGGCTCAAAGTAGACTTCCCGTTGGTCTCGTATCCACTTGGCTGTGTGTGCCTAAGTCCCTCTCAAGTTTCGCCCAATAGTCTTTCTCTCCCCTCCTACTGAGACATCTGCAACTGTGAGAGCTGAGTCCTTTTGAGTGAGTGTATTGAGACTGTGTTTGCCTTATGGAATTAACTACCAACAGAGATTAGAAAAGCAGCATTGCTATATTAGATTTCATACATTTTATTATAATGTTCTTATATTAAAGTTGATATTAGTTTTTAAAAGTTAGATTTAATACATGTTATAAGACCTTTTTAAGCAAGTATTGAGTCTGTAAAGGGTGTCCTTTGATGTTTATGATTACATTCATGAAAGATTATTGTTTTTTCATAAGTATTGATGTTTACTTTGGTGTTTAGATTTTAACTTTTAGATTTTTTTGTTAGAGTGGAGCTTTCATTGTGGTGTGTGCTGCTTGTGTACAAGGAAAGTTTGGGTGCAAATCTATAAACAAGTAAAATGCCAGAATAAAAACGGGATGAGGACTTGGTTCTGTTGCTTCCTTCCTCTGCTCCATCTGTGGACTTCCAAGATCAGAAGGGGTTAAGAGCCATGGGCTGAGCTGGGGAAGAAGGAGCAGGCTAAGTGGGAGAAGGGTAAATGAGGACTATTTGGAGCAGAATGAAAAAGCAGCAGGAATTTTGTATTATTGGGTATGAATGTAGAAAGGAGGGAGAGGCTTGTGAAGTTTTGGGAAGGACCTAGTGATGTGGCTTTAAACCATGAGAAGACTTACAGCCCAGGAGCCACTAGCTCTAAAGAGGATGTTGTGATCTTTGTTCTCTTTGGTTTGCATCCAACCACCAGCTGCCTCCAAGTGAAGCAGCTGACTTGGGACAGTTTCTCTTGTCTGCTTTTGACTCCAGCCTTCATACTCCATCCTCTGGCAGGTGCCCATCTTCAGTAAAAAAGAGGAGGTCTTTGGTTACCTGGCGAAGCATACTGTGCCTGTGATGAGAGCGGCCTGGCTGATTAAAATGACCTGTGCGTATTATGCAGCCATCACTGAAACCAAGGTGAAGAAACGGCACGTCATCGACCCATTCAGTGGTAAGAGCTTCTGCCTCCTTGCAGCTTGCACAGGGTTTTACAGACAGGGCTGATTTGGCTTTCTTGAAGCTTTCTGCTTTCAGTTGCTGCATCTCATCTGGTGCTTGTTGGCATTTCCTCCCCCTTTTGCCAGGATGAGGCCAGCTTGTGCCTCTAGCGTTGCATCTTGGTCCCTGAGTCCGCAGCTTGACCTGGCATCCAGCACCTCACTTTCTTTACTCTTCCCACCATGTCGCAAGGGTCAGTGTGCTTGGCTCCCCACTTCCTCAGGTCCTACCTTTCTCCTTTCTCCTTCCCTTCGTCTTCTACTGACAGCTGTTCTTCCTTCCAGAGTGGACTCAGATTATAACCAAGTATTTGTGGGAGCAGCTGCAGAAGATTGCCGAGTTCTATCGGCAGTTGTTGGGGCAAGCCACTGGGTCCCCCTCTGGTCCCATGCCCCAGGAAGTGGAGCACGCTCTGAAGCAGTGGGACTACAATGAAAAGCTAGCTATGTTCATGTTCCAGGTGAGATGGGGAGGGGAGGGGAGGGGAGGTGAAAAGGAGTCTGTTTCCTTTAGCAGGGCTGAATTTAGTCTTCTCTCAAGTGGGAGATGAGTCCAAAGGAGCCAGCACAAATTGGCTGCCTTCTCTCTGCTCAGCTCTCCCCCTCTGCTTCCAGGATGGGATGCTGGACCGGCATGAGTTCCTAACTTGGGTGCTTGAGTGCTTTGAGAAGATTCGGCCTGGGGAAGATGAACTTCTGAAGCTTCTCTTGCCCCTGTTGCTGCAGGTGAGCCTGTTCCTTCTGCTGTAGTAAAAAATCATTGGAAGGGATGGTTTTTGCCCCATGGATGCTCTGACAGCTTTACTTGTGCTGAGTTGGTTTGGACCAAGAGAGTGTCCTAACTTGGCACTGATCTGATTTCTTTTCTCTCTTCCCAACAGTATTCGGGGGAGTTTGTGCAGTCTGCTTACTTGTCCAGGCGCTTGGCCTACTTCTGCACCCGGCGACTTGCCTTGCTGCTGGATGGCCCTGGTGGGCACCCTCCCCACCATCTGTCTGCACAAGCAGGCAATGCGCTCCCTTCCACGCCTACCCCTCAACCTGCTTCGGGGAACCCACCCCCCAGCCCTTTCAGTGACCTGCTTCTGTGCCCTCAGCACCGCCCGGTGGTGTTTGGGCTCAGCTGCATCCTCCAGGCAAGTTTGAATGGGGTCGTGAGCATGGGTTATGTACAGCCACTCAGCAGGAAACAAAAGCTAACATGTATGCTGTCCTAGGAAGTTTAGACATAAGCAAAATAAGCTTAACAGGAAGTTGGCTTTAAGGCAAGTCTAAAAAGATCTAAACTTCATCTGGCATGATAATTTTAGCAGAGTGGCTTAAGTGAACTATTTCCTGCGGACTGAGCTAGCATGGTTGGTACATCAGAGGCAGTTAAGAGAGGCACACTTTCTTTCCGGGAACAGTTAGGGAGGACTGGGAAACGGGTGTGAAATCTATATGTGGACTGGAAGGAGGGAGGGAGATAGAAGCCTTGCCAACTTTCCGGCAGTCAGGCTTGAGTGTGCTTAGTGTATCTGCTTTGTCTGCAGAGTATTGTCCTGTGTTGCCCAAGTGCCCTGGTCTGGCATTACTCCCTCACTGACAGCAGGATCAAGACTGGCTCTCCACTTGACCACCTGCCCATTGCCCCCTCCAACCTGCCCATGCCTGGGGCCAATTCAGCTTTCATGCAGCAGGTAAGCAGCAGAAATCAGAGCCTCATGTTTCTCTCTAGTCCTGTGACTAGTAGAGCTGCAAGAGATTCATGCCAGCCTCACTTATGTTGTCTTTCATCTGTTCTTGAACATTCTTACTAAGACAGCATGCTTGAAAGATACAGCCTCTCACACCATCTCTCTCATGTTGCTGCTTTGTCAGGTCCGAGCCAAGCTCCGGGAGATTGAGCAACAGATAAAAGAGCGGGGCCAGGCAGTGGAGGTGCGATGGTCCTTTGACAAATGCCAAGAAACCACTGCAGGTAATTTTGCCCACACGTCTTTCCAAGGTTGCTCTCCAATTATCCCTGCTTACTCTTTGTGTGTGGATGTTCATGCAAGTTGGTCTCTCATTCTCCTTGTCTTTTGTAGCTACAAACTCTTCTTTATACTCTCCAGGCAGCCTGGTTGTTTTTTCTTGTACCTGGGGGATGCTCTGCTCTTTTTCTCTGTATCTGATATTGCTTTCTTGTTCTTTAGGATTCACAATTGGCCGGGTGCTGCACACCTTAGAGGTCCTAGACAGTCATAGTTTTGAGAGATCAGACTTCAGCAACTCTTTGGATTCTTTGTACAACAGAATATTTGGCCTGGGGCTGAACAAAGACAGTCATGAGGTAAGGGCTCATCGGTTGAGGTTGGTAGGGAAAAATGATCCAGGTCTTTTCTGTTGATGAGCAACAGCATGGAGCAGCAAAGAAATAGGAACTGATGTCTGAGGATTTAATACTGGATAACTGTGGATATGTCTGAAAAGAGGGGCTTGACCCTTTTACTCTAGCCAAACTCTTAGTGCCGGCTTCATCCTGTTGCACGGTGTCCATTTTGTGACTGGTGAAGCTACAGCTCTTGAATGTGCATGTTGATCAGATGGCCTGGCTGAGCTCTTTGCAGACTATAGAGGTTGGGGAGGGAAATACCATGCTCCCAAGAGCATGGGTGGGAGGAAGGGAGACTTAGGAATCTCAGTCTCCACCCAACCTGTTTCCTGACAGATCACCCCTGATGACGATGCCGTGGTGGCTCTGTTGTGTGAGTGGGCTGTCAGCCACAAGCGGTCTGGGCGCCACAGGGCCATGGTCGTGGCCAAGCTGCTGGAGAAGCGGCAATCGGAGATTGAGGCAGAGGCAAGTGCAAGTCTGTGGGTGTGGAGCAGAACTAGACCTTGTGGGAATATTTTCTGGAAGAGGTTCTATAGCAAGCTTGTGGTGAGGAGCCTGTTCAAGAAGCCTAGTTTGCTAGTCAGTTCCCTAGAAATTAAGTATTAATCTAAAACATGGAGGCAGTTTTTGAACATACCTGCTAATCCTCTGCAGCAGCTATGAATACCCTTGCTCTTTGCCTCTGGGCAGCCTCCTGTCCTGCCTTATGAGCTCAGCGTCCTTGAGAAGATGATGGTGAAGGGGTGGGGGGGGTTGGAGCTAAAGCACTAGGCAAGAGGGGCCTTGCTGCCTCTACCATTCTTCTAAGAGATTATGTGTGGTGAGGTGAATGTTGTCTGTATGACCATTGCAGATTGTGTGTGCATGTGAATTTGTTCCAAGAGGGACAGACAGTAGTGGGAGAAGGGGCTAACCCTCTTTCTTTTTCCTTCCTCTTCTCAGAGATGTGGTGACTCTGAAGTGGTGGATGAGAAGGGCTCCATCTCATCAGGCTCCCTGTCAGCAGTCAGCGCTCCTGTCTTTCAGGACGTCCTCATGCAGTTCTTGGATACCCAGGCACCCGTATTAAGTAGGGGTTCTTCTGTGCTTCCTCTCAGGGCCTCCTGGGCTATGCTGAGCCAAGGGGAAGTGTGCCAGCCCTACCTGCCTTAGCTTCTCATGAGGGTAGTGCTTGAGGGAGCTGGGCAGCCTGGAGCGGTGCTCAGGAGTGGGCTGAGCTGGGCAGGGCTGCTACCTTGCTCACCTGTTTTCTGTTCGTTCTTTCTTGGCAGGTGACCCCAGCAATGAGAACGAGAAGGTGGAATTCTTCAACCTAGTCCTGCTGTTCTGTGAGCTGATCAGACATGATGTCTTCTCTCACAACATGTACATGTGCACTTTGATCTCCCGAGGTGACCTGGCCCTGGATGTTCATGGGCCCCGTCCCCCCTCGCCATTCGATGACACCACTGAGGAACATGACAGGAAGGAGGGAGAGGGCAACAGCAGCATCAAACTGGAGGTGAGATGTCAGGAAAGGCATGATGTCAGACTCTTGGGAACTTGTGTATTGCTTGTGGCAGTGGAATGACTCTGCATTGTGTCCTGTCTTTCTCCCAGGACATGGGCTTGTCAGAGTGCCAGATGGATATTGACCAGAGCTCCAGTGTGATTTTTGATGATGTGGAGAAGACGGATTTCTCGGTACAACCTTATTAAAGTCCCCTTGGCTGGGCACTTCAGACTCTATAGTTGTATCTCTGCAGAGTGCCTGGCAGTTTTTCTCACAGGCATATGCAGGAGTGTTTGAGAGGGAGCCACTGTCTTTGGATTTGTGTGACTAGTGGAGAAGGAAAATCCATAAGAACTGTCATCACTGAAGCGCTTTTATTTACACCTCTGAGGAGGCTGCTGAAGCCAGGGATGAAGGATAGGACCTGGCATGGCCAGTGTCCCTCTTGTAGTCAGCAGAGCAAAAATGGTCAGGATGGACAGAAAAACAAGTCATTGAGAGCTTGGCCAGCCTTGTCCTTAGGTGACCCCTGGTTCTCAGCATGCTGTGAAGGAAAGTCCTGTTTTGCTTGGGCATGTGGGCCTGATTGACGGTCATGTGCTGGACTCCTTCCTGAGCTGACTTGTTGGTAATGTTGCTTTTGTGCCACTTCACTAAATGTTCTTGCTTCTCTGTTCCTAGATGTTTTCTCCTCCCATGCACTGCGAATCCAAGGCCAGCCCTTCCCCTGAGAAATTGGATTCTGAGAAGGACAGCAAGTCTCTTTCCCTTCTGAAAGACAGGGTTGCAGATGGATTGCTGGCATCACTCTATGAACAGCCACGGCACATCCAGTATTCTACACATTTCCCCATCCCTCAGGTAGGAAAGAAACCAGCCTGTTAGCTGGTTAGCATCAGAACAGGGTTTTGTGTGTGATATATAGGAGTAAAATTGGTTGGCTTACCTTTTCTGAACTGTTGACTTTGGGTTCAGTCTGTTTTTGTGTTGGTCCTTTCAGGCCTCTAAAAGCATAGTAAACCATTGTGGCTTCAAAGGCAGTCTGCTTAGTGTGTAATGTCATAGGAGTTCCTCTTCACTGTTTCCTTGGGGATTATATTCTTTCACTTTCCCATTGCCATCTCTTAGTTTTGGAGATATGTGACATGCATTTAATATGTATTATCACCTGGCTTCATGACAGAGCTTGCATCACTGTGAGCCAGGAGAAAATAGTGTGCCTGGAGAAATAAATTAAAGGCTCTTCTGTCCAAGTACCTACCTAAAGAAGAAGCTGCCTCCTGAATTTGTTCCTCACTGTTCTGCCCTCTTTTGCTTCCATCTGGGGGTGGGGTGTACTGCTGCACCTCTGCATTGGGCATTACAGTCAGTTTTATCTAGTGGTTAGAGTATTGGACTAGAATCTGGAAGACCTGGTTTCAGTTCTCTGCTCTGCCACAAACTTGCCTGAATGGCCTTTGGGCCAGTTGTCCTCTCTCAGCCTATCCTATCTCACAGGCTTGTTGTGAGGAAAGCAGAAGCCTTTGTGCCACCTTGAGCTCCTTGGAGAAAAGGCAGGATAAAATGTGATTGCCTGTCTTAATTACTCTTGATGCAAATGCACAGCGGAATTGTCTGCCATAAGAGGAGACTGCCTGTTGCATCTCTGTGTCATCAGGTTGCTTTCTTCTAGTGAGGAGGCAAATTAAGATCAGCGAGATGCAGAAATGTAGAAAGTTGGTAAAAGTATTTGACAGATGCTAACTCCTCAAGATTGGTATCTTCCCCTCCTCCCCAGTGCTTTACATGCCCTGTCCTTGGCACTCTTTGAACTTCTGAGATAGGGAAGGGCATCTTGTGTTGGATGCTGGGAAATCTCCCAATGTGGCAATGGCTGACCCTTGCCTCTCTTTCCATTTTTGGATCCTCAGGAGGAGTCAAGTAGTCATGAGTGTAACCAACGGCTGGTGGTCCTCTTTGGTGTTGGGAAGCAGCGTGATGAGGCTCGTCATGCTATCAAGAAGATAACCAAAGACATCCTGAAAGTGTTAAACAGGAAGAGCACAGCAGAGACAGGTCTGTGGAATGCCTTCCTCCAGCCTTGATCAAATCCCATATCCTGTATGTAGACCCTTGAGGCAATCTGTGTGGGGGAGGGTTGGGAGGTTAGGGTGGTGTGGTTTGTCCTTTGGGAAAAACCAAATGGCCTACTGGATTTTGTCTGGCTTGACAGGGGGAGAAGAAGGCCAAAAAAGGAAGAGGAATAAGCCAGAGGCCTTCCCAACTGCAGAGGACATCTTTGCTAAGTTCCAGCACCTTTCTCACTTTGACCAGCACCTTGTCACCTCTCAGGTATGTGGCTTGTAGGCAAGATATTGCCCCCTGCTGTGTGTTTCTCTCTTTGTTCACGTGTGTTCTGGCAGTTTGCTACCAGGCAACTGTGAGTCATGGTTCTTCCATGCAGGTATCACGCAATGTCTTGGAGCAGATCACCAGCTTTGCCTTAGGGATGTCATACCACCTGCCTCTGGTGCAGCACGTCCAGTTCATCTTTGATCTAATGGAGTATTCGCTCAACATCAGTGGGCTTATTGACTTTGCTATCCAGGTATGCATCTTGGGAACTGGACAGTGATATATAGCTTTAGATATACCTAACTTGGTGGAAGATGTAGTAAAAATATGTCTGCTTTTGTGGTACTTGCCCTAGCGTTTGTGGTTGGTTAGATTTATTATGCATGGCCACTTTTGGAAGCTGAAAGGGTTCCATTGGGTCTAAAGGGTCCCTCTTTATCTTGTCCAGTAGAGCTTATATGTCAGCACATTCAGACGGAAGCAAAATATTCAACTAAAGCAACATGAAAGTGGGATAGTATGATTAGAATAAAAAAATTAATGCCAGTGTATTAATTAAATGTTTATATCTCACATTTCTCTGAAGACTCAAGGTGGCATACAAATGCAAACCCCAATTGCAGTAAAACAATAAAATCTACCACCCTAATTGCAACAACAAACACAGAAAGCCTAAAGTACACAGCAGCCTCCTATAAGCTCCCTGCCCACTCCTTCAGCTTTTAACAGAGACCCTTTGGATCAGAAACTCATGGAACTCCATGGCTATGAGAGACAGAGTGTGGTGATGCCCTCCACATCTCTTCAGGCAGAGTGATGTCTGTTGTATACCTGAAATGCCCTTGTCTAGGCTGAAGAAGAGCTGACCAAGTGGTCAGATGGTAGAAACGCACAGTCAAATGATATTCATAAACTGCTTGCATATTCGAGTGCTCTTGCAAGAAAAGTATAAAAAATGTCTTACGGGTTTGTTCACATTTTAAAGATTGTAGACCTCGAATAAGTTCACAGCTATATTTCATGGGACTTGACTCAGATCCCTTAGAGCCTCACTGCCTTCACTCTGCAGCAACTTCCTGGCAGATTCCTACCTCATTGCCTCTTTTGATAGACAAAAGTGATGGGAGGAGCGAACCAGCTGGCTCCGTCACTTATAACCCCTCTCCCATTTCATCTGAATCTTCTCTGTTATTGGTCGTAGTTACTGAATGAGTTGAGTGTGGTGGAGGCAGAGCTGCTACTGAAATCTTCTGACCTGGTGGGAAGTTACACCACAAGTCTGTGCCTCTGCATCGTGGCCGTGTTGCGGCATTATCATTCCTGCCTTATTCTCAACCAGGACCAGATGGCCCAAGTCTTCGAAGGGTAAGCCATCTTTGCTGTTACTGCTGCAGGGCAGGATCATTGTCAGCCATGCCTGTCATTCTGAAGATTATGAGGCAGCTTGGGGATAAGGGAGCCCCAAATTGTATTATATATTTCTTTATTTTATTGCATTTATATCCCATCCTCCCCTAGCAGGCTCAGGGTGGCTAACAACAATTGACAAAACATGATATTAAGAACAAGATACAATAAAATCATTAAAACAATTTAACAGTTCAAAACAATTTAAAAATATTGTATAATTTCCAATACAGTCACTAGGATCCATATGGTGGGTTTTAGTTCTTGTTGATCTCTGCATCTGACGATGATATAAAATAATTCTTTGGTGCTTTAAATTTGTACTTGAGTGGCTTCGGTGTCAATGCTGCAGGGTGGTGAGATGGTGGTCGCCTCCCCATTATTTATTAAATGCTAGTGTGCTTGGGATTTCTTTCTAAATGCTATCAGGGTTCTTTGCCCTTTGGGGTTTTGTCTGTGTGGAGGTTTCAGCATTTAGAATTTGGGGTAGGGCTGTCCACCAGGGATTAGACTGGGAGTGAGGTAAGGCGGGGGGTTGATTCTGTGTTTACTTCCATTGCCACGTCTTTTTTCCCCATCCAGGCTGTGTGGGGTGGTGAAGCATGGCATGAACCGCTCTGATGGATCTTCTGCGGAGCGCTGTATTCTGGCCTACCTCTATGACCTGTACACATCCTGCAGCCACCTCAAGAGTAAATTTGGAGAGCTCTTCAGGTGAGCACAGTTCCGGCTGTGGGGCTGAATTTTGATACAAAGATGTTCTCAGTTTAGAACCGCTAAGCCCAGTGAGTTATCTATCCACTGCTTGGTGGTAGGTGGATTGTTAAAGAAAGAACCTAGTATTTTAAATATTTTAGTGACCATGCAATCTAAGTGTATGATGTAATTACATAAATACTCCCTGATTCACTCAAATGTATTTTGGAACACCACTAGCTATTGTTGTTTTCCCTTCAATGTTAATTTTTAAATTAACATTCTTTAACATTGTTTCTGTTAATTATAATATCCATAAATATCACATATAAGAAAAAAGAGAAAGAATCCAGAGACCATAGGATTTTTAATGTTACATCTTAAACATTATAAAGATTCCCTTTTGCTAGTACACAAGTATACTTGATTAGATGGCCATTCTAATCAGTAGCTAGTTGTCTTTGTGAGGCAAGAGTCCTGATTATCAGCCATCCCCTCTGATCTTGTCCTGTTGGTCTCCATCAAAGTGGGGATGTGGCTCAACAGTGTAGTTCAATCCAGTGCCATTACATCCTCATCTGGTGGTCACCTACCGCAAGGAGTCCTAGCCTTGTTTTCTTTTATGATAGTTGACTATCGTTTTTGTTTATCCTTTCAAAATTCAAACTTCAGCAAGGTCCCCTGCAGAATTTGAGGTTGAGCAAAGTGGCAGAATCAGCACATCCTGTTATTTATGCTAAGGGCTGTTTGTTAAGGCTGTGCCTTCCTCTGGAGGTCCTTTTTAAAGGGGGAAGAAATAAAACTGCATGGTCAGCAACTCCCTTTTTGAATCTGAACTGGCAGTCATCCATGTGTCTTGATTACTCTGTTCCTTTGTCTTGATCACCTCGCTCTTCCTCCCTCTATCTGCTCTCTATGACACCAGGACCTCTATGCCTCTCTTCTGGCACACCGGATGCAAAGCTGCAAGCCAACCATGCCCAGACATAAATATCAATACATCTGATTTAATTTGATTATCAATTTAATCGGACCATCACTTAAATCATGGCAGTCTCCAAGGCTCAAGCAGGCTCGGAGTCAAAGACCATCTTAGCCGACCCAGTGCTGCTAGCCATTACCTTCATCCTCCAGTCCCAGGAGCCTGTAGACCCCAGTGTGCCAGAAGCAGAGAAAAGATATGCTTCAGGAAAGCCCTTCCCTAGCAAATATCTCAAGGCATCTTGTGTAAGCAGCCAAATCCCATGCATCAGGAGAAGACGGAAGCCTGTAGGGCCATAGGGGTGTGTTACCAAGAAGTACTATGCCTGTATAGTAGTTTCAGTCCTCTCTTATGTAGATCCTGCAGATGCTATGAGGATTGCTGATCTTACTTCTTTTTCATGAACATCTGGTGACAAAGTTGCCAAGCACCTATTTCTGATGCTGGATTCTCAAAGGGAGATTCTGGAAGTGAGCAATGCTAGGCCATGCTAGCCCACATCACCCAAAACAGAATGTGTCCAGATGCTGCTGTTGAGTGTAGGGAACCTAGCAGGGACCATGTTTGCTGAAGCTTCTCATCCACCTTCTTTCCATACCAGTGACTTCTGCTCGAAGGTGAAGAACACAATCTACTGCAACGTGGAGCCGTCCGACTCAAACATGCTGTGGGAGCCTTTGTTCATGATTGACACCATTGAGAACCCGTCGGCACACAACTTCACCTACACCAACCTGGGCAAGAGCCTCACAGACAACCCAGCCAACCGCTACAGCTTTGTGTGCAATGCACTCATGCACGTGTGTGTTGGGCACCATGACCCTGATCGGTGAGTGCCAGAATGAGCTGGGATCAGAGGGGACCACCCAGAGGACATGTAGGGGGCCCCTAGGTTGTAATTAGCCCCAACCCAGTGGCCAGGTGCTCTGACAATGCTTCTTTTTTGTGCACAGGGTCAATGACATTGCAATCCTGTGTGCTGAGCTGACGGGCTACTGCAAATCACTCAGTGCTGAGTGGCTGGGTGTACTGAAGGCTTTGTGCTGCTCCTCCAACAATGGGACCTGTGGCTTCAATGATCTCCTCTGCAACGTGGACGTAAGGGCCATCTAGACCTGGAATTCTGAGAAGGATATGTGGAAGGGGGAAGCGTAGGATGGCATGCAAATGACAAAGTGGGGTTAATCTGAAGAGGTGGCATATAGGAAGCCAAGGATTGGGTTGACCAGACTGGCAGTGTGCATTGCTAAAGTACAGTAACATGGAGCAATATGTTTGTTTGTAGAAAGATCCCATGTGAGGAACAGTTAGTTCCCCTGAAAAATTCCTTGGCTCAGCCAGAAATGTCAGCCTTTCCTGCCTTGTGTGTTCCTAGCGCTTTGGCCTGAATTTTTGCAGCCTCCCTGCTTACTAGAGATCAAAGTCTTCCAATAAGCCATGTCTTCTGTTACATGTGCAGACCCCCATTAAGGCCTCACTTTGTATTCAACTTCTCTCATCCTAGTAATTAATGTCCAGGAAAGAAAGACAGCTGGTGATGAATGCAGTTATTGGGGACTGTCAGCAGAGTTTCCCAACCCCCTGAAAGAAGAACTAAATGATTATAGATTATAAAATAAAAGGGGAGAATGAACTAAACTGGGGTGTGTGTGTCTCTTTAAAAAGTGCCCTTTTTAGCTTACTTTTCAGTGAGTGGTGACTTGAAATGGGTGAGGAAAGCTTCTCTCCCTCATCTCTATAGAGCCTTTCTCACCACTTAAAGCTCTAATGACATGGTGGGTACCTTCTCTAGAACCCAGAGGAGGGTTGTTGTTTTGGAACTGTTTCCCTGCTAGAAGCTGTGGCAGGATACATGGACCATGGCTGAAAAATGCTACTTCCAGGTGAGCAATACAGTCTTTTAGCTGTGCCCTTCTTCTCTTCCTCCTTTTTGGCAGGTGAGTGATCTGTCTTTCCATGACTCCCTTGCCACATTTGTGGCCATCCTCATTGCTCGCCAGTGTCTTCTTCTTGAGGACCTGATCCGCTGCGCTGCCATCCCCTCGCTGCTCAATGCTGGTGAGTGCCAGCCTTGAGATGCTGGACCCTTGCAGGGGAAAGGAGGGCCAAAGAGGGCCTCATTCAGGCTTCACAGGCTGTCCTCTGGCAAGGGCCTGGCCCAACCTGAAGGTGCAGCATAGCTCAGTTCAGTTGCTGACAGTGTCTTTGCCTTTCTGTCTGCAGCCTGCAGTGAGCAGGACTCTGAGCCTGGAGCCCGTCTGACGTGTCGGATCCTGCTGCATCTTTTCAAGACCCCCCAGCTGAACCCATGCCAGCAGGATAGCAGTAAGTGGCCACTGTCTACCAGCATGCTCTGCTGGGTCTGTCCTCATGTTGCTGGCTCCAGTGACGTTTCCTAAGGCTGAGTTGATATGTAGACCTCCTGCTGCCAGCCCAACTTTCTCTGCCTCTCCACTTTGTCAGGGCAAAGCATTCCTCATGTGCCCTGCACTCATGTTCTGTCTCAGTTCTGGCATTCTCTCTTTTCTTCCTACCTCCACCATTTTACACTTCTGTCCTACCTCCTGGTGCGGGCAGAGCTCCAGCTACTGGCATTCCTGCTGCCCCATAGTTGATTTCCCCAAACTGGTTGCAACCTCCTTCCCAATCTAGTTTAGCCAATTTCTTTCTCTAGTGGAGGATCAGGCACTGATCTGCCTTCTCTTCAGACTTGCCATGTGGTGCTTCTTCACAACCACTCAGTGCTTATGGAATACACTGCTGTATGATGTGGTGGTAGCCATTGGTATAGATGACTTTAAATGAAGCCAGACACACAGAGGAGAGGTCTGCCAATGCCTCTGAGACATGATAGCTAAATAAAACCTTTGTTTAGCTTGGGAATATCAGATGCAGGGAGGGAGCCACAAAGGAGGACCATTGCCTTCCTGCCCTGCTTGAGGACTATCCAGGGGCAGCTGGCTGGCTGCTCTTTGGGACCTGATGCTGGACTCGATGCGGAAGATCTTTCCTTAGCTCTCAGCATGTGAGATCCTTGGGCTGCTGAGCACCACAGCTGGATCTGACCAGCGTACAGACTGCTCCCTTGCTTACCAGCTGCCCCCAAGGAGTGTTGCTATTGGATACTTTTGTTGCTTGGCTGGACCTTCTGCCATTGCACAGTCAGCATTTCCTGACTTCTTTTCTTTCTGACCTCCCTGTAGGCAAGCCTTCGGTGGGCATCCGCTCCTCCTGTGATCGGCACTTGCTGGCCGCTTCCCAGAACCGGATTGTGGATGGTGCTGTCTTTGCTGTCTTGAAAGCTGTCTTTGTGCTGGGTATGTGCATTGATAGACTGGCAAGTGTGGGGAGGCCCGGAATGGGGATGGAGATGAGTGATATTTGGCTATCCTGTCCTGCCTAGTCTAGCAATGCAGGTGAGTAGGACTTTTTTGTGTGAGTCATTGCTCCGAGTGAGCCTGAGTTCTGGTTGCAGGGGATGCTGAACTGAAGGGCTCTGGTTTTTCCCACCCGGGAGGGGTGGATGACCTCATGGAAGATGACAAGAAGCCTGCAAGCAGGATGGTTTCCATAGAGACAGCCAGCCTGGATGTTTATGCCAAGTATGTCCTCAGGAGCATCTGCCAGCAGGTGAGCATGCTGGGCTTTGTGCCTCTGTCTTTTCATGTGATGGTACTGATGACAAGTCACAGCTGCAGCTGGGACTCTTCGATTGTGCTAGGCATCTCTGAGGACACCTGTTAAACCTCTGGAAGTGAGTGGAACAGGGCTCCCCCTCACCCCCTGCTGTTGCTTTCCATTGTATAAACGCTTCTTCTAGGGAATATGTCTGCTTTTATGGCTAGAGAGAGAGAGGCCAGTGGGAGGAGATGGGTTTTTTCTGTCTTTAATCCAGCCAATGCAGTAGTTAGGCTAGGTGGAGCATGTTACAGGGCTGCTGGCTGCATGGTTTTGGTAGCCTTCTTGATTCACTGATGTATATAGGGCAGATAGATCCAGGTGGGCAGCCGTGTTGGTCTGAAGCAATAGAACAAAGTTGGAGTCCAGTAGCACCTTTAAGACCAACAAAGTTGGTATAGAGAATGTAAGCTTTCATGTGCTAAAAACACACTTCATAAGGCAATGGAATGGGGTACAGTTAGCAGTGCTACGTATAGCTATATGTAGCACTGCTAACTGCATACCATTCCATTGTTTGATGAAGTGTGTTTTTAGCACACATAAGCTTACATTCTCTATAAAACTTTGTTGGTCCTAAAAGTATGTAGGGCAAGTTGATGAGTAAGCTATTGATGTAGTCCAAAGTTAGAGTGAGGCCTGGCATGTCTTTAAACAGATCTCCGCAGTATGTTATCTTCCTGTCCACAGATTAGTCCTCAGTGGGTTCTGTCATCTCAGCATGCCTCCCTGCATGTGAAGCAGCTGGCAGTGCAGATGTCAGAAGATGCTGGGTGGGTTCTAGGCTTTGCAGAGTGATCATCATAGGCCTAGAGTCTCACAGGTTAAATTGGGTACCATTATACCTGCGTTCCTTTTTATCCATGTGCCTTGTTTGCCTGCAGGAGTGGGTAGGTGAGAGATGCCTGAAATCTCTTTGTGAAGACAGCAATGACCTGCAGGATCCCGTCCTGAGCAGCACGCAGGCCCAGAGGCTGATGCAGCTGATCTGTTACCCACACCGGTTGCTTGACAACGAGGAAGGCGAGAACCCCCAGCGGCAGAGGATCAAGCGCATTTTACAGGTCCTGAGTCACTGGAGTTTCTCCTTCAGATATTGGCTTCTGGGGAAGTTTATCCTGTAGGGAAGGGTTTGTTTTAATGTGTGTGTTTTGTAATGCCTGCCCCTCTGTTCTGGGTTCGCAATGAGTAAACAATTCAACTTCTTGAGAGACTCAAGTCCTCCAGTGACTGGGAAGTAGTTTTGGAAATATCAAAAGCTGCAAAAGGCCCTGAACAAGATATCAAGTAGTGTATGAAGGAAGTGTAGGGAGTTCAGCACTCCGGCATATCTCTTTGCCTTCACCCACCCCAAACAAATAGAATTAAAAATAAACATGTAAAGTAATTAAATATATTCATCTTTGCCTAGTATGTGGAAATTATACAACCTACAGAAATTGACGTCAGTTCAGCCCAAATGCTTCAAAAGTCTACATTAATTGATGATAACCTTTTTTGCATGAAAGACATAGATTTTGCACTGTACCTATTGTGAGGATTGATGGAGAAGGCCAGGTGGGTGAATGGGCCATGAGGGAAGGCTGGTTTGGTCTGGGTGAAACCTTGAAGGGTGCCAGGAAACTCAGGTTCACACTCTGGTCAGTGGAGGAGAGACACGGACAGATGTGGTTCCTGCAGCAGGCAGATGGATGATGGCTACTTCTCTATGCATGTTGCAGAACCTGGACCAGTGGACGATGCGGCAGTCACTGCTTGAGCTTCAGCTCATGATCAAGCAGACGGCAAACAATGTAAGTAAAAATGCAGTGTTTGGGGCAGGGCAAACTTGGGCTAACTTGGGCTAAGAGTTTTTTAGGGCTGCCTCTCTGGTTTGTCTGGAGGTTTCTCTTCCAAAAGGGCCTTGATGAGAAGCACCAACTCAGGCACCAGCTCAGGATACAGAACTTGGGCAGGATACAGAACTTAGTGCCAAATTTGGAAGAGCGGGTCAGAGTGTCCAAATATGCGCTCTGCCCTTTTGTAGCAGGAAATGAATTCTCTGCTGGAGAATATTGCCAAGGCAACCATCGAGGTGTTCCAGCAGTCAGCCGAGACCAACTCCACCAGCAATGGCATTGTCAGCATCGCCAGCTCTACCAGCGCGGTGCCACCCAGCACCAAAGCCAAGCCCATCCTCAGGTCTGTGTTCAGAAGCGCAGAGTGAAAGCTGGAGAAGGGGGATGTTTGCAGGGTCTCAGGAATGGTTTGACACGTCTTTCTTGTCTGCCTGCCCCCAGCTCCCTGGAGAGATCGGGCGTGTGGCTAGTGGCTCCTCTCATTGCCAAGCTCCCCACCTCCGTGCAAGGCTACGTGCTGAAAGCTGCAGGAGATGAGCTGGAGAAAGGGCAGCATCTGGGCTCCTCATCTCGCAAAGAGCGAGACCGCCAGAAGCAAAAAAGGTGAGTGATGCAGAGAAGGGGGTGGTCAGAGGAAGGGGAGTGGGGAGGCATCGACTCCCAGCCTATGCCCAACACTGCTCACATACCTTCACTTCCCACTTGCAGCATGTCCCTGCTGAGCCAGCAGCCTTTCCTGTCCCTGGTGCTGACGTGTCTGAAAGGCCAGGATGAGCAGCGGGAAGGCCTCCTCACCTCCTTGTACAGCCAGGTGCAACAGGTAGGCACTTTGGTCAGACCAAAGTTTAATGAGGTCTCATGTTCCCTCTCTGAGGGTAGCAGGTAAACTGAAAGGGGTGGTGGTGTTGACTTCTAAATTCAGATGCTGGGAATATGCCCTGGAGATCCTGCAAACTTCCAGTTGTGTGTTCAGTGAAGTGTTTACCTGGTCATGTGGGAGGGATAATTCAGCTATCTTCAGAAGCATTGTCTCACCTGCTGTTAGGTCATTAAGACCAGGGCTGAGCCTGGGCATTATTTGAATACAGGGCTTAGAGCCCTGAAGATCTGTGTGTTGTTTCCTGAATCCAGTTACAGGGATGTGCAAAGGACATGGTATTATTCTGACCCTCTCTGGACACAATCTCTGTATTTTGTATGAAAGTAGTGCTGGGCATCCATAGGGCATGATCCCAGCCATGAAGGGGTCAGTTGTCAGGCTTCTGTCTCTTCACTGTCCTGTAGATTGTGACCAACTGGCGAGAAGACCAATACCAGGATGACTGCAAGGCCAAGCAGCTGATGCACGAAGCCCTAAAACTGCGACTTAATCTGGTGAGTAGCTGATTAACTAGGGGAGCTGGATTGTCAATATCCCCTGCTCTAGGGTGCTGCCATGAAAGGTGCCTCCTTCACTAAGGAGGGGAGGTCCCGTCTCCCCCTCTCTATTGGTCCAGGCTTCCTACAGAACTTGCAGTCATTAAGCTGGCTTCAGCTGTAGAGCCAGTTTGGTGTAGTGGTTAAGTGTGCGGACTCTTATCTGGGAGAACCAGGTTTGATTCCCACTCCTCCACTTGCACCTGCTAGCATGGCCTTGGGTCAGCCATAGCTCTGGCAGAGGTTGTCCTTGAAAGGGCAGCTGCTGTGAGAGCCCTCTCAGCCCCACCCACCTCACAGGGTGTTTGTTGTGGGGGAAGAAAATCAAGGAGATTGTGAGCTGCTCTGAGATTCTGAGTGGAGGGCGGAATATAAATCCAATGTCTTTTTCTTCTTTCTTTCACTGGCCTCTTCTCCCCCTCTTGCCAGGTGGGGGGCATGTTTGACACAGTGCAGCGCAGCACCCAGCAGACCACCGAGTGGGCTGTGCTTCTCCTGGACATCATCAGCAGTGGCACTGTTGACATGCAATCCAACAAGTGAGTGTTTGGGGAGAGGAAGGACCACTCTGCTGCACCCTCTCAGTCTCCCCCATAGCAGTTACCCACACTTCTTAGCAGCTGAAAAGGAATGATCTTGCTTGGTGTGGCTACCTCCCAGGGATGCTGGGCTATGGGAAGTGCCTTAACCCTGCAGGTTCACTTTGAGTCCTCTACGACAGTGGGGGTGTTGAGGGTGAAAGCTATCCTGGGCAGAAGAGCTATGTCAAAGGGACACATGAGCTGCTGATCTCGGTGCTGAAGATGGAAAGGCTGAGGGCTTGGTCCTTGGAGAAATCCCTGCCATGTTTGGCCCTGTGTTGGGAATAAGACATGGGTGGACTGCACGGGGCTGGCAGCTTTTCCACCATTTGAAAAAACTGGTCAGGGCTGGGGCAGAGGGACCACAGAGCCCGCTCTTGACTGACCTTTCCTTCCTGCTTTTTCTTGCTCTAATCGTGCAGCGAGCTCTTCACCACAGTCTTGGACATGCTAAGTGTGCTCATCAATGGCACGCTGGCTGCAGACATGTCCAGTATCTCACAGGGCAGCATGGAGGAGAACAAGCGTGCCTACATGAACCTAGTCAAGAAGCTCCGGGTAAGGGAAAGTTCCCTCACAGGGAAGGAGTTCAGAAGGGTCTTACAATCTGTTTGCATTATGCACGTTGAACTGCTTTGTATGTAGTTTTTTTTTTTGCATGCTTATTCCTCTTCTGCAAGTCAAAGGCAAAGGAACTGATTCTTCTCCCACTTCCACTTTTTGCCCAGAAGAGTGAATGGAGGACATGGATTAAATGGCTCTTTGGTCCCCTTTGTCAAGCCACATGCAGGGAGATGTGCTGGCTTAATACAAAGGGAAGCACCTTTCTCCTCACAAAAAGCCTCTTTTCTTCTGCAGAAGGAGCTGGGTGACCGTCAGTCTGACAGTCTAGAGAAGGTACGCCAGCTGCTTCCTCTGCCCAAGCAAACTCGGGATGTGATCACCTGTGAGCCTCAGGGCTCCCTTATTGACACCAAAGGAAACAAGATCGCTGGTTTTGACTCCATTTTCAAGAAAGAGGCAAGTAGCCCTTGCAGTCCCATTCCTTGTTTACTGTATACGTTGTTCCATTTTCAACTGCAGGAAGAATGTCCCTGGGGTCTGGCTGGGTGTAAGTAGACATCATAGAAATAAATAGAGTTGTGCTAAAGTCCTTAGGAGAATGAAAAAGGCTCCGTGATGATGCAGAGCAATTTGTATGGACTAGTGAGCAAGGGATGGTCCCCAGGAGCAAGAAGGAACAGGCTCTTGTGGTCTTTCCTGGCTGATCTTTGTGTCTTCTTCCTCTCCTCATTCCCAGGGTTTGCAGGTATCCACCAAGCAGAAGATTTCTCCCTGGGACCTTTTTGAAGGCCTGAAGCACTCTGCCCCACTATCTTGGGGCTGGTTTGGGACAGTGCGGGTGGATCGCAAGGTGTCCCGCTTTGAAGAGCAACAGAGGCTGCTGCTGTATCACACACATTTGAAGCCTAAACCCCGCAGTTATTTCCTGGAGCCACTGCCTCTGCCCCCTGAGGAGGAAGAGCCCCCCACACCTGTGGCCCTGGAGCCAGAGAAGAAAGCCCTAGAGCCAGTCAAGGTGGAGAAAGCCAGCACCAACTCTGCCAGCTCCTCCGGAGAGCCCAAGAAGAAGCCAAGCAAGAACAAGAAAAGGGCCCAAACTGCCAGCAAGAATGAGGTGAAAAGGGAGGTGGGGCAGGGTCACACCAGATCCCAATCTTGCTGGAACCAACAAGGGTTGTGCTGCTTGAATGGCTTCCCTCTGCAGCCACATTGTAGCTGAACACCTGCCTCCCACCCCTGCTTCAAATTGGTTGGCTACTGCATTCAACAGCAACCCCTGCTTTGTAGCTTCAGAATCCTATGATGCTGTAGCTGTGGACCCAGGCACACTTGCATGTGTTCTTTGCAGGTCACTTGTGTTTTGTAGCACATCTGTGTTTACCTCTACCTCTGCATATCAAAGGTGACAACTTAAACACCTCACACTGAGACAAGAATGATGTGATCTGAAGGCTCCTGAGTCACACAACCATTCTTTCTTTCTCTTTGAATTCACCTTGGGCTCAGGTTCATTCCTGGAATGCTTCTTTTAAAAAATTAAGTTGTAGTTTTGAATGGGTGGTACATATCCCTAGGCCAGCTTGCTCTCAGTTATGAGAGTTGCCCCTCGCTGGCTCGCTTGCCTTTTCTTCCTTCACTTCCATTCTTGATATGGCTCCTTTGGGCACTTCTACTGGTTCTGCTGTTTGTGCTGCTTTCTCACAGAGCCTTCTCCTTGCAGGACTACATGATGACCGCAAGTCGAGGAGTCTCCTATGCAGGTGGCATGCCCACAGAGCTCCTGCACCATCCGACTGGGAACTCTATGTCTCGGCTGGCCTTTGGGCAGTCGCCAGTAGGTCTTTATGCCCAGAACCAGCCTCTACCAGCAGGTAAGTCAGAACACCTGAGAGTTCCTTCAAGAGTACTAAGCTCATCTCATCAATGCTTCAATTACAGTCATGATTGGGTTTGTTCTTGGAAGCCACACCAAGCTGCATGCTTGGCAAGGTAGTCGAGGACTGAGGGTGTTCCACATCCACTTTTAGGCAGTGATAGGGAGCTCTGGATGGTGAGGGGTATTTTGTATGTTGCATTTAAGTTCATGTTGTATATGCTTATATTGGAACATTTGCATTCTGAACGCTTGTGCAGTCTGGGTCACTGTTGCACAGAACACATGATAGACTATGGTTCCTTGCTGCAATGGAGCATTATGGGAAACCACATGTAAAGAAGCAGCTAAGGTTTTTTTTTTAAGTGAGTTTTGAGTGGTCATTTATTAGGTTGGTTTGTGCAGAGTTCACGCTTCCAGTATCCTGGTTTCTGTTTTGATGTCCACGGTCTCTTTGTAGCTAACCTGTTATTTCCACAGAACATTTGGTTCTTTCTGATTTGTATCTCTTTTATTTCTCTCTGATCAACACATGAGGCTGAGAAGCAGTGGTTTGCTTAAAAGGGCTGGTTGCTTAAGAATTTGAACCTTTATTGCCTGCGTCCAAACCCATTGTTCCAGCTTCTGCATCACACTCCCTTTCTTCCTTCTGCCTGCATCAGAATACTCCAGATGTTGCCAAAGTCCCCATATCTTCAACAATAATACTTCATGCTAATAAAGGATTTGAGGAAGTGTCTGTCTGATAGAGCTGCTGTCTGACAAAGGGAGTTCTGACCCTCAAAACCTTATGCTCAAAAACCTTGTTGGTTTCTAAGGTGCTGCTAGTCTGATGTGTTCTGCAAGCCAGGTTTGTCTATATAATGCAAAAGTGGGTGCTGGGAGGCAGAAATTGGTTAAATGAAGGCCAGTAAACTGCAGCTCAGCCAACCTGGGGTGCAGTTAGGCAGTGGTAAAGCCAGGATTTAATCCTATTCCAGACAGAGTTGTATTCCCTCAAAGGAGCTGGGTTGCAGCTTCTAGATCTGTACATTCACATGGATACCTAAGTCTCATCTGTTAGCTGAAGGACCTTTAAATCAACCTGAACTGGCTTGCAGAGTTAGATTTGACAGTGGTTGTTCCTGTTATGGCTACATCCTGGCTAGATGCTACTGCAAGTTTGGTAACCCAGAAGCTGCCAGTGGATCCTGATTAGGAAAGGAAAGGTCCCTTGTGCAAGCACCAGTTGTTTCTGACTCTGGGGTGACGTTGCTTTCACAATGTTTTCATGGCACACTTTTTACGGGGTCGCTTGCCATTGCCTTCCCCAGTCATCTACACTTTCCCCCCAGCAAGCTGAGTACTCATTTTACCGACCTCAGAAGGATGGAAGGCTGAGTCAACCTCGAGCCGGCTACCAGAAAACCCAGCTTCCACTAGGGATCAAACTCAGGTCGTGAGCAGAGCTTAGGACTGCAGCACTGCAGCTTTAACACTCTGCACCACAGGGCTCTTCGGATCCTGATTACATGCATCCTATTTTGCCAGTGCCTAAGGAACTTCACTAGACTGCCTGTTCACTCCTATGGGCTTGGTTCAGAGTGCTGGTTCTTAGAGTTAAAATCCTGAAAGGTCTGGGACCAGGGTATCAAAATGATCACCAGCTCTGACATGAACTTGCTTGAGTACTGAGGATTTCTTCAGAGGATCTCTGAACAAGTGGGTAGCCCCAAAAGACAAGACCTCCTCTGTTATGGCACCTTGCCTGTGGACTTCCCACTAGTGATGGAAAGTGCCATCAACTCACAGCTGACGTATGACGACCCATAGGGTTTTCAAGGCAGGAGATGTTCAGAGGTGGTTTGCCTTTGTCTGCCTCAGTGCTATGACCCTGGTATTCCTTGGAAGTCTCCCATCCAGAGACTAGCCAGGGATTGCCCTTTGCCTGGCAGCAAACCTGTTGACTTGCTGGCACCAAGTAAAACTCAGGCTATTCTCCCAAGTATTGGTGAACTCTAGATTGTTTAGGATCTTCAGTAGCTCTATTATTTGACCTCTTGCTAGCCTTAGGTATATCATGCTGCTTGATTTTATGCTGACATACACTTCTGTTCACCTCTGATCTTTTGTGATGTTCTGCACTGTGTTTTATGGTGTTTTTTATTGTTTCCTTGTTTTTAACAACTTTTATTGCATTATCTGTTTTTACTGAAAACCTCTTTGTGCAAAACTGTCCTTGGAGAGAGTAGAAATTCTTAAAGTTTCATGGTTTCTGGCACACACAGTCCTCATTAGGCTATTTCGCTTTTATTTCCTTTTGATCAGTTTACAAAATCATGAGTTTTTGCATACCAGAAGCATCCCCCAGGTAATAGAGACTCCTGCCTTCTCTGGCGGTGGTCCCCTTACATGTCTTTTGTCATCTACACAGGGGCCAGCCAGTTTGCTGTTGGGCACAGGGATTAAATCAACAAATGAAGCTGGGCTTTCTGGACCCCAACTTTGCACAGAAAGTACATATCTGAATTAGGTTAGTTGTACACATGAGATGTTCCTGATGTTCTCTCTCTCTCTTTGCAGGTGGCCCTCGGCTGGATACTTCTTACCGGCCTATTCGCATGCCCCTGAGCAAGGTGGTTCCAAGCCGCCCCCCCTACACTGGGGTCTTGCCCTCAGGCATGGCTGGCATGATGGGAATTGATCCTCCTTACAAGCCGGGTGTTTACAGACAGCCATCTCCTCAAGGGCAGCTTCTCCGCCAACAGTTGCAGGCCAAGCTGGTGAGGATTCAATGTTGCATTCCCTGGCTGGTCACAAGAGAGGGAAGGGAACACAGTAATCCACTCTTTCTCTGGCCTTGCTCTGCCACTGAGGCCAAGGGAGCAAGCCATGTGGATCAGAAAGATCCATTGTGGAAGAGGAATCCTTGCACCCTAAGATGAATGCTGAACACAGGGATTCCTTCCCAGATGCAGCATGAGGACTCCTAACTGAATATTGTGGATAAGAGTCATTGGTCCTGCTGCTTCCTAACGGTGGCAGGAAATGCAGACCAAAATGTTCCTGTTGTCTCTGTCAAGGCTTCTGGGAGATTTGAGGGATGGTTGAAGAGTTTTGGGGACAGAGGGTCTGGAGGACCACCGACACTTAGCCATACCTCTCTGCTGTTTTTCTAGCAGAGCCAGGGGATGCTGGGGCAGCCGCCCGTACGCCAGATGACTCCAGCCCCAGCCTATGGAGCTGTGCAGCCGTCACAGGTAAGCTGAGGCGGGGGATGGGCAAGCCCCAGAGCCTGGGAAGTCCGTTCCATACCACCTTCCGATCTGAAATTGCTACCCAGGGCCTTTGGCCTCTTTAGATAAGATACGGCCATTTTTCTCAGGGGAAACTGGCACAGGGTTGCCCAAATATATGAAAATGGGGAGCAGACACTTCTTAGGATTCCTATTAACTACCCTCATTCTTGCTTTACATTTAGATGAGTTGCTTAAACTTCTTGTTGCTACAATGATGTGTTTCCTTGTTCACTGGACAAAGTCTGTTTCTAGGCACATGACATGCTTGTTATAGTTCCTAGCAGGGCTTTTTTGGTAGAACAAGCCCAGCAGGAACTCATTTGCATATTAGACCACACCCCCTGACATCATCAGTGTTTCAGGCAGGGCTTTTTTGTAGAAAAGGCCCAGCAGGAACTCATATTAGGCCACACCCCCTGATGCCAAGCCAGCTGGAACTGCCTTCCTGTGCATTCCTGCTCCATAAAAGCCCTGGTTCTCAGTCTGTTTACTTGCCATAGCTCAAAGAAGCCTAGGAGGAGCTGGCTTCCTCTGAAGAATGCTCAGGATGCTTAGGACACAACAATTCACAACAGAGTTCTTTGGGGGAAGCCATGACAATAAAACCAGTGTAGGGATGATGTGCCTCATCCATGATGCCTGGAGATTTGGAGCAAAAAGTATGCTTGGGAGGAGGGGTGGGGGGTTCTCATTGACTTGATTAATGCTCATCCTCCTTGGCTCTGATTTCTCTTGGGTGCATCCAGTCCCCACCCTCAGAAGTTATTGGTCCTGCAGAGGAAATGCAAGTCTAAGTCTGTCCTGCTTGTGTTCACATCCCCACAGTGTGAATGTTCAAGGCAAGGATTTGTTCAAGGGTGTACTTGGCTCCGAATAAGTCATAAATGTAGAGGGATGGGGTGTCTTTTTTTCATACAGCTATCATATGCAGTGTCAAACCACCCATTGGCTAGCACAGTCATATTGAGGGTTTAAATTTGAATTTGGAACCTTAGATGTTTCTGTTTTTTATGAATACAAAAATATCACCGAGTCCATCGAACGAGTCACATAAATACATTCAGAGCAGCAAGAATTCTCACAGCTGAGCACAGAGGAGTTGATGAGATTCTGAACACAGAAAATTGCAAATAACTTGTTTGGCTATTCACATGCAAAAGAAGAGGGAACCAATTTCCATCCAATTCAGTGTTCCTCGTTCATTACTTTTTAGAATAACAAAGCTCTCTAGCTGCTGCTTGTGTTCAGAATAAGATGATCACGATTATCATGAACAAGCCTTCCACATTACACAAGCCTCTTTGATTGTAACAATAAAATGTGTACATATAAAAAGGAGGAAAGACATTGCCTTGAGTACCTATTTGGACAGAAAGTGGTGCTTATGCATGTAAATAAATAAATACAGTTGATTGGTAGCTTACATTTTGTGTTGTGGATTCCCCCCCCCCAGTCGGTCTGTACTGGCAAAGAAGAGTGATTTGATATAGGATGCTACTTTCTTTCCTGCAGGGCTATACTCCTTATGTCTCCCACATTGGCCTCCAGCAACACCCCTCCCAGTCCAGCACCATGGTCCCCCCAGCCTACTCAAGCCAGACCTATCAGAACACACATCCAAGCGCCAATGCTGCCTTCCTTGACCCCGTCAGGCCAATGCAGAGACCCAGTGGATATGTGCATCAGCAAGCCCCTGGGTATGGACACACCCTCAGCACAGCACAGAGGTACTGTCAGAGGCTGGAGGGGGATGCACAGTTGATTTTGAACCAAGGGAGGATGGGGCCTATCTTAACTTTGTCACTCCAAGGCCCAGTCTTGCATGTTCCCCTCTTATCTTAACATGCAGGTTTCCTCACCAATCAATGCAGCAAACTCCCATGCTGGGTGGGATAAACCATATGAGTGCACAGGGTGTCCCATCAGGGATTCGGCCGAACCAGCTCTTGCCAGATCAGCAACAGCAGCAGCAGCAGCAGCAGCAATATCTGAGACAGCAACAACAGCAGCAGATGCTGAGGGTGAGTTGGGCAGAAAAAGCCAAAGCATAGCCTCAGTTCTTGGACTCCCTGGGTGGTCAGGTTGGCTTCTTTCTTACTTTGTCATTTATTTATTTAGAAAAAAATGTAAGCTGCTTGAAGTGGCTTACAAAATAAAAATAATAAAAGCAAACAATTAAAAGATATTAATTAAAACCCAGCCTGCCTAAAAACAGGCTACTGACAGGCTAAAAGAACAGGCTAAAAGAACAATTTCCAGACTAAAAATAGTACTAACAGCTCAACCTCTTAATTAAAAGCCTTGGTGAACAAAAACGTTTTGGCCTGGCTCCTTGAAAAGATATCAGCTTCTTTGCTACGATTCTCCCACAGAAACTCCAGGAATCTCTGGCCTTGGCACAAGGATTTTGTGATAGTCAAAACAATGTTCCTTGTTCAGTGGTCTCAGAGGCCTGAGATTTTAAATGCCACAAGATTCTCAGTTCTTCAGTCTTGTGATGTGCAGAGGAAATTTTGTTTTAAGGACAGTGAAAGAAAACGTTCCTAGGATTCACAGTTTGGGTGTGGCTCATTTGGTGTGCTGCAGATCCACACAGATCCCTTCTATGAAGGCAGTGGTGTAATTTGCCAGGGATTTTCCACAATCCTGCACCCAGGCATTTGGTAACCATTTTTCAGGATGAAGCTACAGTCTTAATTTGTGGGCCTTTAAAATTCCAAGCAAGCATTAACAGTCTTTTGGAAATTGGTTCCCGAATAATTACCTAGCTTATTTATTTGCCCCTTTTCTCTCTGAAGGAACCCAGAGCTGCTTATAACAAAAATGAAAAATGTAGATGAAGTATAATAGATGAAAAACATACCAGTGGGCTGGTCCTTCTTTGAGCAGACCAGCTTGTCCAGCGCCACAGGGTGCAAGCCATGGGCCCTTCTGGCTCTTACCTTTCTGTGCATGTTAAGGAGCTACACGCAGATTTGTGTCTGGAGACAGAACAAGAGAAAACGAAAGCATAGCTTCGATTTTACAGCAGGCATCACTGTCCCTCCCAATCTTTTCTTTCTTATGGAAATCAAACTGAAAATTCTGCATCTGGAGGGTTTCACTTAAGTCCATACGACACTGAATTTGGATCTGGCTTCTGTGCTCAGGTGCTGTAATAATGTTCTTCCCATTCTTGCGCTATTATATTTTCCTGGTTATTGAACAGGCTGAAGGTGTAGCTGAGCTTTCTCTTAAGGCTTTGTGTCTTGATTTCTTGTTATTTATTGAGTTCCTCCAAAGCCGGAAAAGAAATAAATAAAGTGAGTTTAAAAATAGAAGTGGGTCAACAGGGGTATCTGACCATTATTGGTGTTGTACTGACCTCATCTGTCCTCTTCTGTTCTGGGAGAAGACATTAACCTGTGTACTTGTTCTTGCTTTTAAACAAAAAACCCCATTGGCTGTCTGCCCTATTTGTATGGTCTTGGGAATTAATGGGAGCTGGTTCTGACAGAAGAAATTTTTATATGTGAACTGAACACAAGCTGAGAGGCAGCTGCCTGAAATGTAATCTGGGTCTTGATGCGATGTGGCCTCAGTAGAGCTGAGCTGTTAACCCCTAATTTGCTACCTGCCTTCTGTCCTACTTCTTCTTCTTCATAGCCCTATTCAATGAAGGTTGACATGGGAAGAGGAAGGGAGCTCGAGTGAGAGGAAACGTATTTCTCTCTTGGCTTCAGGTAGTACATGAGACCTGCTGTGCTAGATCAGACTGAGATTCAGTCCATTCAAGCTGGTATTCTGTTTCCAATGATGGATGGGCAGATGCCTGTGGAATCTTACAAGCCAGGCCTGAAAGCAACAGCCCTGGCCCTTTTTGTTTGCCCTTGCCATTTGGTACTTGGAAATATACTGCCTTTGTCCATAGAGGTTTCAGCCAGCCATCTCTGCAAACAAAAAGCAGCCATCATCACATACAGTTGGATGCCTTGGATAACAGCACAGTATGGAAATCTAGCATGGCCTCACTGCTTGCTCTTAGCTCTCCCCAAAGTGTTCACATTTCATTGCAATAACAGACCTTCCCCCAGTGTCTGGAGATTGCTCCCCATCCTGTAATTTCCTGGATTCTTGCAACCGGTGTGAGGCATGGCCGTTGCAGTCTTGCTAATGCTGTCCTCTTGCTTTGTTTGTAGCAGCAGCAACAGCAGCAGCAACAACAGCAGCAGCAGCAACAACAGCAGCAGCAGCAGCAGCCATCACAACCTCCACCACAGCAACCCCAGCAGCAGCCGCAGGTGCCTGCTGTCCCTCAGCCACAAGCACAGGGCCAGCCTCCTGGGCTGGGGATGCAGGCGCTGGCTCCTCAGCAGCCTATGGTAGGTATGGGCCCTGGCTCCCCTCCTCTTTGCAAAGCTGTCCTTGTTTTCCAGGGTTTCCCCTAATAGCTTTTCTCCTTTTTCTGTGCAGTTCCAGCGGCAGGGCCTCCAGCAGACGCAGCAGCAGCAGCAGACCGCTGCCTTGGTCCGGCAGCTCCAGCAGCAGCTTTCCAGTAAGGCCCAGGTCCCATCTCCCCCAGCACCCTGGGTGCTGCAGAGCCCCTTCCCACATTAATGGTGAACTGGGCAGGGGGTGGAGCTGGGACTGTGAGGACTTCTTCACAGATAAAGAAGTTGAGCTGTCACTCGGGAAGACTCTCTTTAAAAGGCTTGGATGGGAAAGGGTACCATGAAAGCCAAGGCTGTCTTCAGAGATCCAAAGCAGAGTCCCTAGTGAGGCCTCTCCCCCCACTCCATTCCTGGGTTTTAAGACAGGACCCAGCCCTGGGTCAGCCCCCTATTTCTTGCTTTTTCTGCACAAACAATCAGTTGTGGGCACACACACTGTTTGGCTCACACACACAAGACAGGCTGAGATGCACCAAAAGACATCCCCGACATCAACATGCAATTGTTTCACATTCCAACTCAGAAAGGGCTTTGTGGAGTACCTTTTGTTTGTGGTCGGCACCCTTCTTCCCCAAGGCTAGCCCAGACATTGGACTGTGCTCCAGAAAAAATGAACCTTGGGACAGCAGTGTGAGGGAAGGAGGTGTGTTGGCATGCTGTCCCTTCCCTTTCAGAACTGCTTGAAAGGGATCTTGAGCCAGACTCCACTGAGGAGGTTCAAGGCAGATTGCAAAATATATATATTTAAAAAATAAATGGTGAAATTGCTTGTGTTAGAGCAAAAAAAAATCCCCTTTGGCTAGCAGCAACCTTTGTGGCATCTTGCAGCGCTTGGTGGATCCCCCCAGTTGATCAGTAGCAAGGCTTCACGTTAGCTGAAGGGTATGCTCTGCTACATACTGATGGAAGTAGAGTAGCTTCCACACTACCCTCACCTCCACCACTTGACAAAGGGACTTGTGTTTCAGGGAGCTGAGCATCACTGCTTTGGCTAGATCGGAGAGGAGAATGTAATGGGGAAAAGTGGATATCAGCTGTTCTCCCCCTGCCCCAAGATGGCAGTCCTTTCCTCGAGGAGTGTTTGGGGGTTTTGTAGCTAGCTGTTTCCTGATCTGGCCATCCTCAATTTCCCCCTCCTGCTTCACGTTGCCTTTTGCCAGACACTCCCAGTACATGCAGCGAGGCATACCTGTTTGTGTATAGCATGCACACCAGAAATACGGATTGCATTCCAGGAGTTTGTCTGGCACCAAGGAATGCTCACCTTCCCCCAAATGAGTTGTGCATTTTATTCTGACTCCGGGTGCTGCAGAACAGCATGTATCCCTGCCGTGTCATTGCGTGTCATGGACTCTGCACGGTAACATTCTCAGATTCTAACTCTGTGTTTGGTCTAAACAGATACACAGCCCCAGCAGAGCAGCAACCCCTTTGGACGGTACTGAGGCCCAGCAAGGAGAAAGGCCTCGGTGTGGACTTGAGATGGTCTCTGCCTGGCTGGGGCCACCCATAGATCAGCCTCGTCCTCCCTGGGGCTCCTGCACTGCAGCAGCGCCCTGACAACGGTGGGGGAGGGGGGGAGGCATCATGCCGAATGAGTGTTTTTAAATCTCCACTTTCTACCAGTGTTTCCAAAACCCGTGTGATTGCTAGAGTCTCCCTTCCCACTTTGATTTCAGGTTTTAATAGGTTTTTAGTATTTTTGTTAAAATAATGACAAAACAAATTGTAAGATTTTATACTTTATTTATACCGGATGAAACCCTGTACCACAGATGTCCTGAGACAAATACAGAGAGCATACTTTCCAGAAGCTTTTGTGTCTGAATTGCTGTGGGTGGCAGGGAGAACTCCCCTTGGCCCTGAGTTCCTAGGTATGTGCCTGTAAATGAATGCAGCTCAAGGACTGATGGACAAGTCATCTGTTATGCCTTTTATTTTGTTTGTATTTTTATATTTGTGTGTGCATGTGCACGTGCACATGCACCTGGAAATCATGGCAACATCTGGTGACTATTGGGGCACAGAAGATATTCAGAGAGATAGCTGAATAAAGCCTTAACCTGCTCTCCTGGTATTCCAAGCTGGTCTGCCAACCAAGTACTGGCCAGAATCATCCCTTCTGAGCTTCCAAGATTTGATGAGATCAAGCTTGTCTGGGCTATCCAGGTCAAGGTCCGTCATGCCTTTTGGTCCCATCACTCTGTCAGGGCACACTAAGGCTGTCACAAATGTTCTGTTTTGTAGTTTGATATTTGCAAGTTAGCATCATGTACACAGTGATGGTCACGAGGATGGTTGAACAAAACCTTCCCTATTTCTTTTGACTACTCTTGAAGTACTTGTGAGGGGGTTGGGAGAAGAGTTGGTAGCAAGAGTTGTATTCTTGTCTTATGTCCGCTGGCATTCTTCATGTTTTAAGATCCCCGTTAAGTGCCTTTTAAATAGAGAAAGCATCTTTTCCCTTACTGGGGAAGGAATTACAGCCAGGCTTTAGATTCAGTGGAAGCTCACAGGAGCATAGCTCTTGAACCTTTCTGAGAGTTCCACCTCCTTCTGAGAGTTCCACCTCCTTGTCCATTGAATAGTATGTGCAGCTGCATAACAGTGCCTGGATGAGCTCTACCACCTATTTTTCTACAAAATGACCCCTGATTACAGCTATGCTCAAACAATAGATAATCTGCTAATGGCTATTAAGACCTTGGAGCTGAAGTGCCCAACTTTTTGGGATCAAGGCTGAAACTGACCTGCTCCACATCTTCCTGTAAAGATATTGGCATGCTGGCAAACAAAAGTGAAGAAGAGACAAAGGTTGTACTTGACAAAATCTAAGGTAAATAAAATGTGCTGGGAGCAAACTGAAACTCATTGGCGCTGCCAGTTCCTCCAGACCCAACCCTGGCTGATTTGGGGGGGGGTGGAGGGGGGACCAGTTCTCTGCTCCCACCAAAATGGTCTATCATGCCCCTGTTTGGTATGTATGCCAGGTTTCTTGTTGCTACTTGGGAAAGAGCTGCTCCATACTCTAGGAATAGCCGGTAAGGTTTCTGCTCTGCCATTCTTTCAGCTACTTCCATTAGACTTAAAAGACAATGATACCGGTATACGCCAGACACTCGTGTGGCCTACCAAAGAGTTTTCTTTGTGCCTTAGGCAGCCAGTGACCAAACAGAGGGAAGATGATGAACTTGCCAATAGTAGCAAAGCTTTTGCCTCTCTTCTCTAGAGCGTGGTGGGGCATGTGGACTTGAACCTGGCCCAAGTGGATGCAGGATGGATGCACGGGCTGTTCTCAGTCACATTCCCAGTGAGTCCAGCAGTTCCTTGCCCATCTCTGGAAATTCTTCAGCTACTTCCTTGAACAGAGAGATGTTTCTCCTTGAACCTCCTCTTTGCAGGACTTCTCATTCTGTGTTCTATCATACTTTTAATGGGCAGATCAATATAAAACACACTAGTCAAAATTTTGCTTAAGAAGAAAGAGAAATCACAAATCTCAAGTCATAAATATCCACACGGATGACTTAGTATATCTAAAGATTTTAGATAAAGAGAAATGGAGTATCGTAGAACTGTCATTGCTCAGGAGCACAAAACAATCAATTTAGATGGCTTTGTGACATGCAGATAAATGAGACACACACCCCTTAGCTGACCCAGAGCCAAACTTGCATCAGTGTCTGCCTTACAGCTGAGCTTTGATGGGCCAGCTTTCCATCAAAATTACGTTCCAAACTTTTTTCTTCCCGCTGACCTTGAGAAGGCAGGTGATTAGCACCCCAGCTTCCTGGCCAGGATGGCTTTTGCTGCAGTTAACAAATAGCAAACTGCCAGATGCTCAGATGCAAGTAAACATTTTCAACATTATTTAACAAAAGTAACTTGGGGGCTTCTGAGATAAGCTAAGCCCTAATTTTAATTGATTCTTTTCAGAACTAGATACCAAAGGTCTTGCAGTTTTCACAGCTCCATCATAAAAGGGAAAGAAGTAACCCTTTGCATGCCTCTGTACTGCCTTATTAGATCTAATGACTCTGAGGCTAAAAACATAAGCAGTGCCCTGCTGGGTCTGACTCGGATGCAGGGTACAAGGCAGCTGCCTTCTTGCTGCCCAAGATATCCCTGGCATCAGCTAAACGGCTGTCATAATTAGATTGCAGGTGTGGGCTAATTAGATCGAGGGAGTGGATTTCCCAGCATGATCCAGTTGCCATTTAATTCCCACTATCATGTCAGCCCCAAGTGTGCTGCAGCTTTTGAGTTCAGGGTCATCCTTTCTGTGAATTATGCAAAGTCTGCCTGGGCCCATGAACCCGATCACAGCTGATGGAGATTTATTCCTCTGCTAATGAGAGGAAGCAGCTGTGTGCAGGTCTGCATCCTATGGATATCCCACCCGTCATTTTCAATCACGTTCTGGATCCAAGAGCATCCTCCTCTGCCGGGATCCACCACACTGTGCTCTTCCTCCAAAGCCTTGTCTGTGATTGCTCAATCCTGTTGCTATGGGGCCAGCTCCAACCAAAACAGGGATGTGTGTATAGGAGGAGCACCTGGCCTGGGAATAGGAAACCTGGATGTTTCATGAGACTCTCCTAAGTGCTTTTTGGTCCCTGCCAACTCCTCCTAGGGCTCAGCAAAAGCTGTTGCCAAACAGACAAGGAAATTGAGAGCTTATACCCTTCAACTTTTGACAGGAGCAGAGTATTTTGCACTCACCCTTCCCGGAACAATGGAAATTCAGAACAACTTACTTTAGGTGAGTTTCCCTTGGAGATATTGCACCAGAGACTTAATGGTCTCTTTATAAATATATTTATGTGCAAATGGATAGGTTGAGTGAGGTTTACAAGGGCACAGAATCAAGCACACTGGCAAGCTTTTCTAGTCCAAAGAATCCAATTAGTTTCTGCCAGCCACACTTAAAACTGGCCTGTGCAAAGAGACCTAAATATCAGCAAGCATCTCTGAACAGCCCAGCTGTTATTAGAGTCTGGAGCTGCTCAGTTGCAGTGGGAGGGGAAGCTTTCTGATACCAGTGCAGTCAAAAGTTGGATGGCATAAAAGCCAGGAGCTGACCTTAGAGGTGCAGTGGAACTCAGTCACACAGGGAAGAAGCTCAGTCTAGCCACAAGGTAGCCTCAGCAGCAATAGCGCTTAATAGCCCTAGGGCTGAAGTAAACCCTACCTCCTCCAAAGCTGTCTCCGTGCAGGTTTTTATCTAATCCCACAAGGCATTTTCATTGCAACAGAACATGTTCTCCTTTGTTTTCTCTGGAGGAGTGACTGGAAACAGTCCAGGTCTTAACATGCCTGCAGGGGCCATATTACCTGTTAGGTGTGGGGTCCCATGTCACTCTGTTCATCAGAACAAGCCAGGTGAGGGGATGGTCACACCTCTAGCACCAAGCAGAGTCCAGGATCCATCAGAGCCCAGCCTCTCCTTGTTGCCCTTTTCATCCGTATCTGATATGTCTACACAAAGCTTAAATCAGGAGCTAAGCCAGTTTTCAGTGACCCTCATGAACTAATCAGGATTTAGCTAACCTGTAAGAGCTAATCTAGGCTAACTATTGCCTGCTGGCTAATCCACACTGCCTAAAAGCTGCCTCCTGAGTTGATCAGATCCCAGCTGTCAAAATCCCTCCTTCCAGCAGAAGGGGACGTGGCATGCCCATGTCCTGATCTCTCATATTGTGATAATCGCATGGGAAGGATTACCTGTGGTATTCAGATACGTTAGGTTCTGGGTGCAAAGCAGATAATTCAGATGAATATCTTGCCATGTAGGCAGATGGTTCTCAGGTGCCCTCCTTCCCCTTTGCTGCAGGATGTCAAGCTATTTCTTCCCAGCTATCCCCAGTTCCTAGGGTCCGGCAGAATCCATGCTTTCACGAAATGCCACATTCATCCCATTCAATGCCTCTGACAGAATCGCTAACCCTAAGATTATGCCAAGGTCCATTTGAACAATACTGAGCAGTCCTATCTCCTGCCTGGGTTGACACACAAAGGCCAGGTTCTGGCAGCTCAGCTGTCTGTGCAGGTTGATACCTCGCCTATTAACACCAGCTGGCTACTGTGTTAATCCAGAATGACAGATCCCAGCCTCTCCTTCTTAACTCCTGGCTCCTCCAAGTTGCTGCTAAATGCTGCTTGCGCCAAAGCCAGCAGGGATGAACAATCTTGTTCCCTGCTGCTTTCGGAGCCGTCTCCTTGCCCTTCCAATCCAAGCAGCTGCTCTCAGCAATAGGCAGGGGCATTTGAGTTCTTGGAAGGGATGCAGTTGTAATCTTGCTAGGCCAGGCCTGTGAGCTTTCAGGACAGGGAGAGGCTGGGAGGACCGCAGATGATAGGCTGCTATGGAAGAGGACAGAAGGAGGGATTCCAGGAGCTCTGCTTAGAGGTGTCTGAAAATAGAAGCACTTCCCACCTGCTAGTTTGGGGAGCTTAGATTCAGTATGTTGGTATTTAAAAATCAGTCTCCAGCTTGGGTTATGAAATGTACCCAGATCCCTGTTGTTTGAGAATACTGAAGGCACACAAGAGAGCTCATTGGTTGTATCAACGTCAGTGAAGATCTAGATGCAAAGGGAACCACTCGGAGCACCATCTCACTGTGCTAATGTTCAGAGCTGGCAGCCAAGAAAAATGGATGTGAAGAGCACATGAGTAGTGCTTAAATCTGATACAGTCCTGGAATTTGGGAGGTCAGCTTCACAGCCTGTGGCCCATGCCAGCCATTTACCAAGCAAGCACGAGAGGTTTCTGTACATGTTCATAGAACCTTTCCCTGCTATCTGAGTAAATATACAACAGCAGAAAATAAAACAAGAGCAAAGCTTAAAGCTAAAGGTAGTCCCCTGTGCAAGCACCAAGTCATCACCGACCGACGGGTGACATCACATCTAAACATTATCTTGTGATCAAAGCAAGTAATACAAACCCTTGATGGGATCTCAAGGGAATTTTCACCATCAGACACAGGGGGTCTTTTCTTGGAAAAGGATACTTAAACACACTGGGATTTTTATTCTTTTTTTTTTAGCTGCAACATAATTTTTAGATTAAAAATCATTTTTAACATCAGACCTTATTTGGGACAAATGCTTTCATATCACAGAGGAAGACACCTTTGTTTGCTGAAGTTCACAAGAGTTTTAAGAGAGAGAGAGAGAGAGAGAGAGAGAGCGCACCTGGGCTTCAAGTTGCTTCCCCTGCTGGGTTGGCCTCCAGCTGCAGCCATGCCAGAGCATAACATTGCAGCAGAAAAACCTGCCTGGCCCATCCAGGCAGCAGATGCTGGTTAAGGGGAGAATTGCAGATGTGTGCCTGAATTGATAATAAGTCCTTCCGCCCACTTGCCTGAATGAACAGGAACAGGAGTAAAAACAAACTGGGGTCCTCTGATCCAGGCCTTTGTTTATGATATAAAAGATCAGATGGCAAGATAGATTACTTGACCTTTAAGGGAATTTGCAGACAGAAAACCTCAGGATATCTGTGACAGGCTACACACAGCACTACATATATTTTTTCCTAATAATTGTTGCAACTGGCAGTTCCAAGTATACAATATATGGGCAACTCCATCCTAAAATCCTTAGCTAGTAGGGTTTGCCATTGACATAGCTGCACTCTGTGCTGCAAAGGCCACCTAACTAAGGTTGAGGAAGTCCCCAGGGAGTGATCTGATCCCTCTAGAGCTGATCAAAATGGATATCAAATAGTGGGCACCAGACCTCACCACTATTTTCACACAAATTGACCAAACTGCACAGAACCCCAGAGAGCAGGGTCCAGCTGTCGTCGTCGTCATCATCATCATTCTCTCTCTCTCTGGTGGGTAAGCTTTATGCCAAACACCTATAGTGGAAGTTTTGGAACTGGCTTGACAGGGAGAACACCTTAGCTGAGGAACAAGCAGGTTTCAGAAGCAGTCACTCCACAATGGATCAGTGCCTGATTCTGCATCATCTGGTGGAGAAGTATACTACTGCCGGGCCTCTTGGGGACTTTACAAAGCCTTCATTGAATATAAGATGGCATTCAATAGTCTCTTATGTGACAGATTAAGGCTAAAAGTAGAGACTTCCACAATAGATCACAGATGGCATGCCCTTATACATGGGAACAACTATTTGCCAGTGAGATGCAACCCACAAGGGCATCTGTTCCACTGGTTCCAATCAGGAGGGGTGTGAAGCAATGTTGCATCCTTGCTCCCTTATTATTTAACTTCTATATAAACTCCAGGGTGTATACTTTATCCAGTCATGACTCCCAAGTCGCCCTCAGGGCACTTGTAGCTTACTGCAAAGAGGAACATTTAACAATCAATTTTTAAAGACCAAAATTTGTTTTCCCCTAAAAGGCTTTTCAAACATCAGACAAGTTAAAGTGTTCCGATACCTAGGTATAGTGTTCCAACCATCTGGAGCATGGACAGTTCAGTTTTCTCAAGAAACTGAGTCTGCCCAAAGAGCAGCTGCAGATTCTTCTTCACAAAAAGGGGTTCCATATTGCATGCATTGAAAGGGTTTCTGGGCAAGGGGGTGCCCCAGCTCATGTATGGTTCACAGACATGCCTGTACAGTGGCTGCCATAAACTAGAAGCAATCCAATCCAAATTCTCAGATCCTTATTTGGAGTACCTCGTTGTATTCCCAGTACCCTGCTTAGGCTAGAAGCAGGGTTGGTTCCACTTGAAATATGTGCCTGGTTCCAAGCTATGTGCTTCTGGCTCAAGTTAAACCTCTTCTCCCTTGGTGAGAACCATAGAGGACAAACTGAAGCAATTTAGTTTCTCCCGCACAGACTTACTGTATTTTGGTCACTCAGGAACTGGAGCACCAATCAAACAGAGATTATGGGACACCACCCTTCAAGAAGACAGATCACAAGCCCACTCTTCTTCAGCAGTGGGGAACTGTACAAAAATTTAGTTCCATCAAATTACCTTTACAGCACAATCCAGAGGGGGGTGGGGCGGAAAGTCTTTTGGGAGCAGACAAGCCGCTATATGGGTGCAGGAAGGGTTTGCACCAACATATGACTGGTGCTGCCACAGCAGAGGGGAGTTACGTACGTGGGTGGGGGGGCTGCCCGAGAGCCACTCCACTTGAGGGCAACGGCGCCTGAAGGCTGCACCTGAGCGTGGGTGGAAGTGAGGCGGAACGCGGTGTTCAGGCAGAGGAGGGAGTGGAGTTGGAGGCACGGCCAGGCTTAGGTAGCTTCCTGAGCAGTTTGGCCCATAACACCCCCCCCCAGAGGCGCAACTTTATGCCTGCAAAAACAGCAACATGTCCCATAGGCACTCATTGAAACTAAAAACAAAGGTCGCCTCCACTGCTGCGGAAGCTCACAAACCCCTTAGGGAGCAGCGTGATTGCCTCGCCAATCCCCTCGCACCTCGGGCTGACGAGCCCCTTCCCCAGTGCTCAATCGCAGCCCCTCCCCTCCTAGAAATACTTCCGCTCTGTCTCACACAACTCAGTTGTTAGGGACAGGTTCGCCTGGCGGGAAGTTCTGCCGGCAAGCTCCCAGCCATACAGATTTAGAGTGAGGGACAGTCAGGCACGTTGGTAATGGGTTTTGCACTCCACGGTTGCTTTGACAGTATCTTTGACTCGTGAGGGAGAGAGAGAGAGGCCTCTCCCCTGGGGCTAACTGCTCTTGTTCCCAGATCTCCACAGGTTCCGGGCTCCCAGAGGCTCTGCATGCGAGGACTGTCGCCCATGGCTGGGTAAGTTCCACTGTCCCCCCCCAGCCTCTCCCTCCCCTCGCTCTCGACCGCTTGGTGTGCGAGTGTCTCTGGCAGTTGAACCAGGCAGTGGGCTCCGGCAGGGGGCATTTGCTGAGCCTGCTCCCCTGTGCTGCCGCCATCAGAGACTGTCCCTTTAAGAGAGCGCCCAGCTGAAACCCAGCCTGCTCTTCCAGCCGCCGCCCCTGCAGGTGTTCTTGATCTCTGTCTCCATTTTGCAGGTGGGACTCCAATACAGAGGCTTCCGCGCATGTTGCTCCACTGCCCCCCCCCCACTCCCTCAGCTGCTTCTGCCTGCCGCTTGGAATGGAGCCCCGCCCACGGCAAGACTGCCCAGTGCACATCAGGGAGACTGTTGCACTCTGTTCCAGAAAAATAAAGTCTGAGCAGTACCCTCTGTTGTCTCTCCTGCTTGGCATCTGCTGCACGTTCCCGGGGCAACCCTCCCCCCCCCCTCAGTCAGTGGCCTCTCCAAGGGAATGCCTGGGAGGGTGGGCAGACTTGGTTCTTGGGGGCGGGGAATGGGCTATGAGCTGCCACGCTGCCCCCCACATGGCTGGGGAGAGGAGGGGGGTGCTGCCCCTCAGCCTGCCCGGGCTGATGGCCTTCCTGACCGCACAGGGCTGTTGTGCGTTGGGCACTTTGGGGGGGGGGTGTTGCTGAAGTGGATGCATGCCCAGCGGCTCGCACTCTGAGTTCTGCAACCCCCAGGGGAGGTGTTCCTTGCACATAGCAGGGGGCAGCAGCAGGGCAACACCAGGGGTGGGGGGCTCTGGGTGGCAGTGGTGGTGTCTTTTGGACTTGGTCTGGCTGCTTCCAGACACACATTCCAGCCACTGTCTAGGATAGGGAACTCCTGCACTTATCACTTCCTGTTTGTCCGCACATGCCCCTGCCCGCCAGCCTGCCATTGGCAGAGTCTCTGACAGCGGGAGGGAGTGGGGGGATTGACAGCCTCACAGGCGCAGGTTTTCTGCCCCCTCACCCGGTCACTTGCAATCGGCTGGCCAATCCCATAGTCCCGCATGAGCCTGCGCTTCCCCCACCCCCGCCTCGGCAGTGGGCCAATGGCATGCACCTGGGTGGAATCACCATGGCGATGGGTTCTCTCTTGCTCATCAGGCCCCTCTTCCCTCTCCCAGCATGGTGTACCGTCTCCCCTTTGGAAGCCAATGAGTGGTGCCATACATCCGCCCACGCCTGAGTGGCCGGCAGCCACATATGTCTGGATTGGGCTGCCCTGCGTTAGAATTCCCCAAACACCACAGAGTTTTCACTCTGGCCCATTTTAATGTCATCCCATCTGCCCTTCCTGAAGGGAGATATGCACATATACCATGTCAGTCTGGAATGGTAGAAACAACTGAATATGTCCTCTTTCGTTGCCAATTTTACCAAGATGTTCAGAACACATACATTACCACAATTCTGTCCAAACATCTAGGTAGATCAAATTATTTTTATACTTCTCGCTGACTGTTTTAACAAAATTATCCATAAGGCAGCAGAAGAACATGGTCTAGTATTTTAGTCACTTTATTATTTCTATTGATTGTACATCTATTTTATGTATTTGATGTGTATTATGCATTGTTGATATTCTTGACTGCTGATCTCAGATCGTAATAATAACAAAAGACTGAAACTGAAGGACTGGAGACAAGCTCAACAATATGAACATCTCTTCCCTATCAACACAGTCCAAATCAGCCCTTTTATAGTGACTTGGCATTTATACAGTTCCTGACAGTCGATCCATGTTAGTCAATGCTCCTGGAATGTCTTGTTTTTGTCTGTACCAATGAAAAAGCTGTCTTTAGTTGAATGCAGAATTTCCCAAAGGAGACAATCTTGGATCCAAGATAATGTGTGAGCATTTATACTATAACTTTCAAATTGAACATAGTGATATCTGAAAAACGCAAACACAATTCACTGTTTGGTTATGCCACAATGGATAAAGTTCAGTTAATAAATTTTGACTTCTCAGTTTTTGTTATGTGTATAAGTTATTAGAAGCCAACATATTAATGGGGTAAACTGTTGGGTTTTTTCCACATATTGCCCAGTGTCACTCTAGGCATGAACAAGCTTTAGTTTCAAATCTGCCAGCAAATCTTATAGCAGAAAACCACAGTTTCTTGCCCAAAGTCCCTATTTTTACCAAGGATTATTACCCAATTTCTTAAAAAACCCAGATGGTTCTGAGAGTATTGCAAAATCTGTAATTCCGAGGAATCAGATACATGCATAGAGATTATTGTATAGCCATTGATGTGTTAACAGGCTATGGATTCCTTAAAGCCACCTTGACAACCACAGGATTACATTTGGATCTAGTCACCTTACCACTGCTTCTCCTGTTTTCTTCTGCTCTCATCTCCAAACACCCTTTGGAACTCTCTGCTCTAGAAGACTTACCTGGCATCATCTCTTTGGAACTTCCAGTAGTCAGTAAAAACATTTTTCTCCCAACAAGCCCTTGAGGATTTTTGAGATATGAGTTGATGCACCTTGGATTTAAGTGTTTTGTTATTGCTTTGCCAGCATGAAGTAGTGGTTAGAGTGGCAGTCTACAGTAGGAAGCTTGTGAGCTACCAGTAGCTCATTGCCTGCTGCAGAATAGCTTGTGCAGCCCCTAAAAGATCCAGGGGGGGGGGGGGTGGGAATCTGCTAAGCTGATACTTTCATTTCTGGTACTATTCATAGTTTCTAAGGCAGAATAAAACTTGATAACAAGGTGTGGTGGTGGAGTAGCCTGGGATACTTTTCAATATTCAAAAGTAGCTATCATTATTGTGAC
The DNA here is from genome assembly GCF_032191835.1 of Heteronotia binoei. Taxonomy (NCBI): domain Eukaryota; kingdom Metazoa; phylum Chordata; class Lepidosauria; order Squamata; family Gekkonidae; genus Heteronotia; species Heteronotia binoei. The sequence goes on from NC_083233.1 coordinate 47,027,056, forward strand.
GGAACCGGCCCAATTCAACCTTCAGACCCAGTCCTGTTAGCTCCCTCTTGGGTTGCCAACACCCGAAGGGAGCTATTCTTCTTTTTTTTGTTTAAATATTTTTAGTTCCAATGAATACATAAAGAAACATAAAAAGACACACAAAATCAACACAAAATACAAACAACAACAAAATGGAGAATAAGAGCTTGTCTGTTATTTACCACATATTTCATCATTCATATTTACAGTTTCTTCTTTAACCTAACCCCAATGTTCTTATTTCTACTTTTTTCTTATTCTTCACCTATCAATCCATTTTCAACCAGTCATATAAAGGTTGCCATGCTTCTTTACAGTCCCATATATTTCCCTCGTTCAGTTTTACTGAAAGTAGTTCCATTTCCGCTTTGAGCAGTTTTTGAACAAATTCTTCTTTCTTAGGTGTCTGTGGCATCTTCCAGTGTCTTGCATATACAATCCTCGCAGCCATAGCTGCATGCACTAAACATCTAGCTTTCAATTTAGAAATGGAGGTTTGACATATGTTCAGTAGGTAGAACTCAGGTAGATGTTTTATGCTTATTTTTAGTATCTTTTGTAGCCAGCTATGAATTTGGATCCAATATCTCTTTGCCTTCTCACATTGCCACCACATATGGTAGAACAACCCAACTGCCTTCTGACATTTCCAACATCTATTTGAGGTATTCGAGTATATCTTTGATAATTTCTCTGGAGTGACATACCACCTATACATCACCTTATATATATTCTCTTTAAAGGTGGATGATCTAGTCATTTTTATATTCGTTTTCCAAAACTATTTCCAATCTGATATCTCTATAGCACGGCCAATGTTTTGCATCCATTTGCCCATGCTTTCTTTAATAATTTCATCTTGCATTCTCATCCCTAATAGTAAGTTGTATATTTTTAAAATTAGTTTCTCATCAGTATCAGTCCGGGGCAGTGATGCTCTGTATTCTTGGTGCTTGGGGGGCAACCGTGAGAAGGCTTCTAGTGTCCTGGCCCCACTAGTGGACCTCCTGATGGCACGGGGTTTTTTTGGCCACTGTGTGACGCAGAGTGTTGGACTGGATGGGCCATTGGCCTGATCCAACATGGCTTCTCTTATGTTCTTAATATTTCATCTACATTCATTTCTTTGCAAAACCTAGATCTTTAACTTTCATATATCTAGATTGAATTTGCATCTTTGTCCACCAATCTAGCTGAGGGTTTTCCTCAATCTTCAGGTCCCTTGATTATCTAATAACGTTTGGTAGGTATGTGTTTCTTCCCATTTACGTAAATAGGTTTGGGTGAATCAATGCTTCTACTGGTGATAGCCACTTCGGCACCTTCTTGTAGATTTGTGATTTAATCCACCGCCATGTTCTATAAATAGCCTTCCTGATTTTGTGTCTAAGAAACAACTATTTTTTGTGGTGGCCTGGTACCAGATATAAGAGTGCCATCCTCTTGAAAGATCAGCACCCTCTATAGCCAGTATTCTTTTATTCTTCAGCAGAACCCAGTCCTTTGCCCACACCAATGTGCAAGTTTCAGACCCAGTCCCATCGGCTCCCTCTTGGGTTACCAATTCCTGGAGGGAGCTATTCTTCTTCCTGCCACTAGAATGTGCTGCCACCACCTGCTCAATTTAGGGGTTCCTGACTGAGAGAAACAGGACTCCCAATCCCCCTTTCTAGTTCTGAGGCCTGGCCTCAAGGTCCTCTGTCAACCCAGCACCTGGTTATCACAGAGACCAAAGTCCTTCTTTGGGAGACCCCTGGAGGATTGGCACCCTTGCCAATGGCATGCCTTTCCCCTTCCCAGGACTCCCCTCTTACAGCAGCATGGTCTAAGGCGGTTGGGGAACTATGTGGTACAGAGCTTTACTGCCAGCCTTCAAAATAGTAAAAGGTTTATTTTAAAAAAATAAAAAGTTACAAGCATAATCTTAGCACAGCACACAATCAGCAACCAGAAGAGCAAATAAAAGTTGGTTTGAAATGCATCCTTCTGTCCCTGGTTTAACAATTTGCCCTACCAGATGTTTAAGCAGAGCAGGCACATCTAAGCTTAGTAAGTTACAAAATCTTCTAATGATGCCTCATTGCTTCAGGCTTCCTGTATCTAGCCAGGCCCAGCCACATGGTCAAATATGGCTGCTGGCCACTGGCTGGAGAGTAGCAGTCTGTTGTCTTCCAGTCCCAGCTCCAAGAGAGAAGAGCCCCCTTTGCTCTTCAGAGCAAGCACTTTTACTAATCCTCTGACTCCACCCACTTTACATCACTCTCCACCCCTTGTTACCTAGTCCGCCCAGGTCTAAGCTTCTTTTCCTGTTGTCCCCAGGAAGCCTCCTTTCTGGTAGACATTCTGGGAAACCCCAAGCATTCTGGGAAATCTCCAGCTCATTCCTGGAGATGGTCTCTGGGGCTTCTCTACCCCAATGCTCTCCCCACTCTGTTTCCTGCCTGGAGAAGGGTGGCCATTGTCTCTTCAAGTACCTCCATTAGCATCTCTTTAGAGGTAGCCCAGATGCTGCTGTAATGCCAAGGGCTAAATTCCCCCACCCTTCCTGCTTGTCTCTGAGCTCAGCGACAGAACCTTTTAAAGCTGGCTTTCCACATCTCCAGGAGCAAAGGCATTTCTCCACAATTACCGTACATAAAGAACTGGATACCACTGCATTAGAGTGTAAGACTAAGACCTGGGAGATCCAAGCTTGAATCCTTATTCTGCCATGGAAGTTCACTGGGTGACTTTGGACCAGTTACACACTCTCAGTCTAACCTATCTTCCAGGGTTGTTGTTGTGAGAATGAAATAGAGGAGGGAATATTACATTGTATGCCACTATAGTCCCCATCATTATCTAAATATTAAATAAAAATTAGTTATGATTTTGTTTCTAACACATTATTGTGTTCTATAATTTTTTGGTAAGCTGTATTAAGTATTCTTTGACTGGAAAAGCAGCCTAGACGTTTTAAAAATAAGTGTTAAACCAACTGGTGAGTGCTGGGCAAGGCCCTCTGAATATACTTTCCTGGATCCACCATGGATCCACATCCCAGGACAGTCACACATTTTGTGATGCTTTCTTGCTCTCCAGGAGGTGGCCAGGAGAGGCTGCACGCATGACTGTTTTGAAGCACTGATGTCAAAATTAATGGGCTTTGGGAACAGTGGATTTACAAAAGTGAACTCGGCTTGTGAGTGATTCAATTAAACCCATTTTGGAAGGATTTTCAAGATGCAAAGCACTTGTCAAAATTCAAAGTACTGAATGCTTCAAAAACACACTTCACTGTTGCACATACTGATGGAACACAGTAAGATATGATTATGTAGTGCGACCCACATTAAAAGTCTACAGAAGCGGGTTGTCCCTTGGATTCCTTCCACCTGCAGACTAGCAGGTCTTTTTATATCTGCAAGCTGAACTACAGACTTGTCTTCTTTTACAGACAAGAATCGCCTTTCAACGGGGATGATCTTAGCCAATGGGCAACAGAGGCAATTTCCCCACGCCTTATGCTGGCCGTGGGGGGGGGGGCGGAACTAACCACCCATGGCCTGCCCTCTCAATGGAACAAGGCAAAGACAAAATGAGCAATGTCCCATTGCCACTATGCCACAACTCACACCCATCTTATCCAAGGCTTGGGCTTTCTACACACAGTGACCATCAGAAGTTTAAGCAGCTACCTTCCAGGAGTGGCACCCACCTATCTCACACAGGGCAAGGGCTGTCCTTCCAGGGGCAACCAGCAGAGAGGGGGTGGTTGAGATTCTGGAGCCCCATCCTGGACTTTTACTTTTTTGAATACATGGCCTTTGTAGGTTCTCACAGGAAGTTCTGTTTTAGGTCTTTGGAAAACTGGATTTCTGACTCTTCTGGGTGTCAAGGTGGGCTCTGCCACCTTGCTTTGAATTCTATTCTTTTCAATACTGCTCAAGGCCAGTAGGTTCTGTTTGTTGTAAAATGCTGTTTGGGAAGGAACCCTTAGTGGCTGTTTCATGTTCACCCTTCCAGCAGCTTCATTTAGAAGCAGCAGCAGGCAGGAATGGCCACCCTGGCCCAGCCACATCATCAGTTGCACTGTCTGCAGAATGCTTCCCTGTTTTGGAACTTCCCTTGCGCTGTGCAGAATTTCCCCTTCTTGCTTCAGGGAGAGCAGTGAAGAAGAGCCTGGAGACCAGATACGTGCTGTGGTTCTGAGCGCTCAGAATAATTATGTAACAATTATCCCTGCAAATAGCAGCCGCTAATCAGGATGAATTGCTCTAGCTCACTGAGGGCAGCCTCCCCGGGGTTCAGGCTGGAGCATGAGCCCACCTGCATACACAAACTGCCTCTCCTCTGTGTTTGCAGCTTCATTTTCCTCAATGCCAGAACAGAAACCACCAGCAGAAAGTGGTTTTCAGGGCCTTTCCCAAACAGTCCAGGTAAAGGGGCTGAAACACACCTATGTTAAGTTCAACTAGTGTAGCACATATCAGGGTCCTGCTATGGATATATGAGAAACTACAGGGTGGGGGAGGTAGCCTTGGTTGATCTGACTAGATGGCCCAGGCTAGCCTGCTCTTGTCAGATCTCAGTCACTACGGATGGTGTAGTGGTTAAGTGGGTGAACTCTTATCTGGGAGAACCAGGTTTGATTCCTCACTCCTCCACTTGCACCTGCTAGCATGGCCTTGGGTCAGCCGTAGCTCTGGCAGAGGTTGTCCTTGAAAGAGCAGCTGCTGTGAGAGCCCTCTCCAGCCCCACCCACCTCACAAGGTGTCTGTTGTGAGGGAGGGAGATAAAGGAGATTGTGAGCCACTCTGAGATTCAGGATGGAGGGTGGAATATAAGTCCAACATCTTCTTCTTTGTCATGGGTGCTGGAGGCCCTGCAGAAGAAGCCGAGCCTGCAGAAGAAACTGTGCCCCTGCCACCTGCACCAGTGCCCCTGCCTCACCCTCTCGGGAGGCTCATGTGCGTGACCGCCTTCATCAGGACCTCAGGGATCGGAGGAGGGCGGCACGCTCACGAGCAAGACGCTCCCTGAGCCCTGAGTTTTGAAAGGATTCTGGCCCTTCTAGGAGTGAGGGTGCTTGAGTCTCAGCAGGATCCTGGCTGCCCTCTGAGTCAGCAATTAGCCCAAATGGGCAACAGACAGCAGAGGGCTATATAGCTGTGGTCTTTGAGAGAAGGCTTTGTGGAAGCAACTAGTCACTTACCTGACGTTCTAGCATCCACTTTGGCTTCTGGACCCCGTGACTCTGGCATTGACTTCTGGACCGCCTGACTTCGGCTTCTGAACCTCTGACCTACGATACCTGGATGGTGATTTGGTTTTGGTGCTTTGGACCCTCCTTGCTACCCAGCTACAGACCTTGGACTGCCCCTGGACTTTGTCTGGCCTGGCCCCAGCCTGTGACAGATTGCTTCCACCACCACAAACACCCATTCCACAGGATGGATGCTGAAGCAAGTGGAACCGCAGGACTACTGGCTGCTCTCCAAGCCCAGGTACAGCAGCTGACACAGGCAGTAGTGCGCTTGCAGCAACAACCTGCGGCCAGTGCTCCAGCCAAGTGCCCAGTTTCCCCACCTGACAGATTTGGGGGTGCTGTGGAAGAATTTCCTGCTTTCCTGGCGCAGTGTCGGCTGTACTTCGAGCTAAGAGCACGGGACTTTCCCAATGACAAAACAAAGGTGTGTTTAATCATTAGTCTGTTAAAGGGGCAGGCGGCCAAGTGGGCCACACCCCTACTGGTTGAGTCCTCTCCCCTGCTGACTGATTACCAGGGGTTTGAGGCCCACCTGTCTGCTGCCTTCTCAAACCCAGTCCAAGCAGCTACAGCCAACCGGAAAATCAGGGCCCTGAAACAAGGCAAATCCTCAGTGGCTCAGTACGCCACCGAATTCAAGCTCCTGGCCCAAGACTTGGCGTGGAATGAGGCTGCCCAGATAGACCAGTTTACCGAAGGGTTGGCGGAGGAAGTCCTGGACGAACTGTCCAGGGTGGAGCAGCCACCCACGCTCCAAGGACTTATCACCCTCTGCCTCCGCATCGATGGCCGCCTGGAAAGTCGCCGCCAAGCCAAGACCAGAGGGCGCCAGCTCCCTGCGCCGTGCCACTTGGCTCCTCTTCCATCCCCAGCTAGTACCAGAGACGAGGGTGAGCCTATGCAGCTTGGAGCTGCTCGACCCCGCCTGACTCCAGAAGAAAAGGCCAGACGCCGCACGCAGAATCTGTGCCTCTACTGCAGCACGGCAGGCCACTATGCCTCTGGCTACCCTGCTAAGCGTTGGATACCCGGACCTTCGTTGCCACCGCCGCCAAAAGGGCAGCCCCAGGCGTAAGTGGACCCTCCAGCCTGGGGCGACTAGCTGGGTCCTCCGAACAGCAGGCTGATACCCCGGGCCCATTCCTGCTACCAGTCAAACTCCGTCTGCCCGATGGACGCTGGCTGTTCATGTATGCCATGCTGGACTCGGGAGCGGCCCACTGTTTTGTAGATGCCGCCTTTGTAAAGCAGCACCAGATCCCAGTGCAGACAAAAGAGATTCCGACACTGGTGGAGGCTATTGACGGGCGCCTCCTCTGTTCTGGCCCCGTCACCCAGGAGACCTGTCCCATCACCTTCCACGTCCAGCAGCACCAAGAACAGCTGCAGTTTGATGTCGCCCACATGCCTCGCTTCCCGCTGATTCTAGGCCTTTCCTGGCTGAAGCTGCACAACCCCATCGTGGACTGGGCCCAGCAGGAACTACGCTTCCGAGACCCATGCCCCCATCTGACTCCTCCCACCACTCTAGCAGCCGGCATCCCGAGTGGTGGTCCTCAGCTCCCTCAGAAGTATGCAGATTTCGCCGATGTCTTTGAAGAGACAGGATCCTGGCTGCCCTCTGAGTCGGCTATTAGCCCAAATGGGCAACAGACAGCAGAGGGCTATATAGCTGTGGGCTTTGAGAGAAGGCTTTGTGGAAGCAACTAGTCACTTACTTGACGTTCTAGCATCCACTTCAGCTTCTGACTTCGGCTTCTGGACCCCCTGACTTCGGCTTCTGAACCTCTGACCTATGATACCTGGACGGTGATTCAGTTTTGGCACTTTGGACCCTCCTTGCTACCCAGCTACAGACCTTGGACTGCCCCTGGACTTCGCCTGGCCTGGCCCCAGCCCGTGACATTCTTTTTCTTCTACAGATGGTTAGTCCTTGGGTGATAGACCACCAAGGAAAACCAGGGCTGCTAAGCAGAGGCAGGCAATGGCCATCCACCTACATTTGTCTCCTCCCTCGAAAGCACTCCAGGGCTGATGTTAAGTTGGCTGTGACTTGATGGTACTTTCCACTTCCCATCTAGGTTGCTTCTCAGATAAAGCTGCGTAAGCAATAAAAGTAGCTAATAAACCCACAAAGACCTGCCAAGCTAGCTTGATTATCAAACCATCCTTAAAACAACCAAAATGAAGGCAACATTTGGATAGCAGTAGGAGGAAGAATTTCTAAACTTCAATTTCACTGCTGAGCCCTTCACATTTGAGAGACAGGCATCTCTCCTTCTCTGAGGAGCCCCATTCTCCATGTCCTGAAGGTTCTACTCACAGAAGCATCCGTGAGACTTCAGATCTCTCAGGGCAGTAGCTTCTGGAACTCCTCACCAAGGGAAGCAGCTGTTAGTTTCCTGAAATGCAGCACATGTTGTAAAGTGGTTTTTAAAGAATTTCAGCAGGCAAGTTTACAGCTTGGTTGAACTTTAGGATTATGTTTTAATATGTTTAAATTTAGGCTTCTCTTGTTTGTTGTCAGATTTTATTGGATTTCTTTTAAATTTTACAGTTGCATGTCACTCAGAGCTCAAGGAGAACAGCCACTGGACTGCATAAATAAATGGAAGAAGCAGGGAAATGTCTCCCATTTCAAACTGGGGTCATTGGCAGCCTTGTTGTGCTGCTCCCCACTGCCCCCACAACCACCCTCAGCCAGTATCAATGCAAAAGACTGCTGCATTGTTAAGAGAAAATAAGAACATAAGAGAAGCCATGTTGGATCAGGCCAATGGCCCATCCAGTCCAACACTCTGTCACAAAATGGCCAAAAAACCAGGCACTATCAGGAGGTCCCCCAGTGGGGCCAGGACACTAGAAGCCCTCCCACTGTTGCCCCCGCCCCCAAGCACCAAGAATACAGAGCATCACTTGCCCCAGACAGAGAGTTCCAACAATACGCTGTGACTAATAGCCACTGATGGACCTCTGCTCCATATGTTTATCCAATCCCCTCCCGTAGTTGTCTATGCTTGCAGCCACCACCACCTCCTGTGGCAGTGAATTCCATGTGTTAATCATCCTTTGGGTGAAGAAATATTTCCTTTTATCAGTTTTAACCCGACTGCTCAGCAATTTCATTGAATGACCATTAGTTCCCATATTATGAGAAAGGAAAAAAAGTACTTCTTTCTCTGTCCCAGGGGTGGCCAACGGTAGCTCTCCAGATGTTTTTTGCCTACAACTCCCAGCAGCCCCAGCCAGCATGGCCAATGGCTGGGGCTGATAGGAGTTGTAGGCAAAAAACATCTGGAGAGCTACCGTTGGCCACCCCTGCTCTATCCCATGCATAATCTTGTAAACCTTGTTGTGTGGTCTGGAGTGAACCCTCCATTATCTGAAATGTAAAATGATGATGCTGCCCTACAGAGTTACACCCTTTTAAATCCATTGACTTACCTGCATTTATTTATAGCCCACTTTTCTCCCCAGGTGCTGGGACATACAAAGTGGCTTAGAACATTATTCTCCACTCCTCTATTTTCTCACGGCAGCAGCCCTATGAAGCAGGCTAAACTGAGATTATGTGAGGGGCCCAATGTCACCCAGTGAGTTTCCATGGTAGAAGTGGTGATTTGGACCAAGGTCTCCCAAGATCCTAGTCCAGCACTCTATCCACTATGGCATGTCAGCTTCCAGTGGACTTAGGAGAGTTAAATTCTGCTGTAAGTGAGCTAGGTGATGTTGGCTGAGACAACATATCAAATGCTTTAAAGTGTGTGTGGTGGGGAAGCACCCTGCAAGGAGAGGGCTAGGAGGTAATGCAATGAAAAGCACCACTGCCTCGCCTGCATTGTCCAGAAATGTGATTCTCTAAGATTTGGCATAGCTCTTTTTCCTGTCCCTCTTGAGCTTCATGGAGTCTTTGTTTTGACAGAGAATAATGAATAACAGAATAAAAACCTATCACATCTGAGAAAGACAGAAGAAGCAAAGTGGCTCTTTTTATTATACAGGCTCTGGTCGTTTGAAACATTTTGCCCAACTTTCAAGCTGCATGTCATTTTTTTCATCAAGTACAGAGCAAAATGTGGAAATCGTTATGAGAGCAAATTGTAAAAACACGTAGAGCTGTGTCTGTCTGATCCCTATTGATTGCCTTCTTTGCTCTGATTGCCTTTGCTTTTGAATAACCTGAGAGTGCCTCCAAAGCTTTCAGGATCCCTTTCTTTATTTCACTCAACCACTAGAGTTGATCCAGTAAAAAGACACCTGCTTTACTTGTTCTGTATCTCTCTTTCTCTGGGGCCAACACAGCAGTATCTCTAGTCTGCACTTAGATCAAACCAAATGGGCAAAACACACTCACTGGAAAGCCAGCTCAATCTTGCATTCTAGTGGTTACAATGAGTCAATGTATGAACAACTGTCAGAGGAAAAATCTGTGCCTGTGTTTGGGTTTAAGGAAAGCAGTGAAGTGGCAACCACAGCATCAGTCAGATGAGACTGAAGCACCCACTTCTGGGAGCAGCTGAGTATGGAAACAGCAATTAACAAGTGCTACATTTACCCAGAGGAGCCTTTCTGTGACACTTTCCCCCAAGGGACAAGGCCCCGCACAGCATCCTAACCCTGGAAAGGTTTACTGAAAAGTAGATCTCTTGGATTCCAGTGAAATTTACTCCTGAGTATGTGTGTGTGTCCACATGACTGCTGCCCATGTTCTGATGCTTATGAGCAAAAGGAGCCAGGCTAGGAATTTTTTTTGTATCAGGAACTCCTTTGCATATTAGACCACATACCCCTGGTGTAGCCAATCCTCGAAGAGCTTACAGGGCTCTTATTACAGGGCCTATTGTAAGCTCTTTGAGTACTGGCTACATCAGGGGTGTGGCCTAATATGCAAAGGAGTTCCTCCTCTTACAAAAAAAGCCTTGAGCCAGGCCATTCTCTGGCAACAACTGGGAAGAGAAGGGTTAAGGAGGAGCACCTTGAGCCAAAGGGAAAGGAGAAGACTCCAGCACCTTGGACAGCACCACAGGCAGGTATGAAATCTGACAGCTGAGATCTGAAATCCGTTTCTTGTTGTTGGGATGCTCTCCCCAACATTCAACCTCACTTGAGTTGTTCATTGTTTGGTGAAGGGGGCAATGGGTGCTCAGATGGTCTTGCTTTTATTTAAGGGGAGAAATTGGCACAGTGTAGCAGCTCTGGGAACTCTCTGGTTTGAATCTTGCCTCTGCGCCCTGTGGCGCAGTGTTAAAGCTGCAATACTGCAGTACTAAGCTCTGCTCATGACCTGAGTTCGATCCCCAGCGGAAGCTGGGTTTTCAGGTAGCCGGCTCGAGGTTGTCTCAGCCTTCCATCCTTCCAAGGTCAGTAAAATGAGTACCTAGCTTGCTGGGGGGAAAGTGTAGATGACTGGGGAAGGCAATGGCAAACCACCCGTAAAAAGGCTGCCATGAAAACATTGTGAAAGCAACATCACCTCAAAGTCGGAAACAACTAGTGCTTGCACAGGGGACCTTTCCTTTCCTCTGCCATAAACCTACTTAGTGGCCTTATGGCAGGCACTTTCAGACTCAGCTCCTCACTCTCCATCTGCAATATGGGGATAATAATACTGACTAACCTTACACGGCTGGAGAGCAGACTAGTAAGATAATGTGTCTGAATGGCTTTGATCACTGAAAGCATTATACAAATGCTTAGCAATGGCATTAGATATTTCCACATGCTTGCCTATTCCCTTCAAGACCCTCCTCCATATTTTCATTTATGTAAACTAAAGCAGGCTGGTTCCTTTCTTTCCACATAGTGGTATATATTCAGAACATCTCTGTCACCCTCCCCCTGCCCTACAATTTGTCAATGTTTGTCTGAAAGCTCCAAGTTTCACATTCACATATTCCAGAAGATCTCTCCCTAACACTGCAGAAGTGACCAAGTGGCTTCCTCTTGTGTACTGGGCATGATCCATTGGGTAATGCAGCTTTCTGGTAGGATCAGGTTGTAGACAACTGCAATGGTCTGAACCTGCCTCAGCCCTGGGCTGCTCCTGTCTTTACACGCCTGTGAAAGAGAGGGGAGGCTTTGCACGAACATTGAATTTATGCTGTGGCTGATGTCTGAGAATGGCTTTTTGTCCCCAAGGGAGCACTTGCCTCCTGAACTCTGCTATAGCAGAGTGGCCTAAGTTTTGGAGGAGATGATATTGATAGCCAGCTAGCACACCTTGCAAGGGACTTGGGGCTTGACTTCAGGGCCAGTGATTGGTGGAGGCAGCAAATGCTGCTGCTGCTGCTGCTGCACAGGCAGAATCTATTTGCAGAGTGCAAGGAGGTGAGACCCTGGTCTGCCCAGGGCAGCCAGCTCGGGCCGGCAGAACAGCAAAGGCAGCCTTGGTGATATTTAGCACTAGAAGGGGCTCAGTAGATTGCAGAGGCTAGTACAACCTATCAGGTCAGAAAGAAAGATCAAGGGTCCTCTGCTCCCCTGCATCCTGCCATGCAAGCCGTGGCTTATGCGGGGAGGAAGGGAATAGCACTGCCTTCCTGGCCTTTCCTTTCCAGCCCCATGTACTGGGAAGGAAGGAGACTCTGCAGAGACCTGGAATGCCGAGGAATGTCATCTTGGTGCTGGGGAAAGAGGAAGCCAGCAGGAACAAGCAGAGACCTTGAAGTCATCTGGTTGGTGCTGAGCCCTGCAAACCAAATGAATGCATTTCAGCAGCCTGCTGCTAGACCTCCAGGAGAAGCTTTGCTAGACCCTCACCTTCTTCTGAGACATCTGAGATTAAATGTTCTGGCCATTAAAAACCTGATAGCACCCACAGGCACGCTACCTAGGAGCATTTCCACATAGCACAGTTCCACATTGCAGGTGCACACAAGTGTTGCCCCAATAATGTCTGGCAAATACATGCCAAGGCAGCACATACCTCACACTTTCACAGAGCTGCAATATGGCTTAGGGGATGGTGTTCCCACCAACAAGTGTGTGTGTGCTGCCCCCATTTGGAATGCTGTCATGTAGACCAGCTTCCTGGTGGCTTCCATGTGAGGTTGTGACCTTCTACTACCTTTGGATACAACTTGCAAGGGAACAGAGTTCATTTGTGGCCAGGAAAGATTCCTCAGCCTCTATGATTACTATTGGAGGAGAGAGAACCTAACAAGAGCTACTCTGGATGGGGATACCTCATTCAACAAAGAGCAGAAAGCAAGAAAATTGTGCTGGCGGGTGACCCTGGAGCAAAGAAGAATGGCACTAGGATTTAAAAGTTGTCTGGGGGTTGGAGGTTACCCTAAAATGGCTTGGATCTCTAGTCAGGAAAAGCATCAGGTGCTAACTTTGTGGTTAGAGTGTTGAACCAGGGTGCGAGAGACGCAGGACTGAATCCCCACTCTGGTGCTAGGAAAGTTCGCTGGATGATCTTGGGCCAGTCACTCTTTTTGTTTGGCTTCGCTCCTTTGAGAGCTGAGAAAACAGCTTTGGATCCATATACAGTCTAGCTCTCTCTCTTTCCGGCTGCCTTCAGACCTAAGGTAAGATGGAGAAGGGGAGAGAATGAAGAAGTCTGCTTATTCTTTATTTTAGTTTTGGATTCTTCAAGGCTGGGCAGGCATTTCTCAGACTTAGGAAGGCTCATCAGGACAAAAGACTGCAAACCTTTTGCTCCAGAGAGTCAATTACTTCTAACGCAGCTGCTGGCAGAAACCTGCACTTTTCAACTGTGGATCACAGAACACAGCTTCACATGAAGTCCAGATAAATTCAATCCACAGAGCAGGAAATGGACAAGAGAAGGTTAATTGGTTGTTACCAGAAACAACAGCTAGATGCTTACGCTGGTGGAGCAAGTCTTCTTGGGTTAGCGACTTTAGGCCATGTTCATTATCTTGACATCGACACATCCTTCTTGCTGACCTGAAATTGCAACTGTAAGCAGTTAGGATCTGCCACACTTTGAGCCAAGTGACCCTTCCTGCACATCACATCCTGCACCTTCCTTTTGGGTGCTGAGCACAGTCCCTTTCTGTCCTGACAAAAAACCCCTCCCATATTCTTTCTAGCAACCGAGGGGTGTTTTGTGGATTTGGAAATTGCTTTTGTGCTGTCTCCGGATGTGAACATCCATTGTTCTGGCTGTTCTAAACATTTGGTTTTAAAACCCTGGTTTTCTCCTAAATGCAATCTTGATCCTACTATCTGGAAAGGGGGTGACATCACCTACCCAGCAAGATTGTTTGTGCCTGAATTTCATCCTGGTCACAGTGATTTAGAGTATTAACACGCACCCCTCTGCCTCATAAATCATTTTCATGGAATGACAGAGTCCTCGTTGCTCTTCCTGCCGCTTGGCTAAGGTGGCCTGCCTGGGGTCAGTACTGGTGTGTTTCTGGAACAAGGCAGTGGGATTCAGGAGGTCTCTGGATCTTTCCCTTGCTACAGGCAAGTCCCCATTTTTGTTTGGAGTCAATAACAAAACAGTGAAGAGGCTGAGTAAGTGGCTAGGAATGTAACTTAGGGCATTAGAAGAGATGCATCCCTCTGCCTGCAACCGACTACCCATTTTCCAGCCACCAGAGGGTGAAAGTGCTACATTTGCCATTTCTCACTAGTGGCAAGTGGGAAGGAAGCTCCATCTTTCATCCCAAGGCACCCCCAGTAGGGGGTCTCAGGGGCTGTGTAGCTCCCAGATCTTTAGTCCCCCAACTGTAGTTAGTGGGGATGTCTGACTGCACCTTGGCTGGCTAGCTCAGACAGCAACTGTAAATGCCACAAGCTTTGCAATACCATGTGGGGATGTGCTTGGCAAATGGGACATTTGTCTGGGAGTTGGCTGGGAGTGCCTCTCTCCCTACTTCTCCTAGCACTGCTAGGCATGTGGTCAGGAATGGAGGGAGGGCTTGGAGACTCGCTTGGGGATGCGTGACCTAAAGCTCACCCTGAACAAGCGCTGGCATTTGGTCAGCTAGAGTTTTGGTTTCCGCAGTTTTGGGGCAACTGGTAGGCACCTCTCAGTTGCTGAGATGCTTCTCTCTGGGACAGCATGAAGCAAAGGTGAGCCCTGAGGGAGCCCTTCCCAGAGGGGCAAGCTGTGGCAAGGCAGCTTCCTGGCAGAGGAGGGGCACAGCCAGGGGTCCTCCTGAGTGCGCCAGCCCCGCCACTGCTCCCTAGCTGCTGCTCTTCAGCCCAGTGGGATGAAGGGGGGGGGGGGTGGAGGGGGTGGCATGGAGGCCAGGGCTGAGGGGGGGGGCTCAGTGGAGGAAGAAGCGGGAGGGAGGAGGGCAGCTTTCCTGCTCCACGGAGGTCCCCCTGCCAATGGCTCAGCCACACAGGTGAGCTGAGGGGGCGGCCCGGCGGGCTCTCCCAGGGGGGGCAGCGGGGCGGAGGCGGCGAAGGGCTTGGGGCGCTGCTGCTGGGCGCGGGGGCGCGGCGCGCGATCGCGGGTCCGGGCAGGCGGAGAAGCGCGCGGCGCGGCCCTGGTGGCGGCCCAGAGCAGGCGGGGCTGCGCGCGGGGCGGGGCCTCCGGCGGGGCTCGGCGGGGCGGCTCTGACGGCTGCAGGATCTCGCTCGCCTCCCCCCCCCCCCGCGCACCCCGGGTCTGGCTGGTGCCCGGCATGGCTGCCACCCGGCTGCCGCCCACGCCTCCTCCTCCGCCGTCGCCCCGGCAGCAGCAGCAGCAGCAGCAGCGCCTTGTGGCCGGGTGAGTGCTGGGGGGGGGGGGGCTGGCGCGCGCGGCCGGAGCGGCAGAGGCGACCCCCTCCCGCGAGCCCCCCCCCGGTGTCAGGCAGCCCCTCCCTCGGGCTGCAGCAGGCGGCTCCCCCCCCCCCCGGTGCCCGCTGTCTGGCTGCTGGGCGGGCGGGCGGGGGCGGAGGAGGCGGGGGGGCTGCCGCCGCTCTCGGTGGCGTTGCCATGGAGACGGTGCGGAGGAGGATTGCACGGAGAGGCCCCCCCCTTTTTTCAAAAAAGGCCCCACAAGGAGGCTGAGGTGCGGGGGGGGGAAGGGGGGGTCTTTTCCCGGCCAGGCGCGCGCACGCCTCCTCCCTCCCTGCCTGCCTGGGGTGGGGGGCGCGTTCCCGGCAGCCGGAGCGGGGGAAGGCGGGGGGGCTGGGGGGGGCGGGGGGGGCTCTCGCCGGCGGCGCGCAGGGGGGGGCGGGTGTGGGGCGGGCCTCTTCCCGGCGCGCCCCTCCTCCCTGGCTGGCTGCCTCCGCCCCCCGCTTCTCCTTGGCGAGCCCCGACAGCGGGCATGGGCTGGGGCGCCGTGCGGGCCAGGCCTGCCGCCGGGGCGGGGGGCGGGGGGGGGGCGCTGCTTTCCTCGCGTCGCGCCAGCTGCAGGGGGGCTTCCTCTTGTGCCCGGGGCCAGGCGGCCGCAGCCGGCGGGAAGCTCCTCGGAGGGAGCCCGACGGGCCTTTCCGGGAGTTGCTGGGGGAAGCCGAAGCGGGCCGCGTGGAGGCCAGCCTGGGAGGGCCCGGTTGCCCTTGCCCCAAGGAGGCGGCCAGTGGTGGGGATGGCCGCAGCAGGTGGGGGCTGGCGGGACTGGCGAGCGGGCCTCTCGGCATGCGGGGCGCTGAGGCTTGTGCCTTGGAGAGGGGCCGGAGGCGGGGGGCTGCTGTGCGGCTGGCGACTGAATCAAGGGCAGGGCTGGAGCTGGGAGTAGGAGAAGAACTGGGCATCGTGCGCACCCCTAGCAGAAGGGCAGGTCCTTGATCCCTGCCCTCCGAGGACTGGTTTCATAGAAGGGCTGTGCAGCAGCTTCAGGGCTGTTCCCACGGTGACCTGACATTCCCGCTCGAATTGGGGGAGCCGCAACTCCTCAGACTGGCCATGTGCCTGGCAGTTCCTGGCTGCGGCGGGTCACTTGGGTGTTTGATCTGGTCGAGCCTGTGGAGAGGATTGCTCTGTTGTCCCCTAAGAGACCGAGGGAAGGCCAAGGCTAGCTCTGCTAGTAGCTCTTTTGCATGGCCTGTTTTGCCTGGTCATGTGCTCTGTCTCTCAAACTGGGCACATGCTGAGCTTGTTGCCTCACTCCTGCTAAAGGGCTAGTAACTTGCTCTTGATTCTCCACTTTTATTTAGGATGAAAAATGCTTCTTCAGCTTGAAGGATCTCTAGAAGCAAGGACACCATAAGAACTACTTGTCTCTGGGAAGTGCATTTGCTAAGCATACATTTATTTTGCCCTTTTTTCTGAAAGTAGCTTGCATGGAATTCACTTGCCTAAGCAGACACATCGGGTGCATTCACACATACACATTCACACATAATGTGCTTTGCAACTGGATTTTCACTGTGAAAGAATAGCAGAATCCACTTGCAAACCACCGCTGTGTGAAAGCACCCATAAGTATTCCTCGTAATCAAGAAAAGAAGATGGTGTTAGTCTTGCTGTCAGTGCCCACCCTAGCTGCTGGCTTCTGGCCCAGGTGGGCCCATCTGCAAAGGAAGGCTTGGCTCTGCCTTCACTTTGGAGCCCTGAATGCTCTTTGTAGCATCTCCCTGGGTGAGCCTAGGTTGGGTCACGCTATTTTGCTCTCTCTGGGCCAGCTTCTTATTCTGAGTTTCCTTTTTGGAGAGTTTCCAGTTTACAGGGAGAGACAGATTTGAATTCAGCAGCGCCTCAGAGACTAACACAGACAAAACTTTTTTGGGGTATAAGGTTTCAAGAGTCAAAGCTCTTGTTATCAGATATCAGAGCTGAAGAAGGGACCTTTAACTCTCAAAGCCTGACACGCCTGAAATTTTATTGAGTCTCTAAGGTTGTGCTACTAGACTCTAAACCAGCTCTTCTACTGCAAACCAACATGGCTACTCTCTGAAACTTTCTAGTTACAGTGAGTGGCCCTTGGCTCAGTGGTGGAAACTCTGCTTAGCAGCAGGTGATGCAAAGGATCTCAACCTGTAGAGCTGTTGCCATTCAGAGCAGGCAGTGCTGATCTTAATTATAGCAGAATGTTCTGACAGTATAAAGTAGCTTCATGCATTCATGTTCAAACACTTCTTTCCCATTTGTTCCCTATAAGTGGATGAAGTAGAAAAGAGAAGGAACACCTACTGCCACTTGCAGATTCTGGGATGAAGTAAGGACTGGGTGTCTTCTTCCCCTTGAGAATTTTCTCAACTGCAGCCCCTCGTGGAGTGCAGAATTGTACAGACAATGGAGAAGGGCCACACTTACCTTCACATTTGAAGCCTGTTATCCCAGGAGCATCAGGAATTGGGTATCTGTGACCAATTGTGGTTTTCCACCTAACTTGGCTGGGCTGTTGACATTTCCCAGGAACTTGAATAACTCATTAAGAAACATTTTAGTGTAAGGTTGGGGCAGTACCCTTGAGTGGGCACAAGAGTGAGTTTTGTGGTATAGACCACAAAGATAATTCATGGAAGCAAGCAGTCCAAACAAGCAAGAACCAGGAGGCAACTGGTTGGTGGCAGGAAGTCATATACAGTTTCAGATATATGTTTGGCTGGGAGGCAGTTGAAGCTGAGCATTTGGGAGGAGGGAGAAGTGTCCAAACCTCCACTAATTATGCCAGTGACATCTCCCATGTCCTGTATTCAAGCCCTGCCAGTCAGTGATCCATTTGGAGTAAAAGAGGGCTCAGTCCATCCTGAGTGAAAGCTATGCTCTGCAGTTGGGCATCTCCACTGACTTGTTACCAGTGGTGAGCGTGAATAAGCTCCAGAAGACCAGGGGGTAAAACACTTGTAAATGGAAAAGGATTGCTTATGTTTGTGTTCTTTCTTTTACCCTGTTAACAAGGCTGAAACAGGGAATGTAAGCAAACCAGCCAACCAGGAACTCATTTGCATATTAGGCCACACCCCTGACTTCACCATGGTTTCACACAGGGCTTTTTTTTTAGAAAAAGCCCAGCAGGAACTCATTTGCATATTAGGCCACACTCCCTGATGTCAAGCCAGCTAGAACTGCATTCCTGTGTGTTCCTGCTCAAAAAAAGCCCAACACATTTTTATGATCTAGTAACTTTGCAGTCTTTACTGTCATACTAGATGGGTTCCTCCCAAGGTTTTTAACAGGCCAGCGTCAGCCACACAGAGCCTCATTTAGAATGAGGCAATGTGGAGAGCAAAATGGACTTCTTCCCCCCCCTCCCCACACAATTTTACTGAACCCCTTCCCCAGGGCTGTAATTAGTCTTAAGGAGGAAAAAGACAGACAACCTGTCTTTTTTCTTTTTTATTGAGTAATTATAGTAAAAGGCCACTTTCAATCAGCAAAGCAAAGGGAAGTTGTCCCCTTTTCCCCGCCTTGCATGGCATTGATCCAAATCATGTCCCTCTGAGGTCTATATTAGCATTTCAAGATCCCCAGGAGGATTCAGCCACTGATCTCCTAGCATCTCATTTAGTCAGACTTTTATTTGAAAGGTCTCCTGTTGCCTGGAATCCCTTCTGTCCTCCTCCCCCACAGACATTAGGCATTGGCAGTATATTCCCAGAGATGAAGGCAAGGGACTCTGTACCTGCTCAGACATATTCCAGTCCTCCTTACTGCTTGCCGTGTTCTAGAACTGCCATTAAGTTTCAGTAGCCAAGTGGTGCCTCTTTGATGCTGATCCAAACTTTCTCTGTGAATGGAGTATCTTTTGGTGTCCCATGCCAGCTGTAGTTTTGGCTGTGCTTCCCATTGTGTTGTCAGGAAAACAGGCTTCTCTGGAGAATCAAAGCAAAAGACCTTGTGTTGCCCAATGGCACAGGCATGCTGGTGCCATAAGCTCTCATGAGGCAACCAAGTGTGTCCACTGAACCTTTCCAACAGGCTTGCCTGGCCTCCATCTTTCCCTTATTGCCTTCTCCACTGGCCACAGTGTGAGCAACAAGGGCGGAAGTGAGAGCTCATAGTGTCTGATGTGTCTCTTGTTGGGGCTTGGTGTCTTTGCTTCCCCATGGGATGGTGACATTGTGGGAAGAAATGAGTCTGAGTCTGGAGCAACCATGTGTATGGGAGTGTCTGAAGTCTGTAGCAGGAACCAGTCATGCACACTGATTGCTAGCTTCTATTCTAGCCTGTTTGCAGTCTGAACTGGTATGTGCCAGGAAGGGCTGTTGATGCCTGTTCAAATATCTGAGGGCTGGATACAGTGAGCATTACTGTTCTTCCCTCAGGCTTGCTCTCCAGAGAGGCAAAGCTTCCCTCCATACAGTCTTCATGGCTGTGGAGCATTCAGCCTGAGAGTTTAGCTTATCTCTTTGCCTCCGAAGGGGAAGGACTGGTTGATGTGTTGCAAGGCGCCATGCAGAGGCACCTTTAAATTTGCTCCACGTCACAGCAGCTGTGTGCAGCAGCCAGGGCGTGCCCTCCAAAATACATGCTTCTATGGAAAGTTGCCCTAACTATGGGCACATGAATGGCACTCCACGGGAATGGTCCTATGGCATGAAGAGCCTCCGTGGTGAGCATGTTGGTAGTCTCTGATTGAAATCTCTCTTCAGCACAAACTCACTATATATTCTTAGCCAAGCTACTTTCTCTCTCTCTGTCCCTCTGCCTCAGTTTCCTAGCTGCAATAATAATACTGGCCTACTCTGTAGGAATGTTGTGGGGATTAAAGAAATATTTGAACATGAAGATGTGCTGAATAGATGATAAGTAGAAGTGATTTAAAACCCATCTGGATACATTGGACATAACAAATAAACTAGGCCTTATATGAAGAACCAGCTAGATACATTCATGTGCTGTATGATATAGTCACTGACCTCTCTGGGGCATACACATTTATGCATGCATGCATGCAAAATCTGTTTACCTGTGTGCTTTATATAAACCAGCTTGTTAGCATGTCTGCCCCGCTACTAGGATTCTGGCAGAGTTTAAGTGATGTGGAGGCTGAAGGAGAGACACGGACTGTGGAACAGCACTGCAGCATGATATGTAAAATATGACTGGAAGCCATCAGGGAGGTGAAGGGGGTCCTGTATGGCATGCAATGCCCACACTTTGAATATGGGGACCTTTGGGCAAATGCTTTTAAGTGCAATGCCAAAAACAAGTTATTTGGGCTGTGGGGGTGGGATTAAATTTGAGAGGCTTGTGAATTCTGTGCCAGGTTTCATTTAGAATGCTGCCAGGGCCAGAGACTTTGCTATATAGGTAAGCTGGTAACTTGATGATAGCTCAGGGCTAGTCTACACATACATGTACTTCTCCTTGTTGGCTCTCAATCGACTGTGCTGGTCGGTGCTGGACCTGGACTATGAATCTGTGCAGCAGGGACTCAGTGTGTCACTCTCTGGAAATGTACCAGAGAAGGTTCCTGCTGGCTTGTTCACTGTTGCTCTTTAGCACCATCACAGTGGTACTACTGAAGGTGGTACTACTAAACAAAAGAGGGATTACAGTATTAAATTGGTCCTTTGAAGCTCAGCTACCAACTCAGCAGTGGTCAGGTAAGTTAGGGGGGCTAACAGGAACCCATCTAGTCATATAAAGCCACTTACTTTAGCTTGGCTCCTCAGTCGGAGGACTTTGTCACTTGGAATGTCTGTGTGGTGTCTCATTCTCTGCAGATCACAAGTCCTGGTGCTTGACATGGAAACTTTATATTTGATGTTTGGGGTGTGATAGCCCATTTGCAAGTGCAAATCATCACTTGGTTGTTGCCGCCATTGAGACATGAACATGCAATGTGTGAACTCTTCCCTATGTCCCTGCATATGTGAAGACTGTGAACATAGAGCATATTCACAGATAGTAATCATTTGCTTATTTTCCTGCATTCCCTTCATTCACATGTGTGGTCGAGTCCTACATGCAGCTGGAATGCTGTAACAACAAATTATCTGGATGTTGGTGCTCGTAGCAGACTCTTGCAAGAGGGATGGAAAAGGAAAAGAAGCAACCATTGTTGATATGGAAAGGAGACTTTGCCTGGACTTAGTTCCATGTTGGTGATGGTGATTCCACTGGAGTGAAGGCTCTTCTCTTGTTTAAAACAAACAAGCAAAACCTCACCTGAGTGGGGGCCTGAGGCTGGCAGCTGTCCAGATGTCAGAGATAATTGCCGTAGTTCAGAAGAACAAGCAGGCTTGGCATCATCAAGGCATGAGAAAAGGCTGGTAGAGGCACTGGAAAAGTGAGCCTTCACTGAGTCTAAGTGCCAGTTTGCCTGTTATTTTTGCCAGTAATATTTGGGCATGCGCACTCCCTGCCTCATCCCTCATTGTGCATAAAAGGTAGCAAGTACTGTAGGGTTCCCATGTCCATTGGAAGCTGCATTTGCAACACAGAGCCTGCAGCAGTTCAGAGAGAGGGTGAGCTAAAAGGCCTTCTGTGTTCCAGGAGCCAGAATGGCAAAAGCCATGAACTTACAGATCTGTGCTTTGGGTAAGGCTCTCAAGGATGCAAAATGAAAGGTTCTCAAGACAACGACATCCTCACAGATCCCAAGGTGACTTTGCCCACCCTGGCAGCCTATGTGTCTCTTGGCCTGACAAGGCTATACAATGTGCCAGCTTAGTCTTGCTTTTACTTTGACGGTGGTCATTTTGGACTTTGTCCACATTGCCTGGCTCTCATTGTTCTGTTTGCTGGATACCCCTTGGGCCATGATCGGAAAGAGTGGTTACTTCTTACTCCCCATTCTGTTGGATCTCTGGGCTGGAGCCTAGCATCACAACAGGAAGGCAGGCAAGGGTGGAGTCCTTTGTACTTCCAGAGATCCTCACTTTCTGTAAGACAACCTTTGCAGAAAGAGGTTGCCCTGCAACCTTTCCCACTGTAAAGCTTGGAGATGGGTCAATACTGGCTCTTTCAGGTTTGATCAAGGGGCGAGGAAGGGAGAGGAAGCAGCTTGGGAGCAATCCTTGCTGTGTAAACTGAGATGAGAAGATGGGTGAATCTAAAGATCAAGAGAGGTGAAGTTGTTAGCTCTCATCTGAGATGATTCTGTCCCCTGCCTTGAATATGAACAAGAAAGCAGTCCGGAAAACCTCTGCTCAAGCATTGATGCCACCTTGGCAGGTCAGCTGAGGCCAAAACATGCTTGTGGTCTTGAACCGCATGCAGTTGGTAGGTGTGCAAAAGGGGAGAGCACAGGTGGTAGGGAGCAAGCATGCCGACAGGTTCTTCTTGGGAAGCTGCAATGTTAGCTCCCTTGGCCCACTTGTGTTTGGTTCAAGGTCACACAAGTGTGAAATTCAATTTGTAGACAACCTGTGGCTGGTGAGGAACAGGACTCATGCTGAGACTCTTACATGAAATCTGAGCAGGTTGCTGGCTGCATGCACAATGCCATTTGCCTGCCTGCCTGCCAGCTGGCTGAACAACCCCCAGGGAGCCTTATGTCACACAGGAGGAGTAGCTTCTGCAGGAAGCCTCTGGGAAGGTTCCTTTGAGTACCTTGATTGACCAGAAGTTCTCATTCCTGATTCCTTGTCTGTCGAGCCCAGACCTTAACAAGTACATACCTCTTGTCCATGGGATGCAGTAACGTGATTGGGTCATACATGAGGGTGGTTGAACAATTGCCTCCTCCCAGGTTTTGGAAAGTGAAGGCACTGGATTTGAGCCTCAGAGTTCTGGAGTCTGACAATGGTTCTTTGCAGTTTCTCCCCACATCATTATGGGTCTCTATGGTGTTTCCATTCTCCTCTACTGGTAAGAGCTTTAGAAATCACAGTTGGTGTTCTTCATGATCCTTTGTGTTTTATTTTGGGAACCCTGCAAGGTTCTCCCTCCTGCTCAATGGGTTGATCCAGGTTCATTAGCAAGAAGGAATGTGCAAGATAGTATGCAGTGCTGCCAGATGGAAGCCTTTTCTCCAATCTTTCTAGATTGCACCAGCTTTAGTAATCTGTTGCATCTCTTCACTTATTTCGGAAATTTAGCAGGAACAGAATAAATTACACAATGCAAATACATTCAAAGATGTCTGATTTGCATGATTCATGCCAGCCACAGAAATACTTATTCTCTTACTACAAATATGGGTTAGGGTGACAGTGGTTAAAGAAACACACACCACTGCTACGCAACCTCTTCTCCTATACAGGGACTCCTATACAGAGCTTCCTTTGTGTTTTCTGGGGCAGACAAGATGGTGTGGTGCTGAAAGGACAGCTACCACCTGTTCACTATGCAGGGAAGCCAACCTTAGCACAACAGCTCCTGAGCTTTTCGTCTAAAGCCCAGTATGTTCTTGAAGGCAGCAGTTGAGCAAGTCTGCATCTGGGCTCTGGCTGTTCAGATTGCTAGTGGGCAGGGTACACATGACTGCTCTTTGTCAGACCCCTCCCAGATAGAAAAGTAGAGTGTCAGGGAGAAGACCAGATTGGAGCCCTCTTTGACATCCTACTTTCCAGTCTTTGGAGAGAGGGATTACATGAATGAAGGATCATACATTCATGGGAGCATCCATCTGAAGTCTGAGATGATGAAACTCAGACCACTGGTTAAGCATCTCACCTGTCGTTCATGAGAATTTGTCTGTAGTCTCCATAGGAATTGAGAATGGACTGCATGGATTGCTACTTACAGCCATAAAGGCAATGTGGGAGTGGTTTTGTTGTTTTTTCTTTAACTGGGGACAATATGGCTCTGGTTTTCTGACATGACTCCAGCAGTGATGCATGCAGGGCTCACTCCAAATCTGTGACGATATCCATCCTAGGTGCAGATGAATGCAAGCTGGATTGAAAGTATCTTGAAGCAGGTCCAGCATGAATCATATCCTTGGCTGCTGGGGGGTTTTCCTAATAAAATTTCCTCTTGGCTAGACTTGGTAGATGTGTTTTGTGGTGCACTCAAGGTTTAACAATTCCTTTCGCCTTTCTGGTGACTTAGCTGAGCAGTTCTGAACTTTTCATTGCATTCTCTTATGGGAGATTGTGTCATGCGCTCACTCATTTGAGTCAACTCTGTCTGTATAGCCCTTTGGGCTCTTTGCTTGTGCCTGTGTTCTCCTTCTACCACTTGCAGTCTGGACTCTGTGGATTAATGCTGGGGTGGAATGGGGGCAGTGGGGAAGGAAACTCTGCCTATAGAATCCTGCCTTAGGATGGTAAAACCTTCCAAGGCTGTTGTATTGTGAGACACTTTACTCTTAAGACCCTGAGAGCTAGAAACCTGCTTCTCTGTTTAAAAGCTGAGAATTCCAGGTGGTTGTGCTTATTTTTAGACCCCTGCTACTGGCTGTCTCATGATGCCTCAAGAAGAACTTTATGTTGCTTAGATATTCACAGATAAAATTTTGTCTAGAAGGGGGGGTGCTAGAGGTACTGCTGCAGTTGCTTCTTGCAAATTGTTTATTTCTTGTATGATGTTGCACGCATGGCTCAGTGGAGGAAAGAGGAGTACATTTTCTCTGAGAAATTGATTTTTTTTACCCATTGATAGATGCTGGCACGGTAGATGGTTGTGCTCCCAGTGCCTCTGAGGGAATGGTGGGTTCTTACCTACTTTTCAGCAATGTGCTCTCCACAGTCTGTGCAATAGGCTTGTCTGCAGTACAGGGCCAGAGCCCTGAGCTGCTCTGCCTCTTAATACATCATCCCCCAGAGGAGATGGGACCTGCTTTCTGGAGGCTCTGCTCATGCATGCCTCAGGCTAGACTGTCAGCAGTGCCATCATCAATAGGGATAGAGAAGGGTTTTCCTGAGAGCAGAGCCTGGAAGTGTTGCTGGTTGCCCTGCACAGCCTTGCTTTCATCCACCCCTCCGGGTTGAGGCAGGCTGTATCCTTGGGGGCCATGCTGATGTTAGGTATTGACTGTTACCTCCATTTATTGTACAGTTCTCCTCTGGGGCAGGCTGTTCACTGGGCAGACCTAGGTGATCCCCTAGCACACCAGAGGTGAAGGAGTGCCCAAATCAGCCCTGTTGCTGCCCCACCCACTCAGAGTGTCAAGGTTTGCCATGGCCATGCCAGCCACGCCTACTGCTCCTTCTCCTGTCATTGGGGGGGGCGGGGGGGCTGAGCACTTTGCCAGTGCCTCCCAATCCACCCCATTGAGGATTCATGGCTCTGCAGCAAGCCCCAGCCCCAGTGAAGGCAGAGTGAGCGAGTCGGGGTAGCTTCCCTGCAGTGTGGGGAGGAAGGATGGTGTGGGGGTTTCCCTACAATACTGGGTGTGTGTGTGGCAAAGTCATTTGCCCAGGGTGCCAAAAATCCTTGGGCTGGTCCCAGCTCTCCTGCTCATTCCTCACCCTGTATTTTCCGGGCACACTTGGTTCAAGGTCTCCAGGATTTGTGGGGGGGAGGTATCTGTGACTTCCCTGCATTGTGCAGGGGGTTGGACTAGATGACTCAGGAGGTACCTTCCAACTCTGATTCTGTGATTGCTTTAGGGAGGGAGAGCCCTCTGGCTGTCCTTAGCCACAGGTCCTTTGCTAATGCCACGCTGAGGCAGCTCTTCTGCAAGCCATCAAAGGAGAGAGGACAGGGCCACCCAGGTGTGACAGTTACACACGTGGGAGGTAAGCCTTGTCTGATTATTTCGAGCCAGGATGGTGTCTGAGGTGGGTTTTTTTGAGCAACTCCTTCCCTGCCATTCAGGATTCCAGCCACCCAGCTGAAGGAGAGAGAGTCCTCCGTGTGCTCATAGCTGCTTCCCGGCCCAGGCTTGTTCCTGGCAGGGCCTGGCGCTGTGGCAGAGGAGCAGCTGCTCACTGTGTGCCAGTGCCAAGGCTTGGAGACAAGGGCAGGATTCTCTGCGATCCTGCCTCATGGAGCTGAGAGGAGCCAGAGGAATGCCCTGTTGCTGTCACCAAGAAGGGACCATTTGCATCCATCCGGCAGCACTGAGGCAGAGATCTAGTGTGAGAAAGGTAAAAGCATGTTTGTCCCAGAAAGCCTTTGAGGATTTTAAAGACATGAGTGGGTGCAAATTTTAATGTGATGTTTCTGTAGTGCCAGCTTGGTGTAGTGCTTAGAATGTTGGAGAAGGATCTAGGAGACCCAGGTTCAGATTCCCACTTTGCCATGAAAACTCCACCACACCGGCTCCATGAAGTGCCTGTCCCATCCCCCCTGTCCCCCATTCATGCAAGCCAGCATCCCAGTTCCTCACTTCCCTTTGGCCTGCCAGCCTGCTTCTTTCTCGGCCTCTGATCTGGTTACAGCTGATGTGCAAACACACAGAGATCTAGGGTCAGGCTGCCTTAAACCCTGCCCAGGCCTGGACGGCTCCATGTACATCAGGCCGGTTCATCGAAACTGGGGATCTCGAGGCTGCTGGTACACGCTGGAGAATGGAGGCTTCCTCTCTCTTCTCTGTAAGGGGAGATGCCCCGATTGAGATGCAGGAATGATGGGAGTTGACTGCTTTGTAAAGCAACACAGGTGGCCAGTGTATGACTCAAGCAGGGCAGTTGGTGGGGGTGTAGTAGAACCACCTTGGAACCCTGATACAGTTTTGCTGTCTTAGGATATCCTAACCTCAGCTGACTCTCAGCTGCATAAAGAGGCCCCCCAGTGACATGCAGGTGGTATCACTGACCATCCAAATGAATTTCACAGCTTTAGCAGGAAGAGAGAGTGCAGTTCTATCAACTTGCCTGGGCCAAATATCACTTCTGCAGGTATGGGAGGGACGGGCAGCAAGCCCCTTCTCTTGAATTGCATTCAGCTATTGGTGTTTCATATATCTTTTGATAAGACACCTTGAATTTAATTTTCTTTTTTGTTTAAATACTTATGCCACAATTCTTTCCCTAATAGGGACCCAAAGCAGCTTACAACATTGTCTTCCTCTCCTCCATTTTAACCTCATGACAACTCTATGAGGCAGTTTAGGCTGAGCAAGAGTGACTGGCCCAGGGTTGCCCAGTGAAAGTCTATGGCAGAGTAGAGATTCAGAGCTGGGTCTCCCAGATCCTAGTCTTGGGGTGGCTGAACTTGCTTAACATAAGAGCCACATAGAATAAATGTCAGATGTCTGAGAGTCACAAGGAAGGAAGGAAGGAAGGAAGGAAGGAAGGAAGGAAGGAAGGAAGGAAGGAAGGAAGGAAGGAAGGAAGGAAGAGGAAAATAGATGAGAGAGGGAAGGAAGGAAGAAAGGAGGGGGTAAATAGATGGGAGAGGGAAGGAGGGAGAAAGAGGTAGACAGAAAGCAACTTTAAATGTATTCTCCAAGCTGCTGGGTGGCTTGGCTTGGAGAAGTGATTTAGAGAGACAAATGCCTTCTCCAAACCAGTCAATGGGTCAGTGGGGGCTTCAAAAGCCACACTATATGTCTGAAAGAGCCACATGTGGCTTCTGAGCCACAGTTTGGCTACCCTGTCTTAGTCCAACCACTACACTGAATAGGCTTCATTTTCCTTTAGAAAAAGAGGGGCAAGATATAAATATAATGAATAAACAAAGTAATTGTTTCTTGGAGGCTGTTTTCCCCTGTGGCCAATTTCAGCAATGGGGCCATGGTTTCATACAAACAGTTGCCAATGTTTAAATTTGCAGTCTACTGCTTTTTAAATGTAAAAACATAAGATCTGACGAAGACCTATTCCTAGGCACTTTGCTTAGCCATCTTGAACTCACCCAAGAACTGGGAATTAAGCATCAATAGGCCATTTTCCATGTTGGCGTACCAGTATGTTGGGCTTGACTGGACTGAGGACAGTGAATCTGAAGCAGCCTTCTTCATTGGCCGTCTTTCTTGGGATTCTCTCAGATCAATGTGAGCAACAGAAGAAGAGAGTTCCTGTCTTGAGCAGCCCAGAAAAAAACTTGAGCTTGGTTGCTTCTTTCAGCTGTAGCTGAAAAGCAGAATCTTACATGTCCTGCATGTCCATTAAGGAGCTCAGGATGGAATACATGGTTCCTCAAGTTTACCTTCACAAAGCCCTGTGAGGTAGGTTAGGTTGAGACTGACTGTCCCAAAGTCATGGCAGTGGGCATCATGACTGAGTGTGGATTTGTCTCCTCATTTCTACCTGGGCATCATAACATCACACTAGATTGTGATACCTGGTACCAGGTGGGACTAGGAAGCACATGAAAGTGTTGGTGCTCCTATGAGAATTATATGCAAAGTGAGAAGTTAATTCTGAAACATTAAGGAAAAGCAGCATTAAAAGAGGAACATCCTTCTGTGGTTTATCAACTGCCGCCGCCAAGATATTAATCAAAGGCCTGGCTTGAACAGCTGGTTCTTCTTGCAAGGGGCCCTCACAGTCAACCTCTTTCTCCCCCAGCCCTTCAGATACTAAGTAATGACCGTGAAGTAGTAAAATTTGCAGACGATGCCACATTTTAGGGCTTCTCCAGACTCTGTGGTTTTTTGGACTAGACAGTGTGGCCATCACTAACCCACCCAGGCGACATAGTCCTGTTGCCAGGAAATGGTTTTTCCTGCACACTCAAACCGCGAAATGTAGTTTGCTGGGAAAGAGCAAGTCTAGCCCAGTTAGCGGAACAATCACGGGTCTTGTGCTGCCTGGTGTCCTGCTGGCCCAGCTCCCTTTCCCTTGGCTGGAATTGCTTGCTGGCATCTTGTGGCTTATCACCCCTTCTGCCTCCACACTCTTGTCCAAACTTCTAGTTGCAGCTCAAAGCCAGAGGTGGGCCCATGGGAAGTCTTTCTAGGAAAAGGTACCCACAGACATGAGGGTTTGATGTTGCTGCAGCTATTTAGATGGGACCACACCATTTGAATTGACCCAGATGCTGTGTGTCTTGTGAGTATTCAGGCAGTGATAACACTGTGCTCTGTGCTTTCTCAGCCCCATTTGGAAGTGCCTCAGCTTTTCTGGCCAACCTCATGGCAGCTGAAGAGGTGGTGCATCCTTCCCTGATATTATTCTGGGTTTTCTGCAGGCTCTGCTAGCACAGTCTTAGCTGTCTCTTCCTTGGTTGCACAGGCTTTTGTGGGTGCCCTTCATCTCTTGCATCTCTTTCCCTTATGCCCCTCCTCCTCTTTTTTGTTTCACGTGAGTTGCTCTCGATGTGAGTAAGTATAGCTTGCCCAGAGAGCTGCCTCTGCAGCAGGCCCTTGTTTCATGCTCCAGTAATTGGAAGCCGGCTCAGCAGAGCCCTCCTGAGCGCCTCCCAAGAGTCATTTGCCTCCTTCAAGGGGGTTGAAGGTTCCCTCCCACCCACATCTCAGAGCCGTCCCAGTTGCAGTGGTCCTGCGTGAGTCGGTTTTCAGTCTCTTTTTGCTTTGAAACAGTGGAGTGAGAGGGGTGCGCGGGCTCCATGCCTCAGCTACCATCTTGCCCAACATGGTGGAGGCTCAGTTTGCATGTACTGCTGCAAGTTGGGGGCGGGGGGAGGCTTCTTTTCACCTGCATCCTTGCAAGACTTGTACTGAAGGGAGAGGTTTGCTGAATGACTCTGGGCAAGGAGAGGGGAAGCCCTGCTGTTCCAAGCAGCCTGGTGGTCTAGCTGCCTGCTCTGTGCATCATCCCTTCTAGACTGTCACCTGCAGCAGCGCTTCACAATTCAGAGAGGCTCCCTCTTGCTATGCCCTGGGCTGCTGTGGCCATGTGAAGGCCACCTCCTGTGACTTCTGGCATCACCTTCCTTCTGTGTGTCACACTGACCTGGTTCCCTTGCTTCTCAGCTGCTGAAGAGGATAATGTGCCAGTTAGGGGGCAAGTGCTTCCACCAGGAGGCTGCATGTCACTGGTGGGAAATGAGAGATTCCCCGCAGACTGCGGTTGATCTTAGGGGGGCCCAGGGAAATCCTTCTTGGTAATAGTCATAGGAGAAGCAATAAAAGGCAGCATTTATACAGAGTTTTTTTCCCTTGATGATCAGAGCACCTCACACCCACTGTGTTAGTAAACCTTTTAACATCCCTGCAAGGCAGGCCAGTATTCTGTAAAATCTGCAAAATAAACAACATGTGGAATAGATGACAAATCCCAGATAAAACTAACAGAAACCCAAGTTTCTGCCAGTCTCCAAAAATACCATCACTATGAAATTTAAATGTAAACAAACTATTAAAAAGGGGTTTTTAGAGAGAGAAGTTAGTACAGGCTTCTGTAATATGGCTCCACATTATAGACTGGGGGCAGGGTTTAAGAGGAGCCCTGAGGAAAGCCATTGTCTGCTTAAGAGCCCTGTGCATCATGAAAACTCCAACCTCTAAGGTGAAGGTGTCTAAAATATATCATTTCTCTTAATATGTGTCTCCCAACTGCACATCTTTAATGCAAAAAGACACACAATAGTACCTCTCACGCCCGCAGAGAGCTTTAAAAGGGAAGGCTGTTATCCAAAATCTATGTGGGAAAATGGAAATTGCAAACCTCTGATTTGGATTGGTTCAGAATGCTGAAGGAGACCACTTCATTTGATGAGGGGGGGGACTGGGGTCAGGGGTCGCCAGAATAGTTTTAAGTGAGGGGGTGAAATGCTGATTGTCTTTGGACACCTGAAAGCGAGAAGCCAAGTACTTCAGCTGTGTGGTCCTCCTGAATAACAAACCCCATTTGTTCTATAAAAAGTGATCCAGGATGCTGGACTGGTAGATATTGATTCAATCAGTGGGTGAGTGAGATTTCTCCTCTGTGTAAAACTTGCAAACAAGATATGAGCTGGGTAAGAACCTGCCTGGGTCTGCTTTTGTGTCAGATTGCCTGGCTCAGAGCTGCGGCTTTGTTGTGTTTTTTCTCAGAAGGAGCCTCTCTTTGATACCTTCCAGGTCTCTTAGATTCTGTTTTTGGGTGGCTTAGCTTAGATCTTCCTTAGGGGGCTTAAACTGAATTAGCTCTGTAGCATATGAAACAAGGCTAACAGTATCTGAGCATTTCTCGCCACATCACTAGCTGAGAATATCCCAAGTACAATGCTTGCAAAATCATGTAATCCCTGGGAGAGCAGAGTGGGAATTTCCAGGCAGTTTTCCAGCATTTATATAGATATTTGCAGGACTGGGTTCACAGTCCCCAATCTACTTTGCTTCCTGCTTCTAGCAGCAGCAGTCTAGATGCCAGTGGGATGCTGATATGCAGGGTCACTAACTAGTCTCTTGAGTCTGAGGATTCTCATCCTTCACAACACTACAGTCCCTTGAACTGTTATGTTCTTTCTCAATTGTAGTTTCTGCAATTGTGGGTGCTGAGTAGACAAATCCCTTCTTTAGAACTACAATTCCCAAAATTCCTTTGTGGAGGAGGTCCCTATTCAAGCAAGTTAAGTTCATAACATGTGGGGTTGTACCCTGAGTGTCTACGTCCTTATGTCTTGGGCTACTTTGGAGGGCAGCTGTATGGCACCTTGGGCATTTTGTTCCCAAGGGTTCTGTGCCTATTCTGATTCTGCAAACTCTCATTGTTCTTGGGAAGGTCAACTCATTTGTTGCTTGTGGGCTCCAATCAGAGAGACTCTAGGGCAAAATGAAGAAGAAGAAGAATTGGATTTATACCTCCAAGGAGTCTCAGAGTGACTTACAATCTCCTTTCCCTCCCCTCCCCACAACAGACACCCTGTGAGGTAGGTGGGGCTGAGAGAGCTCTCTGAGAACTTATCTTGAGAGAACAGCTATTTCGGAAATGTGACTGGCCCAAGGTCACTCCACCAGGTTCAAGTGGAGGAGCGGGGAATCAAGCCCAGTTCTCCCAGAGAAGAGTCTGTGCACTTAATCACTACACCAAACTGGCTCTCTCAAAGTGGTGATAGAGCAGCCCCATATGGGGATGGCATGCAGCACCTTGTCTTGGTCTGTCTGCTGTGGGTTCCTTGAGCTGTGTGTTAATGTTCTCAGGACTTCTGTACTATGGCTTAGTTTGGCTGGTGGAGGGGATGCTGCCCCAACCAAACCCATCACTCCTAACCCTCCCCTCTCTTATCTCTCTTCCCCCCCCCTCTCCTACAGAGCTGCCAATCTCAGAAGAGCTGCTCCTTCTGTAAGGGAGCTGTTGTGGGCAGCCCAGAGGCTCTGAAGAGAAACCTCCCCGTCACCCCTAGGATTGCTCTGCCTGCCAGCTCCCCTTGAGGAAGACGATCCCTCTCCATCATGGGGGTTCTGTGAGCCCCAGGAGTCTGCTTGAGGCCTGGCTGCCAGTGCTGCCCTTTCCAGACCATGTGGCGGTCAATCCTCCAATGCCCGCCCCTCTTCCCCTTTCTGCAAGTGCCTGAGGCAACTGCTGGCTGGGAAGTGCGCCTGGCCCTGTGGATTCTCAGCTTTGCCTCCTCCGTGGTGCAGATGGAGAGCCAGGTGTATTCGCCCACTGTCAACACGCACTACGGGAAGCTCCGTGGAGTGCGGGTGCCGCTGCCCAGTGAAATCCTGGGCCCTGTGGACCAGTACTTGGGGGTGCCCTATGCAGCGCCTCCTGTTGGGGAGAAGCGGTTCATGCCCCCAGAGCCACCATCCTCCTGGTCAGGGATACGGAACGCCACCCACTTCTCCCCAGTGTGTCCGCAAAACATCCACACGGCTGTGCCAGAGATCATGCTACCCATCTGGTTCACGTCGAACCTGGATTTTGTGGCCACCTACATACAAGACCCAAATGAGGACTGCCTGTATCTCAACATCTACATCCCCACGGAGGATGGTGAGTCCCCAGCGGGGTGCTGCCAGGACACGTTGCTCTCTCTCTCTCAGTGGTTGGTCTCACGCGGTTGCAGCATGCCAGCGTTGCCCTTCCCTGCCTGACGCATGCCGTCTTTTGTGGAGATGCTTCTCTGGTCACTCTGCTTGTGCCCTGTGCCCTCCTGTTGTCTCTCCCTCTATCTGTTTCTCTCTTTCTCTGCCTCTCTGCTCTTTCTCTCTCATGTGCGCTGCCTCTCCCCATTATGCCCCTCCCCTGCCATGGCATCATCACGGGGCTCCTCTCTTGTGTTGCAAAAAGATGAGAAAACTCTCCGGCTGACCTCAGACCTTCACAGCGAGTGGCTGGTTTGGGGGCACCAAGGGCCAGGTTCTGTCTTGAGTTTGCTTTGGGGTTTTGTCCTTTCCTCTCCCTTCTCTGTCTCCCCTCCCTCCCCTCACTTTGTGAAGATTCAAACGCTAGTTGGTGGGGCAGGAACTGGCTGGGAGGAACATGCTCTTTCGTACTGGGACAGCAGGGTTGCCCCCCCCATGGCCAAGTTGCAGGTCTTCCTTCTCTCCCTGGGGCCTGATAAGTGAGGAGGTGATGCATGGGGCAGCTCTGGGCCTGCCTGGATGACAGCACAGTGGGACCTGGCCCTTTTGTGGTGAGGCTGGATGCCATTCTCTAATGCTTCCTTTCTAGGGGATTCCCTCTGGACATGGTAAGTAGCAGCACCAGGCAGGCCTTCCCAGACTCACCACAAGGGGGGAGGGGAGCCCATTTATAGAGAACTGTGAGGCATGGGGGAGCCCCTTATCTGCACAGCAGCACTGGGGAGAGCTGGCAACCCCTGCCCCTCCCCGTCTTCCCCCAGAGGCCAGGTGGGGGGGCTTCATGCCTACCACTTCCCTCCCATCCCAGCCCACACCTGGCTCCAGAGTTTTCCTCCCAGGGCAGCAGTCCCTTTCCCCCTCTCCTTTCCCTGTGGTCAGTCCCAAGGGCGGGAAGGGTGGCTGGGGGCTGGGCTATTGGGGGTGGATGGATGGACGGGTGGGCAAGCGGGAAAGAGGATGGAATTGCATGCCCACATCGTCCTGGAGCCTCCTGTTATTTTGTAGTCTTTTATTCATTTTACAGTAAAACGGATTTCCAAGGAATGCGCCAGAAAGCCCAACAAGAAAATATGTAGGAAAGGAGGTAGGTAGCGAGCCGGGGCTTGGCAGAGGGGCACAGAGAGAAGCAAGAGAGAGAGTGGGAGTGAGGGGCGCCTGGCCTGCCCCATGCTGCTGCAGCGTCCCCCTCCTCGTTCTCCGGGGGGAGGTGGAGGGCCTCCCGACGGGGTTCCTTGCGGGTCTGTCTGTCTCTGTCTTCTGATCTGCCTCTCGGGAGCTTCCTGAGCTGCTCCCTTGTCAGTGCAAGGGGAAATTTCCCACTCTGGCGAGAATCAGCAAAAGCTGTAGGATCTCCAGCCTTCACAGCTAGGCACAGGTATCCCTGGACTGTTTGGGGTGGTCAGAGAAGTGAGGTCCCTTTGCTGTTCTCCTTCCCACTTGCAGGGCCAAGCTTCCATCTTCTGTCTTTTAAAATGTTGTACAGTGGAACCCATTTTTTGCTAATCCATTTGTATAGTGGCATCCTGAAGAGGTCCCATAGAGGTGAAAGAACAGCTGGCTCTGGAACTTTGTTTGAGGGCCTGTTGAAATTTGTCCAAACAAAATGGTGCCTTGCTGGTATCCCCCCCCCACTTGGTATGTAGGGTATGTGGCCAGAACATGGCTGTCTCTAGTTGCCATGGGAACTGCCTGTCTCTGTGTGCCATCTCTGCCCTGGCGTTGCTTCTTCATAGAGCATTGGTTCAAGTTCCTTCAGTGTGCGAACATGCCCTCTGACATCCCTACACTGAGCTGCACCAACCAGCCTTTTCTTTTTTTCATGTACACCACTGAGAGAACTTTCTCCTTGTCCACCCTGCTTCTGGGGTCTCTTCGAATGGTCCTGTCCTCATTCTTACTACAGGATAGATGTACAGCATGGATCCCACCACTGATCAGTCCTGAGCTTCTATGAGCATCTTCCTCTTTTCTATGGCTGACTCGCTGAGGAAAACTGGCTGGCTACCCCTTCGCTGGTTCCTCTCCTCTGGGCTCCTTGGTTAGCCATACCAGTTGCTTCCTGTCTTAGCTATTCCTACAGGTTCTCTCCAAGCACTAAGACTGCCCCATAGTGGTCCACATGGTCTTTGGGCAGGCCACTCTGTCTTGTACGATGCTAGCAACCAGCTGCTCCAGTGACTTTGCCTTGCTCCCAAATTCTTTACGCTCCATTCTACCCACTGTGGAAAGTGAGGAAGGGAAGAGCTGAGAGTCTTCCAGTGCCGGCCCTTAGAGTGATTTTTGGTCCCTCAAACACCTGCCAAATCGGCATGGATCCACAGAGCTCCAGAATAGGTTGCACACCCTGTTCCTTCCTACTTGGCAAGTGCTCAACTCAGCTTTAATGATGGAGTGCCAGCTTCCAGATGGAGAATGCTTGGGTAAAAGATATTGTCAGGATATTTCCATTACCCTTCAACCAAGGCAGGGTGGACACTCACAGTTTTAAGTCTTTTGGATGTGCCCACCAGCTGTGACCAGACAGGTACAACTTTAAAGCTGAGAAGGTGCCTAAGAGGTCTCCTTCAGGGGATGCCACAGCACAGAGTTGAGCTTGACTGTTACTGCTCTTGGACTTGCAAGTATAGGAAACAAATTTTGCAGAACAAATACAGCATCCTTTTTGAGGTCCTTAAATGTATGGCATAATTATACACAGAAATATCCTATTTATGGGGTAAAACAGGTCTTGTGGCATCTCTGCTGAGTGGGGGGAACTGTAGGCTTAGTGCAGAGGCTGGAGAGCATAGTAGAAGTGATCCCCTTGCTGGACTTTGATGCTGCTACCCATATGCGGAGATGCTCCATCTCAGCCTAGATCTGAGAGATGGTGTGGTTATTACTCTGCACTGCTAATTGTTATTGCAATGATCAGTCTAGTCATGAGAACACTTTGACAAGAGGGGGGAGGGACAACTCATCAGCATATGATGATTTATTTGTATTATGAGAATGTTTAATTACCCATTGACTCTTACTGAGATAGGACTGGGAGGGGAAGACTTGGCTTGGAAGTTAAAGTTATAAAGGAACCAAATTGGTTCAGTCCCTCCTCTATCTTGAGGCAACGTGGCTGCAAATAATGGTCTTCTTTATCTGTAGAGGTGTAGAAGAGATCACTTTTCAAAAAGTAAGCATTCCTACTTTAAGTGCAGTGGTTAGCAGTGGACTAAGGACTGGTGGAAACCCAGCTTCAGATTCTCATTAGGCTCTCTGAAGCTCACTGGATGACCTTGAATCAGTCACACACTCGCTGCCAATCTCAGGGTGGTTGTTAAGAAAGAACAGAGGAAGGGAGAGCTGCGTCAACCACCCTGAGCTCCCAGGAGGAAAAGTAAGATAAAAATGTGATACAGATTTCTTGCACCTTGGTTAACTAGCTTTTCTGACTGCGGGCCCTGGCAGAAGCTTTCTGGTGGCTAGGGTCTGTCCAAGACTCCCAGTTTGCTTCCTGTACTCTTTGTTCTCATGTGTTCTGTTCTGGAATTTTTTTTTTTTAAGATTTGCATGTCTTGCTTATCAGTCTGCAAGCTGGAAAAAACAACAAAGTCCTGTGCCAGCTCAAGAGCTTTCTGGTTGCACTTACCCACCATTGTGTGCCAAAACCGAAGTACCCAGGAGAGCTGTTTAAAGAGTCACCTTCTACATGACTTGCATTCAAACACACAGATACCCTTCTTCTAGCTATGTGGGAGGGGTGTGGACACATTATATTAACTGGAATCAGTTGGTCATCTTCTTTGTCTATGCAGCATTCACATTGGGGAAGAGCAAGTGTGTTAACTGCAGCTCTTGGCAAGGGACTTTGACATTACACTGTTTCTTTCTGCCTGCTTCCAAGGAGGGTTTGCACCCTTCAATATACACAGACTGTTCTGAATGCCAAGGAATTATCAGTTCTTGAGGCCCTGGGCCCATATGATAACAGGTGTGGGTCACACCACTTTATGAGCCTGATAGCTTCCTTTGGCCCGTCTAGCGCCTCTTATGTCATGCTCAAAATACACCAGAAAGTTCTGATGGTGTCAGCCCACCTTTCCCAGGTTGCACAGGCCTGGGCCCTTCATGTCTGTCTCTCCTGTGTGACTGCTGCTGCCCTCTTGTCTTCCTTCCTTTCAGCCCACTTCTGATTGGCTGAGTCTTGGGGGGGCAGCAGCACCACAGCAGTGTCCACCCATCAAAATGCCAGTCTCCTGAAGTAGCACACTCTCCCCCTATGTGGTGAGGTTTGAGAATTCCTGCAATTCCTTGGCTTCTTCTGGAGCTATCACACAGATCCATGTGCTGGCACAGCTTGTGGGTGGGTGTGGAGATGTGAGGAGGGATGGTTAAGGGGTGGGGAGGGAAACACACCTCCCAAGAATTTCTCTACCGCCTCTGCAGTTCTAACCTGGGGTGGGGGTAGGGAGCAGAGGCGGGAAGAAGGTGCTGTTGTCCCCAGCAATGGCAGGATAGAGGGCCCTGGGGGCGGGGGTGGGGGGAGAGATTCTGTGCTTCTGAATGGGAAATACAGAGTCTGCCTTGGTCTCCATGGTTACCATGCAGGCCTGGAATCTGAGCGAGCAGAGACAGGAGAGCTTTGTTTGGTCCAGGCAAAGCTTTGTTCTCACCCCAGCCTATCTCCTTCCCTCCGACTTTGTGGAGTCTTAGTGCCTGCCTAGTGACCACTCCTGTGCAGGTCCCCTTGCATGGGATGAATCATGCAGACTTTGGGGGCAAATGCACAGCCCTTCTTTTGCAGCTTTCTGGAAAGAGAAAGCGCCATTGGTGTTACCCTGGCCTGTTTCTGGCCCTGACTGTCAGCAGCCTGAAGAATCATTGTGGTTTGCTTCAAGGCCGATATGCAGTTTGGCGTAGGTGGCCTCCTTCAGCCAGGGCAGTGGGGCTGAAGTCACCATGGCCGCTGTGTGTAGGGTGGGGAGGCATGCTGGCCTCTGCTCTTGTGTGGATATTTGCACTGCCTTCTATCTGTCTGTCTTCTTGGTGGAAAGGGGGAGGTCACTGGTCCCTAGAAGGTGACAACGGTAGGTTAGTTCTGGGCAGAAGCCTTGCGGACTACACTTCCAGGTGCTCTTCTGTCATGACAACTCTTCATTGAATGTCCTTCAATGTGCATTTTTCAAGCAAGCAATTGCTAGCAGATGAAAAAGACTACAGGTCCACTTCCAGCTGTTTCCTGTGCTCACTGCCAATTCAGGCAGAGCTACCTAGGCTGTCTTCATCCAGAAAGATTGGGCTAGCCCAGGAGAGGGAAGCTAGGGAACTGCTCTGTGTTGGGTGGTCTTCTAGGGATGCAATCAAAAGTGACCCCTCAAAACAATCAGGAAGTGAATGAAGGTGCTGTGCTAATTAGGATGTATGATTGCTTCTCACAGCTTTCTAGAGCAGATAAGGGATGTTGAGATGAGAGGCAGTCAAGCCTAGAAGCCATTCTTAGCATTGCAAGCATCAACTTGCCAAGAGCGACCCCCGTAACTTTTCAGGTGCCAGTCTGGAGAAGCGGCTTGCCCTGTCCTGATCCCTTTAAACAGTCACTTATCTGCTTTCCTTGAAGGGACAGCAACTTAAATGCTTTTCCTTGATGGCAGATTTCATGTGCTCTTTGCCCCCAAAGCTAAGTGCTATCTGGTCTCATCTTTATGAACACCCAAGGGGTGAATAACGAGGAGATGGACAGAGAGACCTTGTAGAGGTGGGATGTTGTACACTCTGTCCCTTTCTAGAATAGCCTACCATCGTCACATGCATGTCAGCATGTTCACACTGATGTGCATACACACATGCACACCCCAGAGAGGTCCACTTGTAGAGATTGGAATTGTGCATGTACAGTGTTCAAACCCTGCAGCAATGGGCAGTCAAGGGTCTTCTCCCCACCACATGTGTGCCAGTAAACAGTCACTCAGTGCATTTAGCTCCCCAGCCTGGCCACGGAGCAGCATGCCCCATTGCCCACAAATCACCAGTCTGTGCTGCCTCCCTAAGCGAAGGCAACTCTGCCAGTTCCTTAGCATCAGTTTCTTGGGAGCTGTTGGCTGGCATTATCAAGATGCCATCCTAACCTTGGCTGCCAGTTCTGGTGTTTCCTGCCCAGGAAGAGGGAGACAGCAAGCTGGCTGCTGGAGAGCCCCATGGGTTCTAGCTCCCACCTTCCTTGCACCTGCCATCCAAATGGGCACCCTGAAACAGAAAGGCTGCCTCCTCCTTTTTCTCATGCTACCCACAGCACCCCCAGGAACGGGGGAAGGGAAGCTGCTGTGGACAGTCCCCCTCCCAGTGCTGCTTTCGGAGGTCAGTTGGGCAAGTTTATGCTTAGCGGATCCCAAGCACTTCCCAGGTAACGTGCCCACCTTCTCTGCAATCATGCTATTTTTGAATTCTCTTTTGTTTTCTTTTTTTCTTCCTGTTTTTGTTTTCCTTTCTTCTCTTTCTTTTTTTGTTCTGTCTCCTCATGTTTGGTCCCCAGGCTCCAGCGCTAAGAAACAGGGCGAGGACTTAGCGGATAATGACGGGGATGAAGATGAAGGTATTTGTGTGCGCCAGGTGGCTGTTGCTGCATGAACCTGCTCTTTCACGCTCTCTCATGCGCACTCTCCATTGGCTGCCATCCCAGGAAGTCCCCAGCTCTTTGTGTCTTTCTGTCTCCTTGTGCTACCGAGCGGCTGCATGGGAAGGGGACGGTGACCCTCATCCTCCTCTTCCATGGGGTGGGGAGAGGGGGAAGGGGGCACGGAGCTGTGGTATGGTCACTCAGGGGCTTGCTGGCCTTGTCTCGCTTGGGGGAATGGGCTGGGCTCTTTGGTAGCACGGGGAGCAGGTTGTAAAGCGAGGCAAGGGGTATGCGGCTCGGTCTTTTCCTCCAGTCTTCTTCCCCACTAGTTATCAGACAGAAAGTATTTGGACAAAAGAAGTTTCCCCCTTTGGATTTCCTGCCACCATCACCACCACACACAGGGTGGGTCTGGGCTCCTGAAGGTCAAGGGGCCTGCTGGCTTGCAGGGGGCATGCATGAGGGATGGGGACAGCCCAGGCAAGGAGCACCCAGAACCTGCTGCCAGTGACATGTCTCTCTCACTGCCTTTCCTGTTGCTCACGTGCTCTCTCTCTTTCTCTCTCTCTCTCTGCCACTTTTGGGAACTAGGCTGAATCCTGGGAGGGAGGAGGCTGGTGCCGCTCTGTGCTATGCTTTCTGGCCTCTCCCTAGAACGAGCAATGGTTCTTGGGTGCCAAGCCTGAATCCCTTGGATGTATGCACCATGTTCCCTTTTGGAGGCAGAGTTAGTCAGTGCCTGCTCAGGATTGCTGGCTGGAGGAGCAACTGCATACACCCCACAAGGCATTGTTGATCCTGAGAGGTGGGGCAGGCAGTCATCCCTTTTTTTCTTCCCAAGGCTGGTGTGATAGGAGAGTAGTTAGTCCATCCATCAGAGAAAATCTCTAGGAGAAGATATGCCATCTCATAATGATCTCATCAGATCTTGGAAGCTAAGAACAGCTGACTCTGGCAAATACTTCCGATGGGAAGACCTCCTTAGAATACCAGAGTCAGGAGGCAGGGGCAGGATTTATTCAGCCACCTCTCTGAATATCCTCAGTGCCTCCAGTAGGAGTCAGTCACCAGAGGTTGCTATGACTTCCAGGTGCACACACTCACACACACACAAATACAAAAATACCCCCCCAAAAGAGAGAATGGGCAGCTCTGTGCAGCCCTGATGCAGTCCTGGTGTAGGTGTGCCTGTGCAGCTGACTGGACAACCCCAGAGTGAAGGTGTCCTGCAGCATGGCTGTGAGCTGTGTTGAGGGTGCTGGAGAGGTCAAAGACAGCCCCAGGGCTTCCCCCTAGTCTGTGAGTTACTGCTAAGCCCTCAGGAGGTTTATGAATTGCAAAATGTACGGGGCAGTGGCCAACTTGTTAGGAGAATGAAATCACGTGTGGAATAATTTCAGATCTATTTGTTATTATCTTTTTGACAGTATTAGTCCATTAACCTACTGGAGACAGCTGCTATGTAAGCAGATATTATGGATTTGTTACCCCTTGTGCCATGGAGCTGCCTCCAAATGGAATCAACACTCCTTGTGTGTTAACTTGCTCTACAAAGAACACAAAAGAATTCATTCCTCCCTCCTCCATCAGTTATAATCACAGATAAGCATCTCTCTGGATTGATGGGCATCATGTTTGAATAATAAGAGAGCTCCAGCCAGGATAGTGTGAAGTAGTTTATCAACTGCTACTTGGAAGGTGGATAAAAAGCCTCTGGGCTGAAGAAGAGCCTTGTTGGATCAAGGGGGGCAGCCGTGTTGATCTGCAGCAGTAAAACAAAGCAGAAGTCAAGTAGCACCTTTAAGATCAACAAACTTTTATTCAGAATGTAAGCTTTTGTGTGTATGCACACTTCTTCAGACGAGGAATGAGGTACAGTGAGCAGAGCTACAAATAGCTAGTGGGGTTTAGAATGCAAAGTGGTACAAAGTTAAGAGCCCGCTTCAGTGGGGTAGGGCGGGATATAAATCAAATCAAATAAATAAGATCCAATAGCAGAATAGTAAAATTAACAAATTCAGAAAACCTTTGATCTGGGTTTCATTAGCATGGGAGACCAATAAAACAGTAACATGTCAGAATTTTATTGGTTTCCCATGCTAATGCAACCCAGATCAAATGTTTTCTGAATTTGTTAGTTCTACTGTTCTGCTATTAGATTTTAACTTTGTACCACTTTGCATTCTAAACCCCACTAGCTAAAGGTGCTACTTGACTTCTGCTTTGTTCTACTTGTTGGATCAGTCAGAAGTTCATTGAATTTGCTGTTTCCTAACAATGGATACTCAGATGTTCCCATAAAGTCCACAGAGACTGAAGGCAGTAAAAGCCTCCCCTTGCTGTTGCTCTGAAGCAACTGGGATACTGGAAGTTCCATTTATCCAACATGTCTTAAAAGTCAACAGTGGAATATTCATTTGTCTAATCATTTTTTAAAGACTAAGTTAGATGCCACAACCATAGATTAATTATGCATTGTGTGAAACATTTTGTTTCTGGAAGAAACATTCTTGGTGTTCACATTCATCACACATTGTATAATTGCGTAGACCTCTAATATTCCCCTTTCACTGGCCATCTTAAAATATATAAACTAGAATACTTCAGATTTTTAAGCCTTTCCTCTTACTTGTTTTTGTCTCCCTTTTCTGCATTGGGTCCAGTTCTACCATATCCTTTTGCAGATGGGGGAAAACCTGATATGCACCCAAGCATTCCAAATGCATCTTCTGCATATAGATCTGTACAGTGGCGTTACAATATAGACTTTGTTTTGAGTCTCTTTACCAATTATCCCTTGCATAATTGGTTTCTTCTATCCTCTTGTTCTTCTGTATAATTAACAAATCTGCCTTTGATAATGGTTTGCACCAGTTTACTTGGGACAAATGTTAGGGCAACTAGTCTATAATTTCCTGCTTTCCATTGAAACCCCCTTTTTAAAAAATGGTATTAAATTTGCTTATTACCAATCTTTCAGGATCTTCAAGGAGGCTAATTTTAGTTGCATATTTTTGTTAGGAGGTCAACAATTTCTTATCAGAGTTATTTAACCTTGAGCAAATGCCATCCAGACCGAGTTCAAGAAACTGTAAATGCAGAACATGCCAGGAAGAAACCCTTGCAAGTCCTAGCTGTCTTCCTTGAGATGGATTCACTCCCATTAGGGAGCAGCAAGACAGCTGGTTTGTCCCTGGATCAAATCCCTAGGTGTTTCAAACACCTATCAGGGCACTGAAGCATCAGCTGGAGTTTGAAAGGTCAGTGTAGGTGTCTTGTCTCCCCAGAATCCCAGAGCCTAGGGAAGGAAAGCCAAGTGGGTGCTTTCTGTTCCACGGAGGGGTCAGAATTAGAAGCCGTTTAAGGGAAGTCCTTAATGCAATGATATAGGAGGATGGGAACTCACTGAACTTGCATCTTTGCTTGAAATCCACCACCTGTCCACATTACTGGAAGCAAGCATCGTGGGAGCAGTGGGATTCCCTGTGGTTTTGTCATTTTTGTACCTGACAACCAAATGACATCTTGTCAGTTTAGCATGCAGAATAGAAGGCAAAGGTTGAACTCCTCAAGAGTTGCTGGTGGTCAGGAGTGGTGATGATTGGGCTTTGACATTTGCCTGCTCTCTGCTACCTCCCAGCACCTGGCCTTTCCAGGCAAAACAGATTCCCGCTATCCAGCCACCTTGAGCTATGACCTTACTGGAGCCCTTTTGGCTCTTTAAATACTGAGGAGTGTACTTAGCCAGTGTTCTTGTTTGTGAGGGCAGATGCATGCCTGCCACTGCTTCTCTGCTAAAGAGCTAACTTTGTGGCTGTGCTGGGGCACTGGACATGTCAGGAATGGGTGTCTGGGTACACCTGCACGGGCTCTTTTGGTTGCCCTACTTCTTCAGGGTTTTGCTGTGCTTTCCTAGGTTGGCATACAAAACACGATAAGTACTTTCTCCCTATTGACAAAAATTCCATCCTTGGGATGATCTGTGGACCTGGCTATTTTCCACTCTGACACTCAGGGCACAATTATGTATGAATGGGGCCTGGTGGCCTGTCCCACCTTGGCAACCGTGAGAGCATGGGCTCAGCATGGCTAGGCAGTGCTGTTGGAGTAGACCTGATTAGTACTGTAGGGGTTGGAGCTGCTTATTGGGGTGGAGGAGGCACACAGAAGCCTCCCGCCTCCCAGTTCAGGCTGTTCTAGAGGGGTGTGTAGTTTTTCAGGGCCAGCACCTGCTAAGAGGGAGAGAAAGAGAGAGAGACATGAAGACTGAGCAAGACAGGATCTAGCTGGTGCAAACCAAAAAGGGTCCCCTTGCTGGCAGGGATCTGGGCAGAAAAGGAGTTTTGCTTGGCAAAAGGAGGCAGCCCAACCACATCAGCCCTTTCCTTCCACTTCTGAGACCTGTCTCTTTGTACCCTCCCAGTGCATCCGTTCATCCCCAGCAAGAGGGGACAATGTCTCTGCATTCCCCATAACCTACTCCCCCTATATTCCTCTTATGCGTCTGTGATTGGCATAAGCATCTCAAGACTGTGCAGTCATCTAGAGGGGCAGAACACAAGGTGCATCTTTCTGCTCAGTTTCTCCAGCCACTCAGGAAACACAATTGCAAAAATGTCCTGAGGCCCTGTCTCTGTATTCTCTGTCGACCAGTGTTGGGAGTGTTCTTCCCCTGGGCCTGGCTTGGAAAGGGGGTATTGACTGGCCCATGACACCTGCAATCCCTCAGGGTCTTCTCACATTGGCTGCCTTGCTATGTGGGGAGGGAGCTGTGCTTTCCCCTGAGAGATGGGAAATTCCCAGGCTGAGCAATGGCCTTGGGTCTCTGTTGGCTGAGTTCTGTGGGTGGGGGTGGAGTGGAGCTGGAGCACACCTCTTCCCCCACTCCTTACAAATAGCCCCAGTGGGCTGGAGGTACCCAGGAAGTTCTGTCAGAGTCCTCTCTCTAGCTTCTCCCCCTTGCAGACATCCGAGACAGTGGAGCCAAGCCAGTAATGGTGTACATCCATGGTGGTTCGTACATGGAAGGGACAGGCAACATGATTGACGGCAGTGTGTTGGCCAGCTACGGCAACGTCATCGTCATCACCCTCAACTACCGTGTTGGAGTGCTCGGTATGGAGCCAAAGACAACTGTTGGGCTGGGGGTGCAGGGCCAGAGTTGCCACTAGATGGTGGTGTATGGTTGCCAACTCCAGGTTGGGGAATTCCTGAAGATTTGGGGGTGGAGCTTGGGGAGGGCAGGGTTTGGGGAGGGGAGATCTCAAGGAGGTGTTATGCCACAGAGTCTACACTCCAAAGCAGCCATTTTCTCCAGGGGAATTGATCTTTGTAGTCTGGAGATCAGTTGTAATACCAGGAGATCTCCAGGCCCCACATGGAGGCAGCAACCCTAGCAGGGGATGAGGT
Organism: Heteronotia binoei; assembly: GCF_032191835.1. Classification (NCBI taxonomy): domain Eukaryota; kingdom Metazoa; phylum Chordata; class Lepidosauria; order Squamata; family Gekkonidae; genus Heteronotia; species Heteronotia binoei. The sequence continues at coordinate 47,071,879 of NC_083233.1, forward strand.
GGCTGGGAATACAAGTCCTGGAGCTGCTTGGACACACAGCTCCATGAGTAAAGCAGGTGACCTTAGTTGGCCTGCAGAGTGGGTGGTCCACCTTGTAGCAGAACATGGCCCCTTTCTGATTTCTTGACTTTGGCCTTTGCTGACATACTCAGACATTTCTGTGCTTGTTGAGAATTGCCCCATGCTGGGTTGTGGGTGTTAATTCCACCCCCAATCTGTATGTGATCATTTTCTCACCAGAGCTCCTTCTGGCCCCACTCTTACCTACTTGTACCTGATCTCCAGCATAATTCTCCCGCTCACCAAAGCCCAGTCGAGCAGCAGAGCTGCGGTCCTTGCTTGGGAATTCTGTTTCATTTGCACATCCTGGCACAGTGAAGAGCAAATATTGATCTGCGGTTAAATATTGAATAACCATGTTTACCCATCTCCTCCTCCTGCGCTGCTCAGCGAGTGCCGCTAATGAGCTGCACCAATGGGAGTATTCCGTGTCCCCACAAGGGTGCAGCCCCACCACAGATAGGCGAGCACCATGGGGCAGCTTTGCCAATTCCCTGGGACAATGCTCCACAGAATGGGTTGGGAGGTCGGGCTTTTCCTTCCCCAGACAGAATTAGTCTGCTTTGCTGGAGGGTTCTCTTGCCATTCTGTCCTGCAGCACTATCGGTTTCCTCCCTCCTCTGTATCCTGGTCTCATGCAAGGTGTGCTTCCTCAGTGGCAGAAGGGCAACTGTGCCTATTCTGGCTTTGGCCTCCTAGGGGTTCCCAATTTCCTGAAAAGGCTTTTCTCCTATTCTTGGGGTAGCCTGCCACCACCTGCCCCTTTTCAAGGAGTTGCTTGCTGAGAGGGACAGGACTTCCCTTTCCCATTCAGTGGTCTTGTTGCAGTGTCTCCCACTACCCAGTACCTGGTCACTACAGGCACAGATTACTGCTTCAGGTGCCCTTGGAAGAATAGCCATGCCAATTTTCTGCTCCCTCCTCCCCTCTTCAGATAACATGTTTGAGACAGTGGAGGTCTATATGATACAGGGAACACTGTCAGCATTCAAAGTTACGAAGTATTTATTAAAAGAGAATGGGCGTTTTTGCACAGGGCTTACCCTGGAGCGACGTCCCTCTTCGCTGCGCAGTGTCTGTGCGGATTTCGCACCAACTGCTCTGCAGAGCCGCGAAGAGCCGCGGCTTTTGCGTCGCAAATGTAAACTGGTTTTTGGCGGTTTACATTTGCGACACAAAAGCCGCGGCACTTCGCGGCTCTTCCTGGTTCTGCGGAGCAGTTGGTGCGAAATCCGCGCAGATGCTGCGCGGTGAAGAGGGACGTCGCTCCGGGGTAAGCCCTGTGCGAAAACGCCCAATGTTTGCAAGCATACTTCCAGTACAACATCAGATCTGAGCAAGGAATACAAAAGAACTTGGTAAAAAATGCAAATCCTCTGTCCCTCTCTGTATACATGTCCTACCAGCTGCTAAAACATGACAGGCTCTTTATTTTGAAGAAATTCTAGCTCTCTACAAAGTACTAATACCTTGAAGCTCCTTTCAGCTCTCCAGATGAACACACAGTCAAAATGGCTGCCTGCTTGCAGAGCCCACCTCGGAGTTCTTCCCTCAATGCAGCATCCCAAAGAAAGAGACTGCTTTCTTCTTGAAATAAGATGTTATTATCTATGTTTCCCCTTCCCACTTGACCTGGTCAGGCCAGGTCAGAAAAGCATTTCCTCCAGCTCTTGCCTGGAGAATATTCTGGGAGACTATCTAGCATTCTAGTCTTTCAAATCTTTGTTCCACACTAGGAGGAGCGGAGAAGCCTTGACCCACCCCATGGTCTCTAGCTAAATCTATTAACATAGGTATACAGATAAGCTGCATTGCACTGACTTCCCTCTGGCCTATTCCCAGCCCAGAAGGAAAAAAGAACTTTTAAAACACCAAATGGAGTTCTGCTGCTTGCCAACCTCCCAGGAGAAAATGCATTTTGGCACGGTAAGAGCCAGAGTGCTCCTAGCTGTGCTTGGAAATGATTTGCTATACTGTTCTCAGTCTGCAATGGCCCAACTCCAAAAGACCTTTGATTTCCTTCCTACCCCTCTGGTACATCACAAGGAAGGAGGGTGGAGCTGGCCTCAGATTATTGTTTATGCATTTAAAAATTTATATGCCACTCTACTAAACAGTATTGAGAGAAGCTTGGAACAAAGCATAAATTCAAAATGCATGAAGTATCAAACATTATCAAGTATCAAAATTCCTATGATGTGAAGGAGATGTCCCTATGGAGGGACCCCGTGCATATTCTGCCCCTTTTTTGAAGGCAGATGCTTTCTATCCCTGCCTCTGGCACAGATGCTTTAAATGGCTCACCCACTGCAAACCTTTTGACTATGGGCTGAGGAAGAGGGCAGATTGTGCTTGTGATGGTCAGTCAAGATGACCTGATTCCACAAATGACTAGGCAGTTGCAGAAAATAGCCAACAAAACCAGTAGTGTAGCTTATACATTATGCTTCAGAGCAAAGGTTGAGGGACCCTTCTTCCCTCACAGCTGGCTCCAAAAGTCAACCTGAACTGAGCACGACCCTTCCATCATCTTTGACCTTAAAAGGAGCTCACCAGGCTGCCAAAGCCCCCTGTGCCTCAGTCCTTCCTGTACTTTAGGGTCCCAACTGGATGAGATATACTCCTGAGGGCATTTTTAGTTGCTTCTGCTAACAGATTTTTATGGGGCCCTATCTCAAAGGTACCCAGCTTGCTGGGGGTAAAGCGTAGATGATTGGGGAAGGCAATGGCAAACCACCCCATAAAAATCTGCCATGAAAACATCATGATGTGATGTCACCCCAGAGTCAGAAATGACCGGTGCTTGCACAGGGGACTACCTTTACCTTTATCTCAAAGGGAGTGATCCTGTGCTCTATGTGGGAGAAGGGAGGATGGGGATGAGTCTGAGTCATCTTGGAGCTAGTGGCCTCTCACCTGATCACCATCTTCTTGCCCACAGGGTTCCTGAGTACTGGGGACCAGGCTGCCAAGGGCAACTATGGGCTGCTTGACCAGATCCAGGCACTGCGTTGGATCAGTGAAAACATTGTCTTCTTTGGAGGCGATCCCTTGCGTATCACTGTCTTTGGCTCGGGCATTGGTGCCTCCTGTGTCAGCCTGCTCACCCTATCACACCACTCTGAAGGTAAGAAGACAGCCCTCACTCTCAGTCTGCCAGTGCTGTATCTACTAGGGTGGCTGGAAAGAGGCTTAACCCCCTCTTCCAAATTCCTGGGCTTCTCTACCCATTCCAAACTGAAAGCCAGGCTATATAAGCACAGGTAGAGAGCTGGCTCTTATCTTTGTGCCTTTACCATTTGGATGCATTTTGTCCTCCTGGAATTTCAGGATTCAAGGTTTTGTTTTGTTTTTAATTATTTTTGTTTGCTTGTGTGCATCTGCACCCATGTTCTTGCCATACATCAGTTGGTGAAAAGTGTTTCCCAGGGTGGGAGTGAGATAATGAAGTGCTGTGAATTAACTGTGTTCTGGGATCATGATGTGTCTGAGTTTATCTTCCAAATGGCAGATGAAATTAACAAAGAATCTTGTTGAAGGCAGCACAGTGGTGCAAAGCCCTCCCCTCCACACACACTCTGTTTTTAATGCATATTTTAAAATTAAAAGGCTCCAATTTGGAGGCAGAGGAAAGGCAAGAGAGGAACTAATAATTTATTTTGAAAATTATAGAATGAAGTTGCTTTATACTGAGTTAGACCATTGGTCTACCTATGTCTAGCCAGCAGTCCCTTTCATGGTGCCCGTGGGTGCCATGGTGGCTGCCAACACCTTCCTTTGTGCTTGGCAGATGTTCTTTAAAAGTGGGCAGGGCCAGGTGTGGCTGGCACCCAGCAGGGCTTCTGACTGGCTGCTGGAGATCTGGTCAGCTATGCAGACTAAAAAGCATCAGGTTGAATGGAGCTTCTGCCTTAAACACTGAAGAGTTATTATTATGAGAGTTCTGCATAACTCTCCCTGACATTTTGTGGTTGGCCCTGTCTCCTGAGGCAGCAATTTTGTTGTTATGGATTGTCTTGTCCACACAGGAAAATCCAGTTGCAAGTGATAGCTACAGTGCAATGATAGTACAGCTGTGGCCAAGATGAGAAGTAAAAAAAGTTGGAGGAAAGGTCTAAGCTGGCATATAGGCTGATGCCTGGAGAGGTGGTCCTTCGTATATGTGGGTCAGGTCATGAAGTGCTTTTCAGGAAAAATTGGCACTTAATAGAAGCAAACTCATGTGTGTGTGTGTGTGTGTGTGTGTGTGTGTGAAGTGCCATCAAGGCACAGGCAATTTGTGGTAACCCCCGAAAGAGACATTCAAGGCAAATGAGAAGCAGAAATGGATTTCCATTTCCTTCCTCTGCAGAGACTTCCTTGGTGGTCCCTCTTCCAAGTACTGACTCTGCTTAGCTTCCAAATTCTGATGAGATCAGGCTATACCAGGGGTGGCCAATGGTAGCTCCCCAGATGTTTTTTTGCCTACAACTCCCATCAGCCCCAGCCAGCATGGCCAATAGCTGGGGCTGTTGGGAGTTGTAAGCAAAAAACATCTGGAGAGCTACCGTTGCCCACCCCTGGGCTATACCATGACATCTTCCCTCTAAGCAAACTGATAGCCATCATCAGTTACCTATAATACCAGTGTAAAATGCTCACGATGTCTAGTACCTGTAAGTGGGCAAACTGCAGCCTGCACTGGCTAAAGCATCCAAGTTGTCCTCAGGGGTAGCCACTTTGTGAGCACATTGCAGTAGTCCACCCACGGGATTACAGTAGCACAACTTCATGGCTAGGTTGGCTGCATCCAGAAGAAAGGATAACTTATGGATAAGATGTAACTGAAGGAAGGTGTGCAAATACCCCAACATTCTCCAAATAATGATGAAGAATCCAAAAGGGCTTCAAAGCTTTCCTCATGGTCAGTAAATATTTCCTTAATTCCCTTTAGAACTTCAGCATTTCCAGTTATCATAACCTCTGTTCTGTCCAAACTGAGTTGCAGCTTCAGGGCACCCCACTTCTGAGATGTCTTATAAAAAAAGTTTCCATGTATTTTAATAAGGACAATTCTTTAGGAGACTGAAGCCAAAACTCTACTTGCAAAATAGTACATCGCCAGTCTGAGTGTTCAGGAAAGGATGGATGGACAGGGAGAGGACTTTTTATGTAGCAAGAAACAAAACAGAACAAAAACCAGGCATGAGGGTGGCTTGAGTGGTTGGACAGGTTCAAATTCCCATCAGACATTAGTTGAAAAGAACATAAGAAACTCTTAAGGCGTAGGGGCAGCCACAGCCGTATCCAGCAGGACAGAAGCACAGCGCCATGAACCGGCAGCTGTGAAACTAGCCTAAGGGGAGAAGTCGTTGCAATGATGAGAAGCAACTTGATTGCCCATGAAATGGCAAAAGGCCAAGAGGGGTTAAATCTGATGCAGAGGCATTTTTCAAAACTAAGGATACAAGCTGTAGGACAAGCCTACTGTGAGATGCTTCTGGTTCTTTGCACTTGCCAGCAGAAGGTCATATCCATCCATTCCTAGTGACTTTGTAAATGGTGCAGGAAGTTTATTCTCTATAGCTAAAGAAGTCTGAAACAAAGTACCTGCATGCTGTTGTTGTTATTAATAATAAAAGGTCTGCACCCAGGCTAAAGGTTGTGTTCTCTGGCCTGCATATAAATCCTGTCCTGGATGGCCCCCCTTCCTTTCTAAGCAGTAGGAGATTCAAGTTAACTAGATGTGGTGAGGCTGATACTACCAGAAAGTGGCAAACTGAACTCAAGACTGGGTCACCAGGCACAATATGGGAACCACAGTTCCTTGCTGGAACTGTCTCAGAACAACAGCCCCTGGATTGTATACACTGGCCCCTCTTGGACAGTGTCAGTAACCTCATTGGTGATAGTCCCCCACTGGTGATTAACTTTGTTCAATTTAACACAGTAAAGACTCAGTATTTATTCTACTTACTGAATCAGAGATTGTAGAACCTTTTTTAAAAGGCTAGATAAAATTAGGAAAAAGCAGCATCTTCCTCAACAATTCCCCTCACCCTTCAAGAGTATTTTAACCTTTCCCTAGGGGTTGAAATTGACTAAACTAGCTTATACTTCAGTCTTGTTAATTTGATTGCTTCCTTGACTGAATTGAGATTGGTGGATCAGAAGCTATAGGGAAATAGAGCGAAAGATGCCTTTCCCCTCTCCCCTCCTTTCCCCTTGCCTTGGGTGTCTGTATGCTTTTTTGAAATGACAAATAGATTGTAATTGAAGATAAAAGAATAGGATGCAGGATGTTGGCCATTACTATGTATGAAGCCTGGGCTACAGAAGAGGAGGTTTTATGGGCAGGGTCCAGGGCTTAGCAGCAGAGCATACAAGTTGGGGACCTGCAAAATATTGCAAAGGGATAAATGATTTGGAAACCTACCCGCCCCCCGCAAGTTTGAACAAACCAGTTTTCTCTTCTCCCTCTGTTTCCCCCTTTCCTTTAACTCCCAGCTGCTTCCAAATTTTCAAGGACAATGAACTCGCTTGGTCCTCATCAAGCTACTGAAGGGGGAGCTTTTTAAATTTGAAAACTTTTTTTTTTGCCCTGCATGCTTAGGGAGACTCCACCTTTGCCTGTGGGTCATCCCTTGTGCTAACCTTCACATGATGCCCTTGCCTAGTGAAGTTGGCCATTCCAGGGACTGATGGTGAAATCATCAGGAAACCACTACAGCTTCAAGGAATTCTTCTTTACATGCATGAGGACCTGGGTTCAATCCATCCCCGTTAAGAGGCTCCTGGGTTGCTTGGCTGAAAGAGACCTTCCTTCGTTGAGGAGCTGTTGCCAGTCACAGCCCTAGGCTGGCGAGACCGTGGGTTGTCTCAGCGCTAGGCAGCTTCATCCATTCCTCTGTCTTACATTTGACAGAAGGCTTGCAAGTGGGAGGATGAGCACATTCTTGTTTCTGTACCCAATAGCGTGTCTCTCGCTACAGGGGATCTTCGGAGGTATGCATGTTTGTGTGTGTTGGTGGAATATATAAATGGAAGCTGAATTAATGAGATGAGTGTGCAGCAAGGGCAGATGGCTATATTAATCAAGGATCATCTAGAATGCTTAGGGAGGGAGTGGCATATTTGTGCACTGAGAGAAGGTGGGAGCTCAGACATTGCATGCACTCAGCTCATCCGGGACTGCATCCTCTCACCATTGCTCTAATGTGTTAAAGCTCCAAGTGTATTCTTGCCTGCAGAGTGGAGGCCTGCCCCTAGAGCTGCCCTATAGATCCTTGTTAATCGGTGTGTGGGAGGAAGGTTGCTACTCCTTCCCTTGGTTCTTTGTGCAGCCTACTAAAGGGGGGGGGGGAGAGAGAAGCTTATAGCTAAAGATGGGGATCAAGCCTTTGTTTGCTTGATAATTAACCTGGCAGGAAGATGCATGCCATGTGGCAGCCCCCTAAATTAGGATAAATACACAGACCCTCTGAGCCAGGCAGGGGAGGAGAAGAGGCCCTGGGAGAAGGTGACCTGCTGTGGGTTTGTTAGTAGCCTGGGAATGTCCTTGCAGAGAGGGGCAGAACTGGAATGCTTTCTTCTGTCTCACTACATTAAAAGAGAGACCCTGGCTTCTGGTGTTACCCTAGCAAAACCAACTCCTGTTGGCCACTGCAAAGACCAAGAAGGCTGGAGGGTGCAAACTTGAGCCTGTTTGGGACAAGGGTCCCTGTGAGCAGTGAAGCAAAATAAGCCAGCCATGAAAATGCCAAATAGCTACATTAAGAACTAAAACAACCACTTATTGTTCAGTAGTGGGAAAACAATATGGGTTGTTGGGGGGAGGGGAAGATACTGACCATTTAAACCCATCTACATATTTTTTTTCTCCTTACCACTTTGTAGGATGTGAACAGAGAGCTTGCACAGGCAATCAAATTATCCTGGGGTAGCCTGCTTACATGTATCATCCTACCGAGCAGTAAAGAGAATTTCACTGTGTATCAGCTGCCAGTATGTGGTCCTCTGTGTGCTAGAATCGTCGTCTCTGTGAGCTCAGTGAAAGTAGCAACCTGGGAGTTTTGCAGATTTCTGTGCAGTAAATTGTATTACTAGCAGACTACATTACAGGTTGGACCTCAGGAAGCATTTCCCAAACATAAGCATAGGAAAGTACTGGAGAAGGCTACCAAGGGGCATGAGGAAACCTTATTCTTGCAGGCTTTCAGCAGCAGCTTAGAGAAGCATTTGGCTGGACTAGTATAGTTATAGTCTCCCCATCAAAAGGTAGACCAGATTAGCATTTCCACTGGTGTATTCAAGAGTATCCACCAGCACAGTGAAGGTGCAGCTGTCCCTGGGCAAGCATAGCATTTTGGTAGGATTCTGCATCTGACAGAGAGTTGGACAACTTGGTGATCATGAGATCATTTTGGCAGGTGTGGTTTTTGAGAAAATAGCAAAACATACAACCCAAAAGATGCCTTGTACAGAATATGAAAGTCAAAACAATCAAAATGAAATTGGGAAGCGCAAATGTCACTCTAGTGAAGCCGCAGGAGAAGGTGAAACTGTAATGCTGAATTTCACACAAATGTGCAAATCATGTTGCTCTGTACTTTCCCATGATTGTGAGGTTGGGACCTAGAACATCTTTCACTGAACTGGTGAATTGGGTCCTGTAAATAGAAAAACAAAGTAGGGGAGGGGAGCCAGAGACAGCTGGCGGTTCTTCAAAGGAACAGTTTCAGAGACATTCCCACATGCTATTCTGATGCAAAGGACAATCCAGAAGAATCCTGTGAGACCCTGATAGTTGCACAAGGAGATTTTTAACTACCTGAAAATAAAAGGGCAAGCTTTCAGGAAATGGAGTGCCATAAGTGGGACTAAAGATGTGCATACAGGAATGGCACAAAGATGTCAGGATTGAATCCAGCCAGGCAAAGGCCCAAGATGAGTCACAGCAAACAAGCACCAAGAGAGGGGATGCATCACGTAACTTATGAATGGGCGGGTAAGCAAGAAAGTGGGGGAGAGGGGGTGGAATGCCTGAGCTGTTCTCTGCTGTTAGTGCTAATGAACCACATCATACTAGACTGGCAATGATTGTGTCCAGATGATGGATAAGTGGACCTGTTCTCTTGGCACTTGCAAGATATGGAACAAAGACAACCTGTGTTGGCTCTCAACACTAAGCTTGAGCTAGCTCACAGATTTTTAGCCTCCAGCTCACACATTTTTGTCTTAGCTCAGGAAAGCTGACCCCAGAGCATACTAATTTATGCTGTAGCTCACAACTTTAATGCCAGTAGCTCATGAAGTAGAATTTTTGCTCAGAAGACTCTGCAGCTTAGAGGGAACATTGCTTAGGGCCATCATGAATAGGTGCTGTATGCCTGTTGGTCAACTGTCATGCTCTAGGTGGATCCTGTTGACTTCCTGCAGGGTCATGGCCATTAGGAAGGGTATGAACTTGTGAGGCATCAGCTACTGAAGAATGTGCAGTAGGCAGGCGGCTGAAGCAGGGGCATTTGGGTCAGCAGGTAGGCAGGGGGGGAAGGCAAGTTTTGTGCAGGCAGCTAAAATGAGCAACTGGGCAGTGGGCCGGAATAAGTCATGGCAAGGAATATGAATGAGGAATAATAAAGTAACATTTCAGGTATATATGTGTGTTTCTGAGTGTTTAAACACTATATGCACATGCTGGTCATTTTTACCAAAGCTCTGTAAATCCTTGTTCTCATACTGGAAGGGGAGCAGAGGATGAGGGAGAAGATCACCCATTAAATTCCTTGCTAAACTTAGATGGGGACAAGGGTCTTCCACAGGTCAGTGCTCATTCTCTTCACTGCTGAGCCCCTTGCATCTAGGAGGTGCATACCAAGAAACCCAGACTTCGAGGAGAATGGGCCACATGCAGAAGTGTTGTGTGTGCTCAAAGCACTTTATATAATTGTCATGTTATAGTTTTTACAACAGCCCTGTAAAATAGGCTGGTGGTGTTAATCCTACACTGAAATTGTGGGGTTGAGAAAATGGCTTGCTGAAGTGAGAGTGTGGCTGAGATAAGTGCTGAAATAGGAGCACAGTTTGGCCATCATACACCACACTTGCTAGGATGAGCTGCGACAGACCTCAGAAAGCCCTGACTACATTTTTCAGATGCATAATCTTACTTAGAACTGGCTGATTCAGTGACAAGGTCCTGGAAAAGCAATCCTTTTGACTTGATTCCCCCTCTCCATTTTTCACTAGTGAACTAGAGGAACATACGTGGGAACCTGTTAACATTAAGCAAAGACACTGCTGGATGATTTTTGGGGGTTTTTTTGCAGAAAGCAACTAAAAATAGATATTCCTCCCACTCCTGCAAAAGGGTAGCCGTTTCTCCCCCCTTCATTTTGGGTGGTGTGATGAGTAGGAATTCCCGTGTTTCTCTGCATGTGCAAGGCCCCTGTGCAAAAAGCTGAGGCCAAGATCCTAGGCCTTTTGCTGCTGGGGGAACAGTGCCCCCTGCCCCCTTCCTCCTGTCTCAGCTGCAGAGGCTGCATTTCCTGGGGCCTTTTTGTATTCCAAGGACAAGCCGCCTGGAAGAGGCATTGGCGCAGGGCCCAGCATTCCTCTGCCAGCCCCAAGGCCTTTGTGGGCCCGCTTCCTAGACCCAGCGTCCCCTGCCTCTCATGTTCCCTCCAGCAAAAAGGCTTCTTTGTGCCACTGGGGAATGTGTTGCTCTCCGAGCCCACATTGGCACAGAGCAGGGGCCCAGCTGGGCAGGAAGTGAGGACTGTGCTAACTGGAATATGCAGGGTTAAGTGGCACAGGCTTAACCCTTTCACTGTCAGTCTCCAGCAGCCTCCCATGAAAGTGCTAGGCTTGTGCCAGCCATCCCTCATTGGATTGTTCACAGCGGCAGGTGGCTTGGGTGGGAATGGGACTCAGCTCTGCCAGAGCATAGGAGTTGCTGGCGATGGATTAATGGACATCGGAGCAGGCTTATGCTAATGCCACAGGCCCAGAATGAACTGCCTCCAGCAAGGCCTAGAACAAAGGCGACACTGGCCTGATTCTGCTAAGAGGGGACAGTCTAGCTGTTCCATTCAGGCTCTCTTCTTTCCCTGTCTTGGTGAATTACTGGAATGCTTTAGCAGAAGAAGGAGCTCTCCTGGGTTCTCAGAAATGTCATAGGTAAGACAAGTCTTAGGAGCCCCATGGTGTGGTAAAGCTGTAGTACTGCAGTCCAAGCTCTCTGCTCGCATCAAGACCTGAGTTTGATCCCGGCGGAAGCTGGGTTCAAGGTTGACTCAGCCTTCCATCCTTCCGAGGTTGGTAAAATGAGTACCCAGCTTGCTTGGGGGGAAATGTAGATGACTGGAGAAGGCAACGGCAAACCACCCCTTAAAAAATCTGCTATGAAAACGTCATGATGTGACATCACCTCAGAGTCGGGAATGACTGGTGCTTGCACAGGGGACTACCTTTACCTTTAAGACAAGTCTGCAGGCAGCCTAATCTTTGTATATCTTAACTTTTCTTACAGAGGTTAGGATTGATGGGTAAGAAAATGAGGTGCCTTAAGGGTTTCCTTACTCTATGGGATAGCTTGTTAGACTCAGCTTGGTGACTGTTCATGTCTGGTGTTTGCCTGTGTTTCCCCTGCAGGCCTTTTCCAGAGAGCCATTATTCAGAGTGGCTCAGCATTGTCAAGCTGGGCCGTGAACTACCAACCTGTGAAATACACCAGCATGTTGGCCGACAAGGTGGGCTGCAACGTCCTGGACACAGTGGACATGGTGGACTGCTTGCGAAAGAAGAGTGCCAAGGAACTCGTGGAGCAGGACATCCAGCCAGCACGCTACCATGTGGCCTTTGGGCCCGTCATTGATGGGGATGTCATCCCAGATGACCCAGAAATCCTGATGGAGCAAGGCGAGTTTCTCAACTATGACATTATGCTGGGCGTTAATCAGGGCGAGGGCCTCAAGTTTGTGGAGTCAGTAGTAGACCAAGAGAACGGGGTCTCAGGCAGTGATTTCGACTATTCTGTTTCCAACTTTGTGGACAACCTGTACGGCTACCCTGAGGGCAAAGACACTCTGCGCGAGACCATCAAGTTTATGTACACTGACTGGGCTGACCGGGACAACCCTGAGACACGCCGCAAGACACTGGTGGCTCTCTTCACTGATCACCAGTGGGTGGAACCATCAGTGGTGACTGCTGACCTCCATGCCCGCTATGGCTCCCCCACTTACTTCTACGCCTTTTATCACCACTGCCAGAGCATCATGAAACCAGCCTGGTCCGATGCTGCCCATGGGGATGAGGTGCCTTACGTCTTTGGGATTCCCATGATTGGCCCCACCGACCTCTTTCCCTGCAACTTCTCCAAGAATGACGTCATGCTGAGTGCTGTGGTCATGACTTACTGGACTAACTTTGCCAAGACAGGGTAGGTTTTCTTCCTCCAGCTCTTCTGTATTCTGCCTGTCTAGACCACTGCATAGGGGATGCTGACCCCCCTCCACCTGGCTATGCTAGCCAGAATCCAAGTAAGGAAGAGGTAGGAGTTGGAATAACATGGATTTTTTTTTTTAAGATGCACAGGCTGTTTACTCCAGCAGGTTCCCACTGCCAGCTCCTGTGCAAAATCACACATCTAGCCTAGTCTGTTTAAAGGGATGGGCCACAGCAAAACTAAACCTCCCTGCTTTGTACATATCACATGGTTGGCTGATGAGCTATAGCATTGCTGTTGCAGAAAAGCCACTTCAGGGGTTAAAATAAGGTATGCTTAGAGAGTTTACACAGGCATCCATGCCTGTTCCCAGAACTAGACTTGTGTCTATCCAGTAGGTAATTCAGAAGAAAGACAGGGCCTGTCATTCAGATTAGCTATATTCACAAGTTTGTTTTGAAAGCAACACATGCTGCAGCAAAAATTTGGCATTCTTGGTGTCTGTTTTGCTTCCATCTCCCCCAAATATGCACAGCTTGTATGCTTGTCTTTCCTTTGGGATTTTGACTGCCTGGGTATTGGCCTTCTGCCCTCTGGAGGATCACATTGGTATATATTGCTTCACTTACACACCACCTTTCTCCCAGTGGAGTTCAAGAGGGCTGATGTCATTTCCCATTCCCACTCCTCTATTTTAGCCTCACAACAGCTTTGTGAGATGGAGGAGGCTGCAAGTGTGTAGCTAGCCCAAGGCAATCCAGCAAGCTTCTATGGCAGAGCAGGGATTTGAACCTGGCTCTTCCAGCTCCTAGTCCAGCCATCTTGCCACTGCACCTCACTGGCCATGAAACATTGCTGCATGTGGTTTTCTTCCTCTGTTTCTCTTTCCCTCAGGGACCCAAACAAGCCTGTGCCCCAAGACACCAAATTCATCCATACGAAGGCCAACCGCTTTGAAGAGGTGGCTTGGTCCAAATATAACCCCCGTGACCAGCTCTACTTACACATTGGCCTCAAGCCACGGGTACGCGACCACTACCGGGCCACCAAGGTTGCCTTCTGGAAACACCTGGTCCCCCACTTGTACAACTTGCATGACATGTTCCATTACACATCTACCACCACCAAGGTGCCGCCGCCTGACACCACCCAGAACTCGCACATCACGCGTCGGCCCAACGGCAAGACTTGGAGCACCAAGCGGCCAGCCATCTCCACTGCCTACACCAGCGAGGGCTCTCAGGAGAAGTGGAATCCGGAGCAGGACGGCGCAGGCACCCTCCTGGTTGAGAACCCCCGCGACTATTCCACCGAGCTGAGCGTCACCATCGCGGTGGGGGCCTCGCTTCTCTTCCTCAACGTTTTGGCCTTTGCTGCGCTCTATTACCGCAAGGACAAACGGCGACAAGACACCCACCGCCAGCCCAGCCCGCAGCGTGCCACCACCAATAATGACATTGGCCACACGCCGGAGGAGGAGATGCCCTCGTTGCAGGCGAACCAGACTCACCATGGAGACTGTGAGGCCGTGCCACCCCATGATGCCCTCCGTCTCACCGCTTTACCTGACTACACGCTCACTCTGCGCCGTTCACCGGATGACATTCCGCTCATGACGCCCAACACGATCACCATGATCCCCAACTCCCTGGTGGGCTTGCAGACCCTGCACCCTTACAACACCTTTGCTGCCAGCTTCAGCAATACGGGGCTCCCACACTCACACTCCACAACGCGGGTATAGCTGCCCAAGCGCCCTGCACTCCCATGCACATACTCCACGCTCACTGGACCTGGCGCTGCGGGGGGAGGGGGCGGACATGGCAAGCTCCTCCGGCTCGCTCTTTGGGGGTTTCATTTGTATCAAGTGCTTTGACTCTCCTAGTGCCCAGCAGGGGCAGTGGGACTCATCCTGGCCCAATGGAGTACAGCCCAGCAAGGGCAAAGGAGGCTAACTTCACTCCAAGAGCTACCCCACCCTTTGCTCCTGAGTCCAACCATACCCTGCCCAGGAGGAGATCTGCAGTCTTGGAGGCTTTCTGTCCTGGAGGAGGCTCCCAGGAGGGCCTTCTGGAGTCACGTTGACCCTGTTTGGGGACAGGGCTCTAACAGGCACCATCCTAATGGTCATCCAGCTGTCATTCCCTTGTCATCGCTAGAGATTTACCAATCAAAGTGCCATGGAAACTGCTCTTGCAGGCCGAGTCACCATGAGAGACGGCTGCTAGGAATTGCTGGCACTGTGCCTGGGGAGCACCGGACAGGTGTGGTCTGCCCCTCCTCACGAGGTACTGGTGAAGGGTTCTGGAGAGCCTGGACTTGGTGCTGGGTCCAGCAGATGCTGTCTGGTCCCCTACTCCCCCTGCCCCAACCCCCCCTCCCGCTCTTCGTGTTGCGGAGAAAATTTATGTCTGTTTTTTCTTTCCAAAAGAGATTTTTTAAAGCAGATCTTTAGTTCTTTAAACACTAACGGAGATGCCCATGTTTGGTCCTTTGTAAAGATTTTAAACTAAGTGTTCTTGATAAAGCCAGTGAGACAGACACACGCGCACACATACATACACACACATCAGCCACGTCTGTGCTGCCAGCCCCTCCAGCATCGACCTGTGCCAAACCGAGAAACCAGCAGACTTCGCTCGGGGTGGGCAGCAGGCCAGAGCCGGACATAAGATCCTTTTGTATTTTTGATATGCCCATCTGCCACCATTCATATCTGTAGGTCTTACCCAAGCAACCTGGATCTGAGGAAGAGCTGGATCCCTTCTCCCAATGCCCCCATTGCTCTGGCCATGCTACTCCACTACCCTCACCACCTGCTGTGCCAAATCTCAGTCCTTTCACAGGTTGTCCAAGCCTCCCCTGCCAGCCTGATCCTCTCCTGCTTCCTTGCCAGCCCATGACCTACTCTGACCTCCAGCTGGCTGCCTCCCATGTCCTCTTCCTCCTCCTCTTTCTGGATTGGATTGTGCTGCAGTTTCTTCATTGTACCACCTGGGTGTGGCCCAAGTGGAGATGAGGAGAAACCCTGGAGGAGGCCAGTGGCATGGTGTGGATGCAGTGGGGCGTGAGATATCAAGCAGAGGGGCTTTGCTTCCACAAAGCTTATCAGGAGGCCCGTGGGCAAAACCCATTCCTTTAGGGGGCAGTCTTGTCCACTGGAAGGTATGGAGGAGGGGCCTGTCAGTTGTGTTAAAGATGAAAAGTGGAGATGGCTCTTAATCTTTGAGTGACAGGCAACCTAATAACCAGCCATCAGGCTTGGTAGATATGGGGTGGAGTTTAAGGAAGGGAGCAGAGGTCACAAACTTGTAGCAGAGTCCTTTATGGGCAGGAATTGGGCCTGGTTTGTACCAGATTGCCCTGGATAAACAGCAAGGAGGAGCCCCATGAGACTTGCCCAGAACACATGAATCAGTTTCCAGGAGATGGTCTGTCTGGTTGGAGAAGCAGAAATCGGAGTTCTGGGGCAGCTGTGGGAGCATGTGGGGGCAGAGCCAAAAGGATTTGCTATGGCTTGGTCAGAAGCCTTATAGCTTGTGCCCCTCAGCCCAAGTATCCAGAAGGGGTTGTGATGGACCCTTCTGTGCTATGTCCCCCCACCCTGTCCCTGCTGCAGCCCTCCTGTAGAGGGCAGTATCCTACCTACAAAAGTAAGGACAGAAGGCGAGAGTTTCTGGCTGAGAATGTATTTAAGCCCTGTCAATCACCTGCACAGAGTAAAGAATTCCAAATAAAACGGAGGGGGTATTTTTAACCATCTGCCGTCCTGTCTGATTCTTGAGGGAGCAGCGGAGCATTGGGAAGGAGTTTGGGGAAGGGTACTGGTATATTTACAGAGTACCTGTTTTGCATACATAAGGTCTCAGGTTCAGTTGCTGGTATTTCAGATTTAAGCTGTCTCAGGTAGTGCTGCCAGTTAGAGTAGACAATACTGGGATGCATTGACCAATGGTGTATATTGCTTTAAGTGAGGGACTTCCCTCTGTTGACTGTGCAGAGGTGCTATAGGGGCCTGCCTTGACTAGTATGGAGGGGCCATGGCTCAATGATAGAGCATCTGCTTTGCATGCAGATGGTCCCAGGTTCAACCCGTGGCATCTCCTGTTACAAGGAACAGGCAATAGGTGATGTGAGAGATCTCAGTCTGAGACCCTGGAGAGCTGCTGCCAAGTCTGAGGAGACAATACTGACTTTGATGGACCAGTGGTTTGACTCAGTATAAAGCAGCTTCATAGGACTATCTCTAGAATCTGTTGGGAACAATGCTTGATCCCCCAAATCACTTCCAGCCAGAGAGGATCTCCAGGACAGGATCTCATGTTCAATCTCATTGCTTCAATGGGGGATAGGGAGCTGGTATGAAAGTACCTTGTTTGTTGGATGGAGAGCAGTTTCTGAATGATCCCTTCGCTAAAAATGGCATTATTCCAATTTGGAGAGCTGCTCTTAGTCTGGCAGCAAATAAAGCAAAATGGTCATAAGACAATAAGAAGGCAGCACCACAGCTTGGAAGAGGAAGGAGACTGTTTCAGGAAATGAGGACTCATTGCTTAGCCAAGACTGCTAAAGGTGAATAAAACAAAGCCACATTTTAAAAAGTGGATCCTGCAATCTGTACAAATTATCTGGCACTGAGGAAACCTTCATGTGCCAGCTTGGCAAAATGTTCTCTACTCATTACGGAGGGCCCTTATGTTCCTGTTTAGCTTCCCCTACTAGATCCTGAGTTCTTGCTGAGCATTGCTCTGTCTTCTCAGCCCCAAGGACAAGAGACCTATTTGAGAGAGAGAGACTGTTTCAGGATGCTGAATTCTGCTCTCAGGAATGAGCCTAGTGCTTGCCAAATACCCCTGGGTCAAATGTCTTAGCTGCTGTTTAGCCAGCAACAGCACAGATCTAACTGCACTAAGGTAAGGCTCAAGAGCAGCACAGATGATTAGGCAGGCAATGGAGGATGGACTTGGGGTCTGATCCAGGAAGGGATGGCCACCTCTAGCAGTTCTGAAATAGTATGTAGTCTAAGCCCTCCTTTTCCCAAGGTCAGTCAAGACAGCTTCTAGGGATTTGCTCTTTTAGTACTGCTTCCCCCAATGTCTTTCTTCCCAAGGTAGCCTCTTGGAGGTACCCAATGGTTGAGGCTGGCACTGATGAGCAGCAAGCTGTCCCTTCAGAGGTCCTGCATCCCCCAAGCATGTCACAATCAGAGATGTACCTGAGCACAGCCCCCCGTCCCACATTTCTTGCAGCAGGAGCCAAGAGTACAGTGTGAAGGGCACCAGCAAATGCACTCTAACCAACAGAAAACCATCTTCAGAAAGCTCAGCAGATCCTAGCCAGAACTGCCCCTGTTCCATAAAACAGGTCCCTTTTTGACCAATATAAAATATACAATACTGTTGATTAAAAAAAAAAAAGATGATGTGATATGCTTCAGGATGACCCATGCATGCAAAATTCTTGCTTCTCTTTAGGAATCTCTCTGATTGCTGTATGTGGATAAAAGTACATGATGATTCCACATGCATGTAATTTGCTGTGTGCAAACCAAGAGAATGTAGGATAATCAGTTCTGAGTATGTTCGCATAGTCTTCATGCCTATGCAGAAGTGACTTTTGTGTAGAAATTTCATTGTGGCTCCTTATTCCCCCAAAAAATCCCCATTAGGTTTTGGTTCATTTTACAAGCTCCAGGAATTGACATGCATTGCATCCTGTAGTTGCTTAGCAACCACCACATCATTTCCCCATATCCAGCAAAATGGCTGGAGGCTTCTGCTTGCCTAGAAAGAACCACTAATACCAGCAAGCAGGAGGTGGGGAAATGGGGATAACCCTTCAAATGGAGGCTGTCTAGTTCAGGAGCAGAACCCAAATGCCTTTTGTCTGAAGGATAGTGCTGAAGTCAAGGGAATTTGATTCCAGTGCAGTCCACATTATGGCCCACTCTCCATATGCCAAGCCTTTTGTCGTGCTAGTAAATACATTACCTGTTGAGTCTGTGTCTTCTGTGCACCTGACAAAGCACTGAGCCTCTATATGTTTTGTTTAAAAAATGGTGACCTTCAGATGGAAGAGAGAAAATTGATCCCTCCATGCTGGGAGAGAGAGCTGCTGTGTGTGAGTCTGGATTGGGTTCAGACAGGTGCTGCTTCTCAATTTGCTGCTGTTCTTGCATCAGTTCAAGGGTGCGTGGGGGATCCCCACTCCGTATGCACACAGATGCTCTTCCCCCGTCTCCTTTTGTGTCCAGCCAAGAAGCTGCCAGTTTCATTTCTTTTTAATGCAATTTCTAATGGCGTTTCCATGGCAACCAGGAATGGAGGGCTGAGTCCTTTTCCAGCAAGCACATGGTCCACTGCGCCTGCTTAGGGGCTGGGGGCAGGGAGCCAGGCTGGGCTAACGGTGCATGCATGCAGATGTTGGCCGGAGCTGTGTATGTATATGTAGAACAGGGAGGAGCATAAGCCATTGCTGTAAATAGGAAAGGACTAGTTGGGTACCCAGCTTCAGAGAAACGAACCAGGGGGATTGTGGGGACTTAGGAAAAAGACTGCACTGGGGCTAGGCAGGATGGAGAGAGTCAACCCACCATAGCAAGGGCATCTGGTGGAACTGAAAAAAAGAGTCTGTTTCTTTCTTCCCCCATGAAAATTGCTCAGTAACATGGCCGGGGTTGTAGTGGGGGTGAGCAGCAATGAGGTGGAGGATCCTGCCTTGATCTTTGACATTCTCGCAGCTGTACCATCTGCAGAAGCGCACGCCATCCGTTTTCTCACTTTGTGTGCCAATCACTGGTGTGTGCTGAATCTGTACCTAATAATAACCAAGTGACCCCCTCGGGCATACCCATCTGGCTGCCCAAACACTTGCTTTCGTGCTCTGGGACTGCACTGGATGGCTTTGCTAATATTAATAAATTCTGATAGCTGTAGAATTTGGAGCTCTCCTTTTACAATACACTGAATTCCCTATAGACCTGGGATTGCTAAAAATATGACCTGAAATAAGACCATGATTTGTGCAAGGGCTGGAGCGGAAGTGTATTTTGGAGATTTTCCAGAACACTTCTATGGGGATGTCAAGCCATGGAGCAGCCCCCAGAGAAAGCAGACTGCTGGTGCCATTTGCTTGCTGTCCCACAGAGAGGGCTGCATCTTTTGCCAAATGTTGTGTAAAACAAACCTGTGAATGGCAAACATTTTGTAGATTCTGAATGTCCAGATGTGCCACTGGAGATCCTGCTGGTTCAGGAAGACCAGCACCCCCCTGCTCTAGTCCTGCCTAGTAGTTGCTTTTGAATCTGAGAATTTTAACCCTAAGCATTGCTGAGAAATCAAGAAAGGCACAACAAGGTGAGGCTTTGGAACATTTAGGATTGTGTCCAACTTTTCTGTCCTAGGAAACCTCACAAGGGAGAGCTGGGTAAGAAGGCAAGCTTTACTGGACAGAGAGAAAAAAATGCTGTTGTTTTAAATGACATACCAAGTGCTTCATAGGGCAGCAGCAGAATCATTCAGCTGTCGCCACAGAGTCTGGTGTTCTCATGCCTTGGGGATATTTATTTTAAAATGTAACAATCCTGCAAGGATATTTCTTCATCTTAAATCTTACAACAGTCACACCATATCTAGCTTCCACAATGCAAGTCTGTTTGTTTTTGGAATTTCAAACTTCTGTATGTGCTTGCAAAGTTGTGAGATCCAGTTTCAAATTCCAAAGGTGAAATGTCAAAGTGGTTGTTACCAACTGAGTATCCCCTCCATAATTAACCCTGTTTTGGCAATACACTTTGGATGGATCATGTTGAAGCATCTCTACAACTAGAGACT
Organism: Heteronotia binoei; assembly: GCF_032191835.1. Taxonomy (NCBI): domain Eukaryota; kingdom Metazoa; phylum Chordata; class Lepidosauria; order Squamata; family Gekkonidae; genus Heteronotia; species Heteronotia binoei. Next base: position 47,092,198 of record NC_083233.1, read on the forward strand.
TAAAGAAAGAAACCTGGGAATTCAGAAAAGCAATTAGATCATGGCAATAGATTGCGAGATTGCTGTAGCATGGTAACTATTACTGATTTTTACAAGTCTCCCTCTAGTGGGGGTGATGGGGAATAGCAGCTGTGGAAGTCAAAGCAAGGAAACTGTTGGGAGGGGGAGGTTCTTGTCTTGTGAGTGCAGTGCTCCCTTGTCATAATGAATGCCTAGGCATTTGCAGCCGCAGTGAGCTGCACACAGAATTGTGGAAGCAGCCTCTTTTTCAACTTTGTCATCTCACATGAGTCTGGGTTTGGCTGGTGATTGGTATGGGTCTCGGATTTTAAAAGCCTTGGTTCTTTTTCCATTTTGAAAGTCACTTTCAGCATATGAAACAAAACCATTTAATTTTTTAAAATAAACACAGGACTGACAGATCACATTGAAGGTTACTTTAGATTACTTTGAAACTGAGGTAAGCAGAGAAACAATTTTACTTTAACTGAGCTGGTCTGGCAGACCAGGAAACTAGCAAAATTAGCACAGGACATCACTTGGTGCATTGCGGGAAAAATCAAAAGTGGTTGCATGGAACTGAACTATGTTTATTTTGTAGAACTCTTGAAGGATAGGTGCAGTTACCCCGGCATGGCCATTCGCTGTCTGATGACCCATGCTTCATTATTAGTCTAGCTCCAACTCCTCTGCTGTTTTTCCTCTCTGTGCATTCCCCGTGGCCGACCCCATAGCCCCCTGTGAACCCCTTTCCCATTTGCTTCGCCTCATAATCCTCCCTTAGCAAGTCTGCTTGTTTTTCTTGGTAGCAGACAGTTTCCTTTTTCTGTCATACACTAAGGAACTCTTGAGATCCCACTATTTCAGCAGGGATGAGACATCTGCTTCTCCCACAGCAGGCCTGTATTATTTTTGAGCCACAGCTTGCCCCAGAGACTCTGCCCTAATTCAGTGGCAAGTGTCCACATCAACTAACACCAAACATTCCTCAAGCATCTGTCACTGGTACATTGAACGACAAGCCATGACTAGACAGCCCCACCGGTCTCAGAGAATTGTGGCCTCCCATGTGGATAATAAGGTAACACGTAGACTAGCCCTAGGGCAAACTTGAATAGAGATTGACAGTCTATTTCTGATACAGTTGCCATGGAAACAGTGATGTTTGGCAGCTGTTAATTCAGCCCATCTTCTCCATGCTATGAGAGGAAGCAGAATGGTGTCTTCTTCCAACCCCACTATGCAGAGACCAAGGGAATGGGGCAGGTGTTTACCTGAAGACCTTTATTACAGATGGTTACCCTTTAACTACCCTGCAATCCAAGGTGTTAAAAGACTAGCAAAAACTTATATTCTCTCGCCTTTATGGACAAAGCAGGAATTTTATACAATGGAAGAATCTGTAAGTGGAGCACAGCATCCCCCCCAGTTAATTAAGGGAGGGGTCCAAGATGTAATCTGTATGTGGCAGAGTTTCATCCAAGCCTCCTTCTCTGTCCTAGACTGAACAGAATCCCAGGGAGACCTTGCTCTCAAAGGTAGGTGGCACTAATGCAGTATATTGACATTTGTTGAGAGTTTTTGCCTAGAATGGAGTCAATGGAATTGCTAACAATTGAGTTTGCACACAGACCTTGCTGATATCTAGCTTCAGCTGTGACAGCAAGGCAGGTAGCCATTCACTAGGTGAAGATTTCACCATGGGAGGTGAAGGGATAGGGAAGCCTTTATCTGCCGGATTTCTGACTGTTCCATATCTTTTAAAGACACACTATCAGAACCCACAAATGGAAACTGAACACGCTTTTTGAGCACTATTCCAGGCCTTCCTGGGTCTGTTTTCTCTTCCTACCCCCTCAAATTCCCAAGTGGTATGTAGACAAAAGCATCTGGGAATGGCCTTTCTCTGGCCAGCACCCTGGAAAACAGCTGCCAGTCAGGGAAGACAAAGCAGGGCTGGATGGCCCAGTGGTCTGACTCAGGATAAGACAGTTACATATGTTCATATGCCTGCTCCCCCACTCAGACTAATTAGCTTCATTAATCAAGCTGTCTTTAGAGCCCTGCTTCTTAAAGAAATAGCATTCTTGGCTGAAACTCAATGTGATGCAGCACTAATCAACTTCATGCTGAATTCCTAGGAAGGTGCGTGTGTGTTGAGGGGAAGGCAATGGTAATGCGCAGCATAGGTGAGCAAAGAAAGACCAGCTGCCACCACCCCACCACCTGTATTCCCCACACACACACACTTTTTGTGCATATCTCTTCTAGTGAGGTTTACTGGAAGCACCTAAAAAGGCTGTGGTTGCACATGTTGGGGGTGGGGGAGTGCAGGCAGTGAAAAAATCAACTCTCTCTCCCCAACTTGTCAGAATTCTGCAGAACCCCAGTCTTGACACATGGGTAAAGCATACCTAGTTTGACCTTTGGGGTAGCACTGACAGATGTTGAAATTCAACATGCTTTGGGCAGCCCAACGTTCTTGAGAACTGCCAGAAAGCTGGAGACTGTCAACTTACTGCAAACCTTTTTCTGATACACAAGAGAAAGCCTGATTTCCTGTGGCATTTTCAGGCCTTTCGAGAGCCCAGCATTCAAAACGACTACTCTATGACTGGGTGGCAAGCTTGCTGCCCACAGGACCTGTGGTGTGTCAGGGATAGCTTTTAATGAAAGCCTCTCCTTTTGGGGCAGTCCCTTATCAGCCTTCTAATCCAAAGAAGATGTGTCTTCTTCTCATATGTTGGTTTGTATGTCTTGTGAATATTTTTTTTTCCAAAAGGAAGATTATTGCACGTGAAGCTGCACAAAGAGATTGGTTCCTTTCTCTTGGGCTCTCCTCTTCGTATACTACCCAGTAAAACCTCCTCCTTGCAACACTAAATATGAGTGAGACAGTGAGAGAAACTCATTACCAATTACCAGCACAAGCAGCATATTGCCATGGCTTCCAAACTGGCTGCTGGCAGGGACCCCTTTTTGCCTAACAGAGGCATATGCTATTTCAGGTGGTACGTTGGCCACATCAGCCTCCCCATTGGCCCCACTTGAAAAGGGCACACACAACACTGCCTTGAAGCAATGCACTGCTAAGAGGGCATATGCCAATTTTGTGCAGAGCAAGAGGTCTTTCACAGAAGACTGCCTAACATTATGAACATGTTGAGCTACTGAGGAATTCCAGGGTGCCAGAATCCGTAAATCAGTGGCATAAAACAAAAGCTGGCCACACAGTAGATTTTCTCTTGGCAGTCATGAGGCCAAGAAGTATGCCTTTTGAGCAAAACATTAAAAGTTCAGCCTTTCAGAGCAGCAGTGGATTAGAGTAGGGTTGCCAGGTCCAACACAAGAAACATCTGGGGACTTTGGGGGTGGAGACAGGAGCAAGGTTGTGACAAGCATGATTGAACTCCAAAGGGAATTCTGGACATCACATTTAAAGGGACCGCACACCTTTTAAATGCCTTACCTCCACTGAAAATAATGGAGTACAGAGGCATCTCTTTTGGGGGTCATAGAATTGGACCCCCAAGTCCAATCTATTTGAAATATGGGGGCACCAGATGCTATGCTGAAAATTTGGTGCCTCTACCTCAAAAAAACAGGCCCTTCCCCGAGCCTAGGTACCCGCAGATTGATTCTCCATTATATCTTATGGGGATTGGTTGCCATAGAGTATAATGGAGTGCCCAGCAGACATTCTCCCCCCACCCCTCACTTTCTAATAACCCTGAAGCTGGGGGAAGGCCTCCAAACCAGGGAATCTCCTGGGGACTGGCAACCCTAGAGGCACATTCAGTATTTTATGGTGCAACAAGTATCACCACCCAGAGGACTTCCAGGTCCATGTGGTCTGTAGGCATCTTTAGATGCCAGGATGAACCATCCCTTGCAACACACCTTCCACCAGGCCCTCCTGCCCTGTGTGTTCTGCTTTAAGAACTTTGTATATACAGCTGGGGTGGCATCTCCTATCTGGCCCCAAGCCCCCAGGAAGGCATGAAAATAAGTGGAGGGGGTGGAGTCAATTCCTTCCCCCAGGTGACCAAAGCACCAAAGCCCATTTCCTTACCACTTAGATGCAATTAGAGACATTTAGATAACAAATTACTGCATTAAATTTAATTATCCCAGCAGTAATTGGTTACATTGAGAGCGTGCTAAGCCCAGTGTAGAAAGGGCAACTCTCTAATTAACCAGCAAGCCTAGACTCTGAGGTGATGCTGAACCCAATCCAGTGGCCTCCTGCAACTGGTCTCCTGGATCTGGCTGTGCGCCAAGTGGGATCTGCTGCTTGCAATTGGGCCATAGCTCTGCCCAGGAACAGATTTTCAATGCCCATTATTATTATTTCATCCATTTACAGACTGCTTTTCAGCTAAAAACAACTCAAAGCAGTTCACAACATTGCAAAATAGATTTAAAACCACTTTAAACTTCATATATCAGTAGCACCAACCATCTGCTGATGCGTGCACGAACACACTCCATTAGCACTGTGATCCACTTCAAAAGTCTTCCTGAAAAGGCCAGACTTAAGACTCACCTTGAAAACTTTTATAGAAACAGCTGTTCTCAGCTGCTGAGGGAAGATGTGCTACAGCTGGGAGCACCTGAAGAAGCCCTGGCCTGGGTTCCTGCCAGCTGAACCTCCACACTGAGGCTGGGACCCAGAGGAAAGTCCCCTTGGTTTGATCTCAGTCTCTGATTGATCAATATTATTATTATTTAATTTATACCCTGCCCTATCCCATGAGTGGGCTCAGGGCAGTTTACAATGTAAAACCCATAAAACAATAAAAGCAATAAAACAATGGATGGCAGCAATAGATAATGACAGAAAATCCATGCCTCCTGTCAGACGGGTATATGCGTGGAGGAAGTACTTCAGGTAGTCCGGCCTTAAGCCATGAGGGGCTTTAAAGAACAAAACAAGCACCTTGTATTGAGATAGGGAAACAAATAAGCCAATGTTTTTGACACTAATGACTCTGGTCGGTCACCATAAGGATCCCTGATGCTCCATTTTGGACCAAGTGAGTTTTAAAAAAATGTGTGTGTGTGCGTGCATGCCTGAAAGTCATGGTGACTTCTGGCAACCCCTACTGGGGCATGGAGGATGTTCAGAGCAGTGGCTTGATATAGCCTGCCTCCTGCTCCTGGTATTCCAAGGAGGTCTCCCATCCATGTACTTGCTTAGCTTCTGAGATCTGGCTTGCCTAAGTGGCATTCCTGAACCATCTTCAGAAGAAGCCCCATGTGTAGTATAGTATAGATGCTACTAAGGCACCTGAGATGGTGGCCAGCTTTCTCCAGGAAATGTCCAAGCTGGCAAAGCTGCTTCAGTTAGTAAGAGGCAAAAAGTTACTGACAATATTGACCCTGTAAGTATACTGTGACTTGATGGCAAAAAAAGTACTCCTAAACCACATGCTAATCTTTCAAGGAGAATATAATCTCATTCAGCATCAGAACCCTCATTCTGAGATCAGCCTCCTCATCCCTAGCACTTCAGTCTTGTCTGGATTTCAGTTTATTAACCTCATTCTTCATTGTTTCTCAACATCAGCTTTAACATTCCCACTGCCTCTCTAGATGGAAAGGAGAGGTAGCACTGCACTCTAATAACCCTGGGATCCAAATCTTCAGACCTCCCTCCACGAGCAGTTTCGTGCATGTTAAAAAGCACCTGGACAAGACTGATCCTTGCAGGATCCTATAAACCAATTCCTTCCTGCTAAGTCGGTATTAAGGAATCCAGAAGGACCAATGGAGACATATGCCTCCTGTTGGTCAGCTGACATAAGTCATCTAAGAGTGACTAATCCAGGTTCTGTGCCATAATCAGGACTGAATCCAGAATGAAAAGGATCCAGGCTTCTTACACATGGAAGATCTGCTCGAGAAACTGCAGGGTTGTTTCCCCTCCAAAGCATCCATATATGACACCCCCCCTTCCGTTCTCTTTCCTCAGTTTCCCCTCCTTTGCTCTGATATTTCTGGAACCTGCTTTGCTCTGACTTTTCCAGAAACAGTGGAGTCAAAATGGGTTAGCCTCCATATGGGTGGAAAGATGCAGATTCCAGACCACTCCATCCAAATCTAGTATAATTTTCCTTCCTCTTGAACCTGCCATTCTTCCCTGCTACTGGAGAACATTTTACCATTTAAAAATTGATAGTAGATATATCACAGTAATCTTTTTTAAAAAGCAAATGAACACCTCTCCAGGAACCTAGGAGGAAGGGGAATGGGGAGGTGTGAGGGGATGGGGAGGGAAAACCAGGATGGTGCCTATGTGGATGCTCCATCACCACTGAAAATGCCTCTGCATTCACAGCAACAATGAATCCACAATGGGAAATCACCCCCATGCGGAAGCAGCCCTTGATACTTGATTTCATCTAAGAATGCCTGCCTTGAGCACCACTCTTTCCAGGACCTCTCCCCCATCACCAAAAAAAAGACAGATACTGATCTATAACTCTTTAGTTCCATGCTAACTAATTAGTTTCTTCAGGAGGGATCTGAGTATAACCTCTTTTAACACTGCAGGCACAGTGGCTTCCTGTGGGGAATGATTAATACCCAGCATCATCCAATTTGTCAGTCCCTCCCTGGCAGATTTCACTAGCCATGAAGGGCATAGGCCTAATGGACAGGTGGTAGGTTTCCCCTCTCCTCTGGCTGAATTAACTGAAAATTATCTATATGAACCTCCAAAGCAGAAACTTCAGGTACATTTAGTGCTTCTGCCATTAATGCAGCCTGATCTGGATTTGATGCAAGCAGTTTTATCCATAAAACGACTACCAAATTGGTAACAATAAGCTGTATGATGTTCTGCCATTTGTTCCTGGGGCTCAGCTTGCAAAAGGCTTCTTCCCACCCTATGCAGCAGTCAGCTGGCTCTGTGCAGACTCAGTGGTTGCAGCAAAAATGCTCAGACTCAAGTACGCAAGGCAGTCATACAGAAGACTTCATATGAGCATGTGCAAAGTGCTTTCTCATCATTGTGTAATCTCACATGCCTTTCATGCTTCAGGACAGAGGTGGCACAGGTTAGGTTCAAATGCCCTCCATCATTACCTGCATGCTGGAGAGCCAGCATGCTGTAGCAGTGAAGTGTCAGACTAAGATTTGGGAGACCCAGGTTTTAATTTCATCTCTACCATGGAACCTTGAAGGAAAACCTTGGGCCATTCACTCCTGACCTTAACCCACCCCACAGAGTCTTGATATTATAAGGATAAAATGGAGGCAGGGAAGATTGATGCTGAAAAAAAAGCAAGTATGTGTATTTAAATGTGTTTACTTCAAAGTGGCAAACAAGAGTTTTCCAGGATCTCTCAGATGGGAAGGGCAGCCTGGGGCTGGTTAAAAAAACCCTCATAAATCAGGCCTCTATATACCTGTTATGAGCAAGTTTTACAGCCCGACTGATGCAGTCACTTCCAAGGCCCTGCTTTGGGTGCCCTTGCCTTCTGAGATTAGGTGAGTGTGTGGAAAACCAAGAGAGCACCTTTTGAGTCGTGGCACCAAAACTCTGAAACTCTCTCCACAGAGACTCACCTGTCCCCTTCTGCCTTATTCGTTTGGCATTCACTCAGTTATCCCACCTTTCTGCACTCTTTTTAATTGGTTTTTTATGTTACACATATTTTATTATATCTGTACTTTAAATGGGTTTAAATTTTTAAATATGTTTTTACTGGTTATTTCTAAAAATAAACAGGGAGATTCTGAAGTATACTAGCAGAGTGAACAAAATTAAGTTGACACCATGTGTGGTTTGAGCTTAAAAACAATAAGAATTATCTTTTACTAGAGAAACATAAGAAGTAATTACGTAGCAGAAAATAAAGTAAAAATAACTTCGCTAACAGACAACAATGTTCAGTCAATAAACAGAAACCCCAACTCAGTTCTCAAACAGAAAAGAGTTCAAAAAATGCAAATGACCAACATTCAAACCAGTCAGTAAACAGGTCAAATGCTCCCTCATTATATCAACTCTACCTGCAGCCCTCTCAAGCAAGCTTAAGTTCCAACTTTAGGTAACTTTCCTTTTTGCTAACAACATTTAAGTCTACAATAAATGGATTATTGTTAATTTGCAACCCCCCAAAAAAGTTTTTGTTCTCGTTTTTATTATTTATGGTTTAAATCTGTTAGCTGTCTTGATGGACCAGGTGAAGGTAGAAACACAAAAGCAGAAAAAATATTAATAAAACACATAAAGAGAAGCTTACTGAGTCCACATAGCTGTCAGCCTAACCCACCTCCAGGCCTGTAGCTACAGGGGGCCTTGGGGGCCCTGCTCCCAACTTTCTAGCAGAACCCCTGACCCATGGCCTTCCCTCCCTGCTGTCACTTCAGTCATCCTCTCCCTCCCCTGCAATTCAAATTGTGCAGGGGGGGTGTGCTGCTTACTGCATGATGGTGGCAGGGGTGGCTCCCCTTGGTGGCCCAAGTGGGGTAGGGGGTATTTTGTCTTGACTGCCAGTGATGGGGATAACCATGGCTAGATGAAGGTGCTCCCGATTTTCCTGCTCCAAAGGTTTCCGGGGGGGGGGGGTAATACTGGGAGTTTAGCCCCCACTCCAAAGCATTGAATATGAGCCCCGTGGCGCAGAGTGTTAAAGCTGCTGTACTGCAGTCCTAAGCTCTGCTCACGACCTGAGTTCGATCCCTGGTGGAAGCTGGGTTTTCAGGTAGCCGGCTCGAGGTTGACTCAGCCTTCCACCCTTCCGAGGTCGGTAAAATGAGTACCCAGCTTGCTGGGGGGAAAGTGTAGATGGCTGGGGAAGGCAATGGCAAACCACCCCGTAAAAAGTCTGCCGTGAAAACGTTGTGAAAGCAACGTCACCCCAGAGTCGGAAACGACTGGTGCTTGCACAGGGGACCTTTCCTTTCCTTTCCAAAGCACTGAGGCAAGCTTCCAAGTGATCGATTCTGGCATCTTGCCATTTGAGTCTTCTCTGCACCTCCCTTATTTTGGCGTTGTACTCCGCCATCATTCAGTATTGCTGGAATTGAGGCAAGGCAGTTATCAATTGTCAGGCGACAGTCACACAAAGCAAAATGAACGTTAAGAGCGAAGTTCCCGCTCAGTCAGGCTGGCACCACCTACTGGCGCATGCGCACCAGGCAGGCAGCCCCCCCCCTCCCCGGA